>NC_135810.1:7954284-8311830 GCF_964213995.1 Mustelus asterias | reverse complement strand
TAACCCCACATATTTACTCTGCTAATCCCCCTGACACCAGGGTCAATCTAGCATGGCCAATCCACCTAACCTGCACATCTTTGGACTGTGGGAGGAAACCGCAGCACCCGGAAGAAATGCACGCAGACACGGGGAGAACGTGCAGACTCCACACAGACAGTGACCCAAGCCAGGAATCGAAACGAGTCCCTGGCGCTGTGAGGCAGCAGTGCTTACCATTGTACCACCGTGCCACCATTTGTCAGGGGCACAATGCCTATTCACCTTGATGAAGCCAAACATTCATTGTCAGCACTTAAATAGTTAAAGGAAAGTAATACTTACTGAAAAGAGATGCCAAGCCAAGATGCATCGTTACAATAACCCAATAATGGCACATGCTAAGATTACCTTGTCCTGACTCTCAATAGATACAAAATTGCTTGAAATGTCAATAAAAGGAATAGCTCAGAAAGGTCAGAGTCTATTAGTGTCCCAGGTTGCCCGAGGGACTCGTGCTGCTTAGTGAGGAACCTGGAAGTGGAATTTGCCACTGATTCCAATGCAAAAACTAATCGGCGTTGTTCGTTGATTGTGTTGTACACAGCAAATTAAATTAAACGACTGCTGATTATTAAGTTGTTTTTCCAAGGTTGCTTTTCTTAAAAAGTATGTACGGAATCTGTGTATAATTTGCAGAGTTCATTCAGCAGAGCTCCTATTACCTGATTTAATCAAGCTGGCTGAATGAATCCTAATTACTATCCGTGAGGTGACTGATGTTGAGACTGCTGTTCTCCAATTTCTTACTGAAAATATTATTTTTATTTTGATTTTTTTTTTCCTCTTTGCCTTACTTATCGACGGAGTTCACAGCTGGGTTTTTAATTCCCATGGATTGTATCTGTCACACGCGGGCAAAATGTTCTGGGGACCGGGGTTCGAATCCCGCCGCAGCAGATGGTGGAATTTGAATTCAATTTTTAAAAAATCTGGAATTAAGAATCTACTGATGACCATGAAACCATTGTCGGAAAAACCCATCTGATTCACTGGTGTCATTCAGGGAAGGAAATCTGTTGTCCTTGCCTGATCTGGCCTACATGTGACTCCAGAACCACAGCAATGTGGTTGACTCTCAACTGCCCTCGGGCAATGAGGGACGGGCAATGAATGCTGGCCAGCCTGCGGTGCCCATGTCCCATGAATGAATTAAATATTTAAAATACTGGCTGGAATCTTCTCTTTTGGAGTCGGAATACCGTGGGGGGTGCAGGGGTGATTTCTGTTGGGGATGGGGATCAGCGGGAGGGCTGACCAAGGAGAATCTCGCGCTGTTCAGCTCATTACACATGCATCCGCGTGGGGCGCACTGATTTTCGCAGTGGGGGAGGTACAGCTAACAAATCGCTGTCCCCATTTTTCGCTCATAGGGTCGAAGGTCGGGGCACCATATTTAAAGTGTACCCGGAAAGTCTGCCCCTTCCACCTTTGCCTTGCCACTGCTCCATTCTTCCCCCTGGAATCTTTCCTCCCTCTCTTGGTCATCCTCCACACAGCCTGTGCTGCCACAATTTAGTCTCAAGCACAGGTTGGCATTTGCAGACGCTCCCCAAAGAAAACGGTGATAACTCATCGTTCATCACACCTCCAGCTGCACACCACTGATGTGCAGTCATAAAAATGAACGTTCTAATTTCTCGCAGGTGGGGAGCTTTAATTGGGAGGGAAAAGTCAATGCCGATGAGGTGGCCTTTCAATGAGAATACATGATATGCTAATCATAGAATACCTACAATGCAGAATTTGGCCACTGACTCTGCACCAACCCTCCGAGAGAGCATCTCACACAGGCTCTCTCCCCTGCCCTATCCCTGTAACCACACATATCTATCATAGCTAATTCATCTAAGGTGCATATCTTGGGACACTAAGGTGCAATTTAGCATGGTCAATCAGACTTTTGAATGGACCTACTTTGCATTAAGTTGATCTTTCTCTGCACCCTAGCTATGACTGTAACACCACATTCTGCACTCTCTCGTTTCCTTCTCTATGAATGGTATGCTTTGTCTGCATAGCACGCAAGAAACAATGCTTTTCACTGAATCCCAATACCTGTGACAATAATAAATCAAATCCTTTTCCTTCTCCCCTCTGTACTCTATGAACGGTATGCTTTGTCTGTATAGCGCGTAAGAAACAATACTTTTCACTGTATGTTAATACATGTGACAATAATAAATCAAATCAAATCAAATCTCTTTGGCCAATCAGAATTGACTTGCCAACCAATCAGCACCCTTTTCAACAATAGTATAAATTGTCGCAATAGTTTGAAATTTGACGTCCTTGTGTTTGTCCTGATGAGAAAAAAGCTTTGGCAACACGTCTCTCTTCAGGAATGTTCTCTTTGAAAGACAGGAAAATAATTTGAAAGTAACACCCCCGACAAAAAAAAAATGAACAGCCCCAATGGCAGTGCCTCAGGTGTCCTTAATTTACAGGCCTCAATGTGTGTAGCATTGCAGAGGTAACATTCTTAATGAGAGTCGTGTTTGCTGACTTGTCACCCAATATGCAGTTAATAGTCAAAGCAATTTTGGTCTTCTGGAGCAAGTCAGAATGGGGAGTTCATCAAACAGAAGTAAATCTAACTACCTGCGCATTAAAGCGTGTTTACACCAAACCTAGTGAGTCACGCTCCACTTACACAACCGGTGGGAAATGAGCTGTGATTCTGCTGTAAATTACAGCAGGTTTACACATTCCAATTCACAGTGGAAAATGTTATGAGGAAAATCAATGCGTGTGTGTGAGTAGCTTATATTTGTTCTGACATTAGTCTGGGAATTCAGAAAGATCAGCATTAGTGTCTTGCTCATCGAAACAGCAGATTCTCCCCTCAGGTATTCTGTCCCCTCCCCTTTCACAAGATGAACACGAAACCCAAATAATATCCAGAGATATTCAAAATGTATGCAAATGTTAAACCTAAATATAGCTCATTTTTGGATTTTGGGCCTTTTAAAATTACGTATTGACTGGATTTGCAAAGGTGCATACCTTGTTTCGACAACAATTTATCAGAATCCAAAAATGTGTGGGTTAGGTTGATTGGCCATGCTAAATTAACTCTTCGTTGGATGAGCAGGGTCAATGCATGGGGTTACGGGGAAAGAGCCTGAGTGGGATTGTTGGTGGTGCAGACTCAATGGGCAGAATGGATTCCACTGCACTGCAGGGATTCTATGATTCTATGAATTTATATTTCTATTGCACCTTTAACATCCCAAGATGCTTGTAAAATGAAGTATGCCACATGAACCCCATAAGGAGTTATTAGATCAGATGACCAAAACCTTGGTCAAGAAGTTTTAACAGTGCCTTAAAGGAGGAATATTAGGTTGAGAGGTGGAGGGTTGTGGGGAAGGAATTCCAGAGCTTGGCCGAGGCAACTGAAGGCGCACCAACCAATGGTGAAGAAAGTATGATTGGGAATGCACAAGAGACCTAAATTTGAGGAGTGCAGATATCTCATAGTGTTGTGGAGCTGGGGGAGATTACAGAGATAAGGCAGGAATGAAGACATTTGGAAACAAGGTTGAGAACTTTAAAAAAATCAAGGTGTTGCTTGGCCAGGCGCCAGTGTAGAACATAAAACATAGAACATTACAGCGCAGTACAGGCCCTTCGGCCCTCGATGTTGCGCCGACCAGTGAAACCATTCTAAAACCCCTCTAATCTACACTATTCCAATATCATCCATATGTTTATCCAATAACCATTTGAATGCTCTTAATGTTGATGAGTCCACTACTGCTGCAGGCAGGGCATTCCACGCCCTTACTACTCTCTGAGTAAAGAACCTACCTTTGACATCTGTCCTATATCTCTCACCCCTCAATTTAAAGCTATGTCCCCTCATGTTAGCCATCACCATCCGAGGAAAAAGGCTCTCACTATCCACCCTGTCTAATCCTCTGATCATCTTGTATGCCTCTATTAAGTCACCTCTTAACCTTCTTCTCTCTAACGAAAACAACCTCAAGTCCCTCAGCCTTTCCTCATACGATTTTCCCACCATACCAGGCAACATCCTGGTAAATCTCTTCTGCACCCTTTCCAACACTTCCACATCTTTCCTATAATGCGGCGACCAGAACTGTACGCAATACTCCAAGTGCGGCCGCACCAGAGTTTTGTACAGTTGCAGCATGACCTCCTGGCTCCGAAACTCAATCCCTCTACCAATAAAAGCTAACACACCGTACGCCTTCTTAACAACCCAATCAACCTGGGTGCCAACTTTCAGGGATCTGTGCACATGGACACCCAGATCCCTCTGTTTATCCATACTACCAAGTATCTTACCATTAGCCCAGTACTCTGTATTCCTGTTACTCCTTCCAAAGTGAATCACCTCACACTTTTCCACATTAAACTCCATTTGCCACCTCTCAGCCCCGCTCTGCAGCTTATCTATGTCCCTCTGTAACCTGCCACTTCCCTCCGCACTGTCTACAACTCCACCGACTTTAGTGTCATCCGCAAATTTACTAATCCATCCTTCTACGCCCTCATCCAGGTCATTAATAAAAATGACAAACAGCAGTGGCCCCAAAACAGATCCTTGCGGTACACCACCAGTAACTGAACTCCAGGATGAATATTTCCCATCAACCACCACCCTCTGTTTTCTTACAGCTATCCAATTCCTGATCCAAACCACTAAATCACCCTCAATTCCATGTGTCCGTATTTTCTGCAAAAACTTACCATGGGGAACCTTATCAAACGCTTTGCTGAAATCCATATACACCACATCAACCGCTTTACCCTCATCCACCTCTTTGGTCATCTTCTCAAAGAACTCAATAAGGTTTGTGAGGCACGACCTACCCTTCACAAAACCGTGCTGACTATCCCTAATCAAATTATTCCTTTCTAGGTGATTATAAATCCAATCTCTTATAATCCTTTCCAAAACTTTGCCCACAACAGAAGTAAGGCTCACCGGTCTATAATTACCAGGGTTGTCCCTACTCCCCTTCTTGAACAAGGGGACTATATTTGCTATCCTCCAGTCTTCTGGCACTGTTCCTGTAGACAATGTAGATCAGCAAGCACAAGGGGAATGGGATTGGTGGGGGTGTCATAGAGGTATACAGCACAGAAAAAGGCCCTTCAGCCCATTGAATCTATGCCGGTCAAAGACAAACCATCTAACTATTCTAATCTGATTTTCCAGTAGTTGGCCCATTGCCTTGTATGTCTTGGCATCGCAAGTGCACATCTAAATACTTCTTAGATTATATGAGGGTCTCTGCCTTCACCACCTTTTCAGGCAGTGAGTTCCAGATTCCCACTGCCCTCTGGGTGAAAAGGCCATGCTAAATTGCCACTTAGTGTCAAGAGGATTAACGGGATAAACATATGGTGTTACAGGGATGGGGCCTGGATGGGATTGTTGTCAGTGCAGGCTCGATGGGCTGAATAGCCTCCTTTAGCACTGTAGGGATTCAATGATTCTAAACGTCAAACCAGTTTCCTGTCAACAATGCAAAATGCTGACAGCTTCTTATACGGCTGAACTGCAAAATACTGAACTAATTTTCTTATGAGATTGCTTTTAAAATAACTGTGCTTTGTGTCCGATTCAGTTCTTGCGATCTAATTTATTTACATAGCCAGTAACTATGCAGTTCAATTGGTTGGAATATCACCCATTGCCGTCATCTGAGTGCCAATCTAAACCGAATGGACGCGATGAGAGCCTTCACTCAGGATGCCCTTGGACGGATGTTGTGTGAAATGAGTTTAGCCGACCCCAGAGAGATCCTGAGTGGACGCTCGCCCTCAATAACAAACAGAGAATCTGGCAGGCAGCTGCATTCCCAACTGTGAGATACCAAAACGACAGTGTGAGAACTCCAGTGTGTGGGTGGAATACACAGTTGTGTGGAACATGGAGAGGAGGGTTAAAGTGGAGCACATTTTTGGGACAGTGTTCAAGATATTAATGGTATCTTAACTGGATGCTGTGAAGAAAATGTGCCATTCCGTGAAAAACAACGACTCAAGAACAGCTTCTTCCCTGCTGCCATCAAACATTTGGATGGACCTACCTTATATTAAGTTGACCTTTCTCTACACCCTAGCTATGACTGTAACACTACATTCTGCACTCTGTCCTTTCCTTCTCCCCTATGTACTCTATGAACGGTATGTTCTGTCTGTCTAGCGCACAAAAAACAACACGTTTCACTGCATCCCAATACACGTGACAATAATAAATCAAATCAAAAATATCTTTTTTCGTTTGATTTGATTTATTATTGTCGCATGTATTAGTATACAGTGAAAAGTATTGTTTCTTGCGCGCTACACAGACAAAGCAGACCGTTCATAGAGAAAGAGAGGGTGCAGAATGAAGTGCTGCAGTCATAGCTAGGGTGTAGAGAAAGATCATTAAAATCTCTCACTGCAATGAAGACAACCCTCTCCCGAAGTTTGCTCTCAATCCTCCGATCATTTCTGGTTTATTTGACACATTTCTTTTTCTTTTTCTCCTTCAGACCTGAGTGATGTACAATAAATAGAAAACAGCACTGGATCCTACTTGTAGCTTCTCATTCTGCATCCCTCCATTCCTGTACCAACCCCATGCCTGGGTTTGATATGGTGCTGCCCAGTGCTGCTGGCAATGCATAGTGTGAAGCACAAGTCAGCTTCAATTTAACTAAATCCAATAAAAGAGGCAATCAAAGGAAACCTAAATCTTACTGAGACATTAGATTGAAACATCCACCGGTGTGGGTTAAAAGCCTTTCATAAGTTGGTTGCTCATATTTGGCCAACAACTCACTTCTCAATTGTTGGAGATTATTTTTCTCTTGAGAAATGACTCAATCTTCAACTTGTGCCTGGGTGTAAAATTGGCATTGTCTATTAGGAAATCCCACAGGGTTTGGGATCACTGCTTGGTGAAGAGGGGGCCGTCTTATAGGACACTCAAGGGTGATACAGCCTTCTTTACAAGTGTTCTTGGGTCTGATGGGTCACTTTTGTTTAGTACAACTGACTTTCTCATAGAAACTCATAGATACCAACAGTGCAAAAGGAGGCCATTTGGCCCATCAAACCCGCACCAACAACACTCCCACCCAGGCACTATCCCCGTAACCACACATATTTACCCTGCTAATCCATCTGACTCTCAGGATCAATTTAGCATGGCTAATCAACCTAACCTGCGCATCTTTGGACTGTGGGAGGAAACCGGAGCAGACATGGGGAGAACGTGCAGATTCCATACAGACAGCCACCCAGGGCTAGAATCGAATCTGGGTCCCTGGCATTGTGAGGCAAGCAGTGCTAACCACTGTGCCACCGTGCCATCCATGCTGCCTATCTGACATGATCTGTACTTTTATTCATCAAACCATTCCTCAGGAGGGTTGCGATTGGGTTAGGGTGGGGAGCATTGTGAAATTTGTCAGGGGGACCCTGGCAGGATGTTCCTGGTTGGCTTCAGAACCCTGGCGTGATGCTCAAATGAGGTCCTGAGGCCCACAATGTGTAGGGAACAGTCATTCACCTATGATTTTCTCCCAAAATTGATCAGATTAGTAACCAGGAGTCGGACTCACAGCGTGGAATCTCGATGAAAGCAAGTGAAAAAGTGAAAACTCCAAAATGGACTTGCCCTCTCTGCAAATGTTTTCAACATGAAAGTCAAAAATGTGGGCCTGTAGCTAAATACCGCTGTGGGGTGAGGGGGTGGAGGTGGGTAGCAGGGGTTGGGCAGTCCTCTAGTGGATCTGCTCAAACCAGGCAGGAAGGCCTCTGAACCAGCCTGGCGCCATGTAACTTCCAGGTCTGCCACCGCAAGGGCACCTCTTGGCAGCCAAACTGTCCCATGCTGCCTGTGGGGTCTTAGGCTAAAACTCTCACCCCTGATGTTTAAAGTCAGACTGGCAACCTTCTATATGAAGAGCTAAACTGCACACTATTTGACACTGATGCTTAGAAGCATTTTATCAATTTTCCAGGTGTGTGTGTGAAATATCTGGGCACCCAGTGCTTCTCAAATGCTGCCGGGGGTGGGGTTTGAGAATTTCCTCATGTGTATCCAACTAAGACATTAAACATAGCTTAGTAATTATTCATATGATACAGTAAGGTGATATTCTTTTGACAGCGTGAAGAATCATTTAAACTAGTTAATCCCAGCCAGGTTACTGTATTTTCAGTTTGATACGCCAATTTCAAGGATCACATTTCCATTTTTTTCTAAATCCCGCTGGACAAGGCAACTGAATTTCAATACATACAAGGTTGATATTAATAATCTGGACATGAATTTTGAAACCTCTGTACTTCTAGCAAGGCAGCTCTGTACATTTAGCAACGACATCTAATGTGACTGACGATGATGGACCTTCACTCCTCATCCATCTCACTCTGTGTGTAGCCTTTGACATGGTGAACCACACCACCCTCCTCAACTGTCCCTCCAGCACCATCCAGTTGGGTGGGACTGCACTCGCCTCCATCCCTATCTGTACAGTCACAGTGAGAGATTTACCTGCAATAACTTTTCTTTATAGTTGCGTACCATTGGCCAGAATTTTCCAGTATTTCAGGATCTTCTGGTCCAGTTGACGGTGCCCCCTACAGCAGGTTTCCCAACAGTGTGGGTGCAGTCAGTTGGAAATTCCGTTGACAGTGGCAGGACCAAAAAGATCCAGCCATTGGCAAACATGCGCTGCCTTCTGTTGTGAGAAACATACCACGGGGAGGCTAGAAGATCCCCGGCATTGTCTCTGGCTTCCCTCCCAAGTGTTCAATCTTGGTCTCCTCTGAAAGACATTGCCGATTAGGTGCATTGGCATTCTCTCTCAGTGTACCCGAACAGGCGCCGGAATGCGGCGAGTAGGGGATTTTCATAGTAACTTCATTGCAGTGTTAATGTAAGCCTACTTGTGACACTAATAAATACATTTATTTCACATTTACATGCTGCCCCTTGTTGGCACCAGTTATGTGAGTATGTATCATCGGGCACCATGTTCACTGTTGCCCTGCAATCATGTGCTGAGTAATAGTGGGCAGGATTTTCCAGACCCACTCCCCCTCCCCCCCCCCCCCCCCCCACCCCCACCCCCCCACCACTGGGGCACCTGCCATTGGGGGATGGGGGGAGGAATGGAATCTTCTGATCGGGAAAGGCCAGAAAATCTCACCCACTGTATCAGTCTGCCAGCCACCAAAGCAGAAAAAAACACATTCAATAAAGCTCCAGCATTTTGAATCTAAACGGTGATCTCTGCAACCTCCTCCAATGGGCGGCACGGTGGCACAGTGGTTAGCACTCCTGCCTCACAGTGCCAGGTACCCCGGGTTCAATTCCAGCCTTGGGTCACTGTCTGTGCGGAGTCTGCACGTTCTCCCCGTGTCTGCATGAGTTTCCTCTGGGTGCTCCGGTTTCCTCCCACATCCAAACGTGTGTCGGGTAGGTGGATTGGCCATGTAATTGCGTGGAGTTATGGAGCTAGGGCAGGAGGGGGAAGGGTCTGGGTAAGATGCTCTTCGGAGAGTCAGTGCAGATTCGATGGGCCAAATGGCCTCCTTCTGCATTGTAGGGATTCTGTGATTCTCTGAACCCTCCAATTCTGGTCTCTGAGCTTTCCCTGCTCAGTTTCTTGGCTGCCTAAGCCCAAAGCTCGGGTTGCCTCGTTAGTTCTCTCTGCCTTTGTTTCCCACTAGCCTCCTTCAAGATACTTCTTAAAATCTATCTCTTTAACCATAGTTTTAATCATCTGTCCTGATACCTTATTATGTGTTTGGTGTCAAAAGGGTTACTGAGTACAGTTAGAAAGAGAAACATAGCCAATTATGGACATTGGAAACAAAGAGCTGACAGTCTTAACCTGGCAAGGTTGAGGGTGAACACAGATGAAGGAGCAGAAACATTGGATGGATGGATAGCATTGAGGTAGATACTGAGGGAGGCTGGAAGGATCATAGAAAGAAACCCTACAGTACAGAAAGAGGCCATTCGGCCCATCGAGTCCGCACCAACCACAATCCCACCCAAGCTCTACCCCCATATCCCACCCACTAATCCCTCTAACCTTTGCATCTCAGGACACTAAGGGGCAATTTTAGCATGGCTAATCAACCTAACCCCCGCATCTTTGGACTGTGGGAGGAAACTGGAGCACCTGGAGGAAACCCACGCAAACACGAGGAGAATGTGCAAACTCCACACAGACAGTGACCCAAGCCGGGAATCGAACCCAGGTCCCTGGAGCTGTGAAGCAGCAGTGCTAACCACTGTGCTACCGTGCCGCCCAAGAATGGCAAAGAAGAAGCAAAGCAATGCCAGTAGTAAGACTATGGTCACAATGCACTTTTGTGAAAAGCATCTTGGGATGTTTCATTGTATTGAAGGCACTATATAAGTGCAAGCTGTTGTTGTTCTCTCTTATATTTTGTGTTCTCTATTGGAGCACAGTGATATCAGTAGTCTATTGTGGGTGGCTTCATTGTTTTACAACAGTAATAGACCTTTGCCAGTCAGCGTGTTGGATCTTGCTGTCCTTTGGAGTAAGTGGTCTCAACAAGGTCCACATAGTAAAGGGTCAGCCCATCCTTATGTTCGGCAAGAGGTCAAAAGATGGGCACAGTTTCTTCACCACCCTCCTACCACCCTCCCCCCACCCCTCCCTCCCCAACCCTGCAACTCAGAGGTTCACAGAATCATAGAATCGTAGAATCCCTACAGTGCAAAGTGAAGCCATTCATCCCATCGCGTCTGCACCGACAAACCAGACCCTATCCCCGTAACCCCACGCATTTACCCTGCTAGTCCCCCTGTCACTAAGTGGCAATTTAGCATGGCCAATCAACCTAACCCGCACATCTTTGGACTGTGAGAGGAAAATAGCTAAGCTCTATGAGTTGCTGCTGAGCCATTTTTAACTTGCAAGTTCCCACTTCACTCTTCGGTTCATTCCGAGTGGGATAGTAATGATGATATTCGTCGGCAGCAATGGTCCTGGGTTGCCTTCATCTAATATTACATGCATGCAGCACGATGAGAGGTCAGAATTTGACTGATTATGGTTCCTGCAGTCAATTGGCCATTTACCACTCACTGCATAAATATTTAGCTACCACATTCATGTGTTAAACACATTTTGTGTGATTTCTATGCACAAACCTGATGGAAGTACCAGACACTGTTATGTTCTTGCAACGTCTCAATCTGGCCGGTTAAAGAGATATTAACAAATTAATTTTTTTTAAAGCAAGTTTCCTTTATCCCGCCAATCTCCCTGACATTAAGGGGCAATTCAAATGGCCAATCCACATAACCTGCACACCTTTGGACTGTGGAAGGAAACCAGAGCACTTGGAAAAAACCCACGCAGACATGAGGAGAATGTGCAAACTCCACACAAACATGACCCGAGGCTGGAATTGAACCCGGGTCCTGGCTCTGTGAGGCAGCAGTGCTAACCCAATGTGCTGCCCGTTTTTTATGAGGAAACATGATGTTTGGTGATAAATATTGTGGGCAGGGACTTATTCATACTGGTCATTGCCTTCAGAAGTTTTATTAATTTTTATAAGGCACGCTAAAAAAATTTCTTTTAACACTTACCAATTTGCTGGCCTTGCATTTAAATAGCCCATAATTGTTTGGTATTGAGAACTCTGCCAGATGTAGAACTGTTTATATGCCTCATTACTGGTTAACTTGGCTCTTAAATTAAAAGGGTTGACTCTTTGCCTTGACGGAGTGAATTTTTATTTGGTACCTTATATTAAAAATGCTGTGTAACTTAATAATGTCAGACTGGGGATAGAATTTCGAACTGAAACAGAGCTTTGTGAATAACTATTCCGTTTGATTAAATTAAAATGAGTCGTGTATGTTCCAAAATTTGACTTCCATCAAAAAAAGTTCCAAATCCATTATACACTGGGCTTGCATGATTCAAAATTTCTCTTTCCCTGTGACGAGTTGTGTGTGCTAAAATTAATGGAATGGTGTAGTGCTTATTTGTGCAATTGTTCTGTGTTTGATTCGGTGAGTCTGATAACTGATCTATGTTCAGTGTGCTTGATTGATTAAGCCTGGGTGTAGGTTCTGAGGGTCACATACCCTGTCTTGTCAGCTTGGATCGGAAATGTCTCAACTCGTTGAGACTCTGAATTGGACTTGATTTGATTGAATTGGAAAAGTATTAAAAAAAATTTAATAAAATTTTTTTAAAAAGAAAACACCACAGAAGCCATGAGAAACTAAGCTGTAAGCATGAATGCAGACATTTTGTGATTACAGGGATATTTTAAAATCTGTGCAAAAATAAAATACAACATGTAAAAACTAATGTTGTCTCTGCGTTCAGCTGAGAGGTACAGAGTATTCAACAGGTGGACATTCAAAGGTTGGAAGGGGTATAGTTTTTGATATGTGCTGGACACGAAGACAGGACCTACACAACAGGAAATTTAAGGGCTTTAAAAATCTGTTACATCCAGTTCTATCACGTCTGCCACACAAAAAGCAGACATTCGGCCCAAATATAGGAGCATTTATGGACCTCCTCCTATCAGTCTTCATCTAGCTGTTCCTTTCTCCATTATGCACTGGCCTAACTTCCCCTTAAATAACTCCATTCAATTCCCCTTGACTACTCCTTGTGGTAGCAAGTTCCATACTCTCCCTCCTCCACCAGTAAAGAATTTTCTCCTGAACTTCCAATTGGATTTATAGAGCTGGATTTACCAAGGACTGTTTTGTTTTTCTGGCCGTTAATTTTGGTCTCCTTGGCAAGTGGAACCTGGGAATTATTCTAAAAGAGCAAGAGAGCCAGTGGACCGCAGAAATGGACCAAAGCCATGCTATGGTGCCAGTGATGCTCTTTTCATTCAGTGGAGCCAAACTTGTGCATGAACCAGAAAGGAGATAAAGGAGGGATAATCCCCTGTACGTGAGCATGCCCCAGTCAAAAGGAACTCTGTGCATCTTTCTGTATCTCCCCAGTCTTTATCATTATTCCTGTTTTGCTGCCGATAAAATGCATACGGGAATCTCCCAGTGGGATTCCCGTCATGAATTAAGAACATGGCAAAGCAGTAAACTTAGCGATTGTATGGCGGGACGCATCGAAAGTTCCAGGGAGGGATCTTAAAGAGGCAAGCAAGTGCAAGAATATTAAAAACAGATGGTCACAGCGGGCATGTATTGTGCCGCAACATCTGGTAGGAACTTCCAGTGGAGTGGACGATATTTCTCCAGCGGCAAGGTGAAGCCAGAAACTTCCCTCATTATTGCAAGCCAGAAAGGGTCACATTTAACATGTAACAAGTTTTCCGTGATGGATTTTCAGCTCAAGTGACCTTGTGGTTCTCATTTTTTTTTTGCCAGCCAAATAAATGGGCGAGAGTGCGCATCACACCACGTAGCTTTCGACAGGAGCCACTTTTCAATCAAGTCACTGTAAATCAAGCCCCTTTTTGCATTGACTGCCAGTTTGCAGATTGGTAGAGTTTCCGATTACAGTGGCCATTTCCAGAGAGCTGCCTGCGCTTCTGCTGATAAGGAAATAAGAATGAAAGTGTCCGTTGGTATGAACAGTTGTCGGGAAAAAAATAAGAGCTGACAGAAGTGAGGTCTGTACGTTGTAGTTTGCCACTGGCAGCAGGTTTGGTATGACCATAGAGTAGACGGTGAATAAACAAATGTCACTGCCTCCAAATGCTCAAAGATACACCTAAAGAGAGGTTTTTTTTTCCTGGCCTCTGTGGAGGAAGCATTGATATTATTCATGGGAAACCAGTATAGTCTCTCACTGTCTCATCACTACTTTTTCTATCTCACTGCAATTTAGAAACATAGAAGATAGGAGCAGGAGGAGGCCATTTGGCCCTTCGAGCCTGCTCCGCCATTCATCACGATCATGGCTGACCATCCAACTCAATAGCCTAATCCTGCTTTACCCCCATAACCTTTAATCCCATTCACCCCAAATGCTATATCTTGCCACCTCTTGAATACATTCAGTGTTTTGGCATCCTGTGGTAATGACTTCCACAGGCTCACCACTCTTTGGGTGAAGAAATGTCTTCTCACCTCCATCCTAAATGGTCTACCCCGAATCCTCAGACTGTGACCCCTGGTTCTGGACTCCCCCACCATCGGGAATACCCTCCCTGCATCTACCCTGTCTAGTCCTGTTAGAAGTTTGAGTCTCTATGAGAACCCCCCCATTCGTCTGAACTCCAGCGAAATGTAAGTGTCCGACCCAGTCATCAAAGGAAGTGCCCTCGAGGAAACGGACATCGACAGCATTTAAACAATTGCACATTTTCAGATTTGAATACCAGCGCCCGTTAAGCTATTGTTTTGCCGCGGTCCAACTCACCCGACAGCACAAGGAATACCGCGGAACAGGTTCCTCTTTCCGAGGAGGCAGGAATGCCAATTAACGATTGTAGTAACATTGGTCGGAATTCTCTGGCCGTTCACGGTCTGCCATCACCGCCAACGAAGATGCAGAATTTGGGGCTCAACCAAATCCCCATTCACTGCAGCGGGACGGGAGAATCCCGGCTGGAAGCGAGGTCAAAGAATCCAGCTCAATGTCATTCTAAAATCTCATTAGGGACTTACTGAAAGTTATTAAGAATGGGGCCAGTAACATCAATAAAAGTGAAATCTAACATATTCTTTAATATTTTGGTGGATGATGGGATAATTGGAGTATTCAGGACTGATTTAATTGACATTTTTTCAGTAAATGTATCAGGAAGGTATTTAGGGGAGGCGATGGCCTAGTGGTATTATCACTAGATCATTAATCCAGAAACTCTGCTAATGTTCTGGGGACCCAGGTTCGAATCCTGCCACGGCAGATGGTGGAATTTGAATTCAATAAAAAATATCTGGAATTAACAATCTGCTGATGACAAGGAAACCATGTTGATTGTCGGAAAAAAAACCCATCTGATTCTCCAAGGTCATTTAGGGAAGGAAATCTGTCGTCCTTACCTGGTCTGGCCTACATAACCTTCAGAGGTTTTGATAATATTTTATATGGCCTGCTAAAATGTTTTCTTATAACACTTACCAATTTGCTGGCCTTGCATTTAATTAGCCCATAATTGTTTGGTATGGAGAACTCTGCCAGATGAGGAACTGTTTACATATCCCGTTACTGATATGTGACTCCAGAGCCACAGCAACGTGGTTGACTCTTAACTGCCCTCTGGAATGGCCTAGCAAGCCACTCAGTTCAAGAGTAACTGGGGATGGGCAAAAATGCTGGCCAGCTAGTGACGCCCATGCCTCACGAGTGAAGATAAAAAAAGGAAGTAGGGATCAAAGTTGAGTAAGTGGCTTTGAGGTACAACTCAGTAATAATCTAATTGATCATGCCTCCGGAGGCTGAAGGACATTCTCTAATTTCTTCAATCTGAAATGTCTTAGATAGTGCAGGATATTCCACTTGTGTACTATTGTTTCCTGTCTGCTTGCCTGTGCAGAGTATACATTATCGTTCTCTCAGTTGTAGAACAACTGTTTCACACATGGTCTTGTACAATAATCAAAATCACTGTTTTAGTTAAGAAAATTAGCTAAAGACCACACCTTTTTGGAATTTGGGAAAACTTCTTCATCCCCAAAAGGCTATGTACTAAAACAAACAGCGCGGTACATTTCTTTTTTTATTCTTTCATGAGATGTTAAAATCGCTGGCGAAGTCAGTATGAGTTACTCATCCCTAATTGTCCATGCAAAGTTGGTGTGGAGCTGTCTTCTTGAATTGTTGCAGGCCCTGTGGTTTAGGGACATCTCCAGTGCTGCAGAGAAGAGAGTTCCAGGATTTTGATCCAGTGACAGTAAAGGAATGGCCAATGTCGTTCCAAGTCAGGTTGGTATGTGGCTTAGCGGGGAACTTGCTGGTTGTCATGTTCCCTTGTGTCTGCTGCCCTTGTCCTTCAAGATGCTTGAGGTCATGTGTTGATAGATAATGTTGAAGGAGCCTAGGCTGCAGTGCATCTTGTAGATGGCACAGCCTGCTGTCACTGTATGTTGGTAGTGGAAGGAATGAATGTTTAATACAGTGGATGTGGTGCCCATCAAGTGGGCTGCATTGTCTGGGTAGCATCAAGCTTCTTGAGTGTTGTTAGAGCTACACTCATCCAGGCAAGTGGAGAGTGTTCCAGCATACTCCCTATTTGTACTTTGTAGATTGTTGACAGCCTTTGGGCTGAGTTAATTGCCACAGACTTCCTAGCCTTTGATCTGTTCTTATGTCCACAGTATATTTTTGGTTCAGTTCAGTTTTTGGTCAATGATCGCCCAAAGGATGTTGGAAGTCAGGGACTCAGTGATGTTAATGCCACTGAATGTCAAAGGAAGGGGGTCAGATATTTTGCACTTCTTGGAGATGGTTGTTGACTGGCCCTTGTGTGCTGTGAGTGTTAGTTGCCACTTACCAGCCCGAGCCTGAATGTTGTCCATGCCTTGCTGCATGATGGCACAGATTGCTACGGCATCTGAGGAGTTGCAAACAGGTACTGAACATTAATCAGTCATCAACGAACATCTCCACAGCTGACCTTACAATTGGTGGAAGGTTATTGTTGAAGATGGTTGGGTCGAGGACACTAACCTGAGGATCTCCTGCAGCGATATCCCAGGACGGACATGATTGGCATCTGGCAACCGCAGCCACCTTCCTTTGTGTATTTGACGAATAATATAGCTTTCAGAGAGCATTAAGCTTTTTTTAACTGAAAGCATGAGTTTATTGAGTTTGAGGGGAATGAATATGATATGTGCACACATTAGAGGTAAAATTTAAAGTTAAAGGTGTTCTGATTCCTGGATAACTGGAGTTTGAGCCTTGCAACTGCAATATTTTTGGACATCTGAGATGCAAATTCTTCACTCTATGATTCAGCAACTTCAAACATCAGGAACTTTATTCCAATATCATCTGTATTTCATAGAATAGAAACCCTACAGTGCAGAAAGAGGCAGTTTGGCCCATCGAGTCTGCACCGACCACAATCTCACCCAGGCCCTACTCCCTTATCCCTACATATTTACCCACTAATCCACACATCTCAGGACATTAAGGGGCGATTTTTAGCATAGCCAATCAACCTAACCCGCACACCTTTGGACTGTGGGAGGAAACCGGAGCACCCGGAGGAAACCCTCGCAGACACGAGGAGAATGTGCAATCTCCACACAGACAGTGACCCAAGCCAGGAATCGAACCCAGGACTCTGGAGCTGTGAAGCAACAGTGCTAACCACTGTGCTACCGTGCTGCCCGTGTATTGTAGAAGTGTTTCCTGACCCAGGGAGTGAGAATTGGATTTAGGCTGTTAGTGTGGGAGAGAGGGTGAAGAAATGCGACACTGTCTACTGGCTTGAAGTGTGATCAGCAATAAATATCTTCTTTCTCTTATTCATTCGTGGGATGTGAGCATTGCTGGCCAGACCAGCATTTGTTGCCCATCTCTAATTGCCCTTAAGTGATGATATTCTGCCTTTTTGAACTTCTGCTGTCCATGTGGTGTAGGTATTCCCACAGTACTTTTGGGGGGCAGCGGGGAATGAGGGGTGGTGAAGGCGGGGGGCAATACACCATTTTGACTCAGTGACAGTGAAAGAACAGCGATTTTTTTCCAAGTCAAGATGGCGTGGAGGGGAATCTCCTGGTGGAAGCGTTCCCATATATTTGCTGCCCTTGTCCTTTTAGATGGCAATGATAGTGGGTTTGGCAGGCTCTGCAGTGCATCTTGTATTGATAAACCACTGATATTGGAAAGTAACGTGTTTAATCTGCAATGTATTTGAATTTTTTTTCTGCAAAGGACATCTTAAAGAAAGGAAGAACGTGCATTTATGAAACACCTTTTGCAACCTCAGGACATTTCAACGCACTTTGGAAGCATAGAATTACTTTTGAAATGTGATCACTGTTTTAATGAAGCCAGTTTGTACACAGCAAGATCCCACATAGAGCAATGTGATAATGACAGGGTAATTTGTTTCAGTGCTGTTGGTTGGCCAAGATACTGACCAGGACCTCACTGCTCTTTATTGAAATAGTGCCAACCTCAATGATATAGAACATAGAACAGTACAGCACAGAACAGGCCCTTCAGCCCACGATGTTTTTTTGCCGAGCTTTATCTGAAACCAAGATCAAGCTATCCCACTCTCTATCATCCTGGTGTGCTCCATGTGCCTATCCAATAACCGCTTAAATGTTCCTAAAGTGTCTGACTCCACTATCACTGCAGGCAGTCCATTCCACACCCCAACCACTCACTGCGTAAAGAACCTACCTCTGATATCCTTCCTATATCTCCCACCACGAACCCTATAGTTATGCCCCCTTGTAATAGCTCCATCCACCCAATGAAATAGTCTTTGAACGTTCACTCTATCTATCCCCTTCATCATTTTATAAACCTCTATTAAGTCTCCCCTCAGCCTCCTCCGCTCCAGAGAGAACAGCCCTAGCTCCCTCAACCTTTCCTCATAAGACCTACCCTCCAAACCAGGCAGCATCCTGGTAAATCTCCTCTGCACTCTTTCCAGCGCTTCCACATCCTTCTTATAGTGAGGTGACCAGAACTGCACACAATATTCCAAATGTGGTCTCACCAAGGTCCTGTACAGTTGCAGCATAACCCCACGGCTCTTAAACTCCAAACCCCTGTTAATAAAAGCTAACACACTATAGGCCTTCTTCACAGCTCTATCCACGTGAGTGGCAACCTTTAGAGATCTGTGGATATGGACCCCAAGATCTCTCTGTTCCTCCACAGTCTTCAGAACCCTACCTTTGCCCCTGTAATCCACATTTAAATTAGGCCTACCAAAATGAATCACCTCACATTTATCAGGGTTAAACTCCATTTGCCATTTTTCAGCCCAGCTTAGCATCCTATCTATGTCTCTTTGTAGCCTACAACAGCCCTCCACCTCATCCACTACTCCACCATATACTCCATATACTCAAGACACTTGAGTAAAACCTGAACCTCCATCCTACTGACATAGGGGTGACCTTTTCACTGAGCCACGTGTCAGACAAAGAAAAGTTCAGCAATTATATTGAAAGATAACGAACATCTGAATTATTGGATTAAAAATGGATTTCATTGATTTTGTAAAAAAGATATTGCACATACAAACACTTATTAAGCACGACTCAGTAATTATTTACAATTTCCAAAGATTTCAGCATTCTTTTCCTAAGTTGTTTCATCTCTTTTGTCAAATGATTAATTGGATCCCAACTTAAAAGGGAGATTTTTTAAAAAATGAGCACATTGGAACACGTCATAGTGAGGCCCACAGTTACTGATGTTCAGAGTTAGAAATATTTACGTGCACAATCAGAGTGCTCATTACAATGAAATGGCTGCTCAAAATATGCACCTAAATTAATGTGCTCAACAAACTCTTATCAATTCCACAAGTAAATTTTGCATCTTAACATCCATTAACGGTGGGAGATAGGACAAATTAACATGTTTTTTAGAACCTTGTTGGTTTGGAGCTTGTTTAAAAAGTTTATTTATTAGTGTCGCAAGTAGGCTTACATTATTAACTACCGTGGTGGAAATTGTCAGAGCTGTCAACATTTGAGCAGAGTTTTCAGAGCAGGTTGTTGGCCTAAAACCCTCACAATGAGATGGAAGCTCTGAATAAAAAGATCTTTTTTGCAGTTACAGAACATCAACTAGGCAGGGAGAAGCTTCAAGGAAGAATTGTATGTTGAGTTAACACAGCATGGCGGAGGTATGCGCTCAACTGATTCTCCTCTTCCATTGCGCCATATAACCCCGTGAGCAGTATGCCACAACACAGCAACTAAACCATTGCTGGTCGATCAATGTTGGGTCATTAACAACATTGTGAACCACTAGGCAGTATTTACATGACCTTTGTTCCATGTGCACAGTCTTGTTGCCATGGTCTTTGTGAGTCTTGCACAGTGCTATTCATAAGTCCTCTTTGTTGGTCAGGATCATTACAGGATAGCCAGTTGAAGCTGTCTGTGGAGAAAGGCAGTTTTCTAATTTAACTTATTACTGCATCCATCAATAATAACGTGAGGAACCCACCGAAAATCACAACTGTCTAATCTATTGGCTTTCTAAATCAAGCTGACATATCTGTCATGCAAAAAATAAAAACCTGATAATGTTTTAAATAAAGCAGAAAATGCATAAAGGATAGTTTTGGGCGTATTCCAGTTTATTGAAGTGTCTAACTAACTTTCTAAAGGTTGACTGGCAGGCTACATGTTTTCTGAATTCTTTGTTTGGTTTCCAATTCCAATTTTGGCAGACTTTTTTTTTAACCTCTGCTGCTTAATTGTCCAAGTTATGTCTGTTAAGTTAAAAATATAGCCTTCCCTTGTACACTTAATCATCATAGAATCCCTACAGTGCAGAAGGAGACCATTTGGCCAATCGAGTCTGCACTGACCACAATCCCACCCAGACCCTATCCCCATAACCCCATGCATTTACCCTAGCTAGTCCCCCGACGCTAAGGCACAATTTAGCATGGCCAATCCACCTAACCCGCACATCTTTGGAGTGTGGGAGGAAACTGGAGCACCCAGAGGAAACCCACAAAGATATGGGGAGAATGTGCAAACTTCACACAGACAGTGACCCGAGGCCGGAATTGAACCCGGGTCCCTGGCGCTGTGAGGCAGCAGTGCTAACCACTGTGCCACCCTGCCACCCAATAAGCATCGTTTTTCATGTACATTTAACATGCGCTCATGAGGATCAGGTGTGCAGTTTGACAAGAAAGTATAATTTAAGACAACTTACTTTATTGCACCTCCACAATGAAAACCAGGCCAAAGGCAAAAGTGACTGTTTCAGTATGTTTCGCAAGGAGCAGATTGTGGTTGTAAAAATCACAATGATAGCAATTACACTGTCAAATGTGCCAAATTAATATGATCAGCTTATTTTAAAAAAAACACAGGAGTCCGAATTCAACCTTGTTGCCTTGTTTTACAAGAATGACAATGTAGTAGTAGAAATATCCACACATGTCTGGGTTCCCAGTCTTCAGCTAAATTTGTCAAAGCCTTTCTGTCATTTAGACTATCCATTTGCATGTGATTCTGGACCTGTCCCCTAAATTGGTGTAAAATATTTGGTGCTTGTGGGGCAATAACCTTCCAACTACTTCTTTGAGGCCCAATGATGGTCTGATCAGAGGGCCTTTTGGCGGCCTGCTGGAGGTGGTGTAAAACAGGCAGGTAGATTTTTCCGAACAATTTGGTGGCACAGTGGTTAGCACTGCTGCCTCATAGTGCCAGGGACTTGGGTTTGATTCTCGGCTTGGGTCACTGTCTGTGCGGAATTTGCACTTTCTCCCTGTGTCTGCGTGAGTTTCCTCCAGGTGCTCCGGTTTCCTTCCACAGTCTGAAAGACGTGCTGGTTAGATGCATTGACCATGCTACATTCTCCCTCGGTGTATCCAAACAGGTGCCATAGTGTGGCGACTCGGGGATTTTCACAGTAACGTTGTTGCAGCGTTAATTTAAACCTACTTGTGACATTAATAATTAACCTTTTAATATGCAACCAAGGAGTGCAATATTCCTCCTGCCTCCACATTAACACTGACCACTATGAGCCACCCCTGCCCTCCCATCCCAATGATCCCCCACCCCCTACCCTGGCTCACCTGTCTAAGCTAGTCAAAATATAAAAGACCTGAATGAGGAACCTGACTACAAAAACTATGATGGTGAGACCCAAAGACACTTTTGAGATAGTCCTTGAGCCTTTATGTACCAGTCCGTGATGTTTAAACTCAACTTTGATCATGCCTGGATTTGGGAATCACTCATTTGGGCCCATAAATTATTATAGAATCCCTACAGTGCAGAAGGAGGCCATTTGGCCCATTGGGTCTGCACCGACCCCCAAACTCCCTGTAACCCCATGTATTTACCCCATTAATCCCCCTAACCTATTCATCCTGAGAAACTAAGTTCCAATTTTGCATGGCCCCCCCACACAAATATACACCTCCATCTACCGCCGCGTACAAGATAAAAACTAACGTGAGAAATTATTTTTTAAAAAAGGAAAAGGCCCAGGAGACAAGCCACAAGATAAGGGCAGTGAATCACAAGGAGTAACAAGGGTTGGAAGTGAACTGAATGAAAAGAGGCAGAGCATGAAAAAAAGGGGACATATCCATTCTCTGTCCGACCCCAAAAATCTCATCACATCTTTGGACTGTGGGAGGAAACCGGAGGTTATGAAATTTTCCAGCTGCACACGCCTCAAGACTGGAAATTCCCGCCTCAAGGGTCCTTTGAATGGTCAGCTAAATTTTCTGTCCCGCCTGCTTTGATTCCCGCAGCAGGCGAGACTGGAAATACTACCCCTTTACTTGCACCCAAACACAATGATTCAATCTATTCAGGCGTTACAAAGCTCGTAATCTCGTAAGCGGTTGTCTGTCCAATCTCCTTGTCACAGCATGTAACAGGGCTTGTTGATAGTAAACTGTACAAGGTCCCAAACTGACCTCGAATTCATTTCTCTACACCCGCTGTTTTCGAGGTCAGTTGAGTAAGTTACAGACACTGGCATAGCTTCAAAACTGCAGGTACAGAGAAAAGGAGGACACTAGTCAGGGTGAGCAAATTGGAATTGACATACAGCAGTGAAGCATGAGGCCTGCTCTCTGTTTCGAACAATCAGTGCATTGCACTTGACATTGAACTCTCGTGTTAGGTTTGGACTGCTCTTGAATACTTGTGATCAGCATACAAGTTGAGACTGCAAATACTAGTAACAGGATTTCATGGTTAGAAGTTGAGAACACAGAAACATAGAATGCCTACAGTGCAGAAGGAGGCCATTTGGCCCATCAAGCCTACATCAACAACAGTCCCACCCAGGTCCTATGCCCCATAATCCCACCTATTTACCCTGCTCATCCCCCTGACCCCAAGGGGCAATTTAGCATGGCCAATCAACCTAACCCATACACCATTGGAGTGTGGGAGGAAACCGGAGCACCTGGAGGAAACCCACGCAGACACGGGGAGAATGGGCAAACTCTGCACAGACAGTGTCCCAAGCCGGGAATCAAACCCAGGTCCCTGGCGCTGTGAGGCAGCAGTGCTAACGACTGTGCTACCATTTGTCCCTGAGGTGGAAGATCATGGGTTTGAGTCCCACTACAGCCACGTGAGCAGAAAATCTGAGCTGATACTTCTAGTGCAGTGCTCCATGAGAGCCGTATTGTCTGACATCCAATTTTCAGATGGTGGCGGTGTTCCTGTCTGCTCTCCCAGGTGGGCTTGAATGATCTTGTCGCATTACTTTGACGAAGAACAGTGGACTTATCTTTGGTGTTCTGGTCAATATTTATCCATCAATCCTCATAACAAAATCTGATTGTCTGGTAATCATCACATTGCTGTTTGTATGAGCTTGCAGTGTGCAAATTGGTTGCAGCATTTCATCATAGAATCATCATAGAATCTACGGCACAGAAATAGGCCCTTCAGCCCAAACTGGTCCATGCCGACTAAAATGCCCAACTAAGCTAACCCCGTTTGCCTGCATTGGCCCATATCTCTCTAAACCTTTCCTATCCATAGATTTGCTGAGTTTCTGGATTAATAGTCCAGCGATAAAACCACTAGGCCATCATCTCCCTCTTCCAAAATGCTGGAAATTCTCAGTCGGTCTGACAGGAGAGAGTTAATAGAATCAAGTCAGAATGACCCTTCGTCAGAGCTCTTTTGTCGTCAGATGTATTCGTGCCCAGTTTTGAACCAAGGACCTTTCACGTGTAAGGCAAAGGTCATAATCACTACACTAGTGGGGGCGGCTCGGTGGCATAGTGGTTAGCACTGCTGCCTCACAGCACCAGGGACCCAGGTTCGATTCCCGGTTTGGGTCACTGTCCGTGTGGAGTCTGCACTTTCTCCCCGTGTCTATGTGGGTTTCGTCCAGGTGCTCCGGTTTCCTCCCACACTCCAAAGATATGCTGTGAGGTGCATTGGCCATGTTAAATTCTCCATCAGTGTACTGAACTGGTGCCGGTATGTGGTGACTAGGGATCTTCACAGTAACTTCATTGCAGTGTTAATGTAAGCCTGCTTGTGACTAATAAATTTAATTTTCACTACAGAAACGCTCATTTCCTAAGTTAAAATGGTGATGATGCTTCATAAAATAGTTTTAAAATACTTTGGAAGGTGCTAAGATGCTGCGATGCACTCGATAAAGGCAAACCTTTCTTTAGGAGGTACTTTTCTCTGGCTTCAGTTTTTCTGATGTTGGAGGGGGAGCATGTAGAATATTCAGAGATGCGGAGTGGGATGGGTGGGGGGGGGGTTGGGGCATGCCATTCTTAACCGCCTGGCTTCATTTCGACAAAACTTCCCTCTGCTACGCTTGGCTACCATGGTTGGTGGGAGGGAAAGTGAATGCGGTGACAGGTGGCCATAGATGACACACACACACATTTAGAATTCATTGGCCATCCAAGGAAATGTTGGTCCCGGCCCAATCGCGATGAAGCCAGGTCTTGCAATTGCCAAAGATTCCTCAAAGGATTTGTTCCTCCTCACCCACAAGAAGTTCAAACAAAAGCAGAATGCTCAAAATCATTTGAGCCTCTTCTGGCACATTTTCTGTTGCCAGGCGATAGACAGTGCAGAAGCTGCCTCTGTTAAGAGTTAATATTACGTAGAGGCACTACTGATATCATCCTACCATGAGTGTCGCATATTTATATAGGACTCTAGCCCAGCTTTAACAGGAGCCGAGTCCAAGGACTGAATCATCTCCGTTAATAACATGGGGAAATATTCTGGTGGAGTGGGTAGCCTCCCTGTCCCTGAGCCAGAAGTCCTGGGTTCAAATCCCACTCCAGGACTTGAAATCCAAGGAAGGTGCATTCATAATGTGGCCAAATAAGTTCACAAGTAACTTGCAAATCCTTCCAACATAGACCGGTGGTCAGACTGGGAGAGATCCCTGGTCGACGAGCTGATGGAAAGAAAGTTGAAGCTGCTACCACCCCTACCATCCCTCTCCATCCCTATCCAGGCCACAACGTGCATGTAAAAATTTATGTTGCCATAGCAACAGGGGTGGGGGAGGGTGGGGGGAGGGTGGAGGGGGGGTGGCGGGTGGCGGGATGGGGAGGTGGTGGAGCTGCTGGGACGGCCGGTGTGAATCAGATTGGTGCCAACAGCACAAGGTTCAATCCTCCTTCTGGCTGGGGAGTTAGGTGTTATCCCCCTCCCCCATCCTCAGGATATCTGCCCTGACTTCTCTCTCTGAGGGACATAGAGCCAGCCCCTTGAGCCGGCACGTTTCAGCTGTTTCCGAGACATGGAACCCTGGCGCCCCTGGCCATTGGCAGCAACATGTGGCGGATGGGGTTGAGCTCTGTGACGCTCATGTGGACAGTCAGAGTGGCTGTGAGGAGGCCCTCGTTGCGGAACACTTGCAGCATGATCTCTGGGTGCAGCCACTTGGACATCAGGTGCCAACTAGCCTCCCAGAATGGCACACAGTTCAGAAAGAACAAAGAACCCTCCTAACCTCCGCCTTGCCCTACTTGTTGTGGCGCTGTGGGTCGGACCTGCCTTTGGGCAGAGAGTTGAAAGAAGAATATTAAGGTAACTGGGAATGTAGTGGGTTACTGGGAGGATTGTCTTTTTACAGGATGTTAACCCCCTCCATCCCATCATCCTCTCCTTTCTATTGGGTGAGGGTTCAAATTGCGGCTTCGGTGTTCACTGGTGACCTGAGGCAAGACGCATCCCTAGTCCCCTTGCAGAGAAGCCCATTCACAATCTGGCGTCTGACCATCAGTTTAAGGGTAAATGAAGTAACTGTGTTGACTTTACGCAGCCTTGGCTTCTGAAAATTGGACTCAGAGTTGCTGACTCCGAGTCTAATTACATGGACACACACAAACACACATACACAAAAAAACGCAATGTGCATATGCAAGGACACACACACAGGCACACACACAAAACACACACACATGCATACATACACACACAAAGGCACACAACGTGCGCACGCATGGACACACACATGCAGACACACACACACAGTAAATGAAGTCGGATTTTGGTGCTATCACTGTGGTCCATTGTTGAATATGGAGGTCATGCATTCATGGGTACCACTATAGCGGGAATAATCATTTTTTCATCAGGCTGTAGAGAGATTGGTGTAGAAAGATTCATGCCATTTGAAATGATGACAAGCGTTGCAACAGTGTAGTTCAAGAGGTTTGTGAATGTCTTCGCCCCCTTTCATTACTGCGGCCTACACACTTATTCCCAACCTTCTGACTTTCCAAAAGGAAATGTGGCCTTGCTCAAACTAAAACCTTGTATAAATGAGAGTTCGAACTAAAATAACCATAACTACAGACTGGAGAAGAATATTGTAAAATGATCACTGTGGATAATGATGGAAATGGAGTTTCATAACACAGTCATTTTCCAAAGCAGAATTAGGCAAGGTGAGTGTAAATATTCTAATAGAATTGAGATCTTTTAAAAAATCTAACTCAGTGATGTAACAATGTTCTTTCGTTTAAGCTCATTTAAAAAAGAAACAACCTCTATGCACTTAAGTAGATTTGATTATTAAACTTGTTTCGAGTTTACTGTTTAGCATGACCCAACATCAATTAGTTGTTATTGGAATGCTTCATTTCCTTTGTGTATCTGCTTGTTTGCAGAATAACAACGTATTTTCATGACCCCAAATCATCTGGTGCATTTTTATGGGGGTAACATGATGCAGCACTAAAGCAGACACACACACAAAACACACACACACACACAAAACACACACACACACACACAAAACACACAATGTGCATATGCAAGGACACTCATACACAAACACATGCACAGGCGCACACACAAAATACACACATACACACAAAAAAACACAATGTGCATACGCAAGGACACACACAGGCACATACACAAAACACACACACAAAATTTCACACACTGGCTGGAATTCTCCGGCCGTTCAGGATTCTCCAGTGCGGCCGACAGCGCACCCCTGCTCGGGGGTTACCCATCAGCGTTGGGTGACGGTAATGGGAATTCCCATCAACAGCGACAGGACCAGAGAACCCCACCACTAGCAAACAACATGCCACCTTCCGCCAGTGGGGGCAGCACGGTGGCACAGTGGTTAGCACTGCTGCCTCACAGCACCAGGGACCTGGGTTCGATTCCCGGCTTGGGTCACTGTCTGTGCGGAGTCTGCATGTTCTCCCTGTGTCTACGTGGGTTTCCTCCGGATGCTCCAGTTTCCTCTCACAGTCCAAAGGTGTGCAGGTTAGGTGCATGGGTAGTGGTGTTAGGTGTAGGGGCATGGTGGCACAGTGGTTAGCACTGCTGCCTCACAACTTCAGGGGCCCGGGTTCGATTCCCGGCTTGGGTCACTGTCTGTGTGGAGCTTGCAAGTTCTCCCTGTGTCTGCGTGGGTTTCCTCCGGGTGTTCTGGTTTCCTCCCAAAGTCTGAAAAACATGCTGGTTAGGATGCAAAATTCTCCCTCCGAACAGGTGTTGGAATGTGGCGACTAGGGGATTTTCACAGTGACTGCATTGCAGCGTTAATATAAGCCGACTTGTGATACAAATAAATAAATAGTGGGAAACACGCGGTGGCTGGGAGGCCGGAGAATCTCACCCACTGGCTGGAATTTGATTGGCACGCCCGCCCAAGGCTCATAAGATCGCACCCGAGACCAACGGAGAATGCCATCCTGCGAGCCTCGCGGTGGTGCCGGTAAAATCAGGGCCACTATCTCTCATACTTTCTCCCACATACATCTCTCACATATGCACCCTCTCTCACACACACACACACACTCTCTTTCAAACATATACACAATTTTACACTCACACAATCACGTGCGCAGATGTTATCCAGATCCCCTTTCATAATACCCTAACAGAAAGCGACACAAAATACTGCAACACAATGAATTTCTCATTTCTTTCTAAGGGAATTATGAATTATGGAGATGCCAGAAATCTATTATGTGGCTCCACAATGGTGAAGCATGGCTTCCAAGTCAGAACTTTCAGGTGGAATGTTCCACTATGTCCATTTTAGGGCCTCAAATAGCAATGCCTAAACCAGGCCTTGGGCCTCTAGCATGTGGTCAAAATTAGCTGGGTCTCAACTGAGTACAACGAGAACCAAATCCCAGGAACCAACCTTGGGCACTGCTGCAAAGAAATTGGGAGAACTTCCAAACATACATTCCATAGACTTTTTTTTTAAGATAAGATAATATCAGCCAGAAAACTCAAAACCTGCCTGACAAACTGCTTCCGAAGATCTTCTGTGGTGGTTTTTAATTGTGTGAAAAATAAAATGGAGAAACCGTCAACCAGTTCAGTTCTTATTCCAAAAACATCACCACGATCCTTTCCTCCAGCCACTGTTAATTTGGAGCAGACAGAATGCGTGGACTGAGAGGATATAATCCAAGAATCAATGGTGAGGTAGTGGGGCAGGAGGAGGAAGGGCACTGAGTCATTATCAAGGCAGTTTGAAAGCTGCTGTCAATTTTGGTTCCAATGTTTCCCTCTGAGACTTTGCCATCTGCCTGGTGAATCCCACTGCACATCTGAGAAATCCCTCGTTAGCTGGGTTGACATCATTGTGCAAATCCTTGGAGGAGATCTGACTGGGGTCTTGAGTGATGGGATATGTCAGAATTCACAGTTGTTTTAAAGGTGCTGGAGAAAATAATGACTCAATGGTGAGTGACTATATTCCACTGAAAATGGGGTGACGAGCAAATCTTTTAATCTTCAGAGACAATTGCCAGAATTTTACCGCCTCACCTGCTCGTAAGATCCCACCCGAGGCCAATGGAGAATGCCTGTGAGCCTCGCCCGCTCTGATTCTGGGGTGGGATCTTAGGAGCAAGACGGTAAAATTCCAGTCAATATATCACTTCCAAATGAGATTAAAACTTACAGTGAGAGTATTTGGCAGGAGCTGAAGTCTTCAATATGGCAACAAATCCAATTTAATGCGCGGCATGGTGGCACAGTTATTGGCACTGCTGCCCCACAGCGCTAGGGACCCGGGATGGATTCCCGGCTTGGGTCACTGTCAGTGTGGAGTCTGCACGTTCTTCCTGTGTCTGCGTGGGTTTCCTCCGGGTGCTCCGGTTTCCTCCCACAGGCCAAAAGACGAGCTGGTTAGGTGTATTGGCCATGCTAAATTCTCCCTCAGTGTACCCGAACAGACGCCAGAGTGTGGCGCCTATTGGGATTTTCACAGTAGCTTCATTGCAGTTTTAATGTAAGCCTACTTGTCTGATAAATAAGCTTAAAACATTCCTTCTATGTAGCCTTTACCTTGTGTTATGCCCAGTAAAGGCATGAAGATATTACAAATTTCAAAGCTATATTTTTTATAAGTGGTCACTAAAAGCTGTAGCATACTTTGTTACTTGGCAGTATTCAGCTCCAGACAGTCCTGAAACGCAGGCACATTACAGATGGATAATCATAGCCACTTGTGGAATTCACACATCTCTTGTTAAGGACACATCATCAACACAAAGGACCAATGACAATAGAGACATTGAAACTCAGTGGGTGTGAGGTGGCTATAAGATGGATTTCATCTCCCTTCCATTGATGGTTGGCTGAAACTCTCAGGGGGTGAAAAGCCACTGCACTGGATGTTTACTGGTCTAACACACCACCTTATTGAGAAAAAACACTTTGGAACATGGATAAGGCAGCCATGTGCGATGTCTGCTTTTAAAATTATAACAGAAATTGTTCTAAAGAAGATCCATCAGGAACATAATCTAAGCCATGGAACCAGCAACAAGACAATTACACAGTCAAGGTAATATTTAGCTAAACTGTGAATATGAGAGAAGGACTCTTCCTCCTAACATGCTCTAATGTAAAGTTCACCAGAGAGCCAATCTCCTGGTAAAAAGTTCATTTATTTTGAGGTCATTAGGTTACATTTAAGCTTCATTTGAAGCAATTTTTAAAAGCGACATCTCGGCCTTTTGGCTAAGATGCAAATGAGATCAAGCCTTGGAGGAGGTGAGTCTGCACCTACTCCAATCAGCTTGGCTCATGTCGATCAGGCCCAAGACAGGAGTGGAGGCCCTGTCTTGATCGGAAATGTCTCAACTTGTTGAGACTCTGAATTGGAAAAGTATTTTTAAAAATTATTTATGAATCACAAGTAGGCTTACATTCACAGTGTAGTGAAGTTACTGTGAAAATCCCCCAGTCGCCACACTCCAGCTCCTGTTTGAGTACACTGAGGGAGAATTTAACATGGCCAATCCACCTAACCCACACATCTTTGGACCGTGAGAGGAAACCGGAGCACCCGGAGGAAACCCACGCAGACACGGGGAGAACGTGCAAACTCCACACAGACAGTGACCCAAGCCGGGAATCAAACCTAGGCCCCTGGTGTTGTGAGGCAGCAGTGCTAACCACTGTGCCACCAAGAAGACTCACAGCTTACTGACTGCACCAATTTATCCAAGAAACCACAAACCTGCCATGAAAGAGACTGAAATAATTCCAAGTTGTAATCATATTATTATTTTTTGCGTCTGTATCAAATTGTGTAATGTCTGATAGTCTGCATAAGACATCATGTTCAAACCTCTGGGGAAAGTTTATAAGAATGTTACCAGGGCTAGAAAAGTGTAGCTTTAAGGAGAGATTGGATAGGTTGTGGTTATTTTCCCTGGAACAAAGAAGGCTAAGGGGTGACTTCATAGATGTGTACAAAATTATGAGAGGAAGAGATAGAGTGGACAGAATGACATTGTTTCCCTTGGTGGAGAATTCTAGAACCAGAGGACATAGATTCAAGATAAGTGGCAGAAGGTGTAGAGGGGACATCAGGAAGAACTTTTTTACGCAGAGGGTGGTGGGTGTCTGGAATTCACTGCCCAAGTTGGTGGTGAAAGCTGAGACCCTAAACTCTTTCAAAAAGTACCTGGATCTGCACCTTAAGTGTTGTAAGCTTCATGGCCATGATTGGTGCAGGAAGGTGGGATTAGAAAGGGCACCTGGGTGTCCTTGGGCTGGCATGGGCAAGATGGATCGAGTGGCCTCCTTCTCTGCTGTAACTTTTCTATGGTTCTATGGTTTTAAGTGTATGGTCATAAATGTATTTAACATTCGCAAAAGCTTGCTGCTGGAAATCATATACACTGGGCCAAATCAATCTGAGGGTCCAAAAACACACTTACCTCACCGTAAAACGCTTTGATCAGGAACAGCAATAAAATATATGGGGCGCCACAGGAATCGTAGCAGGCGGGACACGGACGATGCGAAGGTTGACCTGGGTGGGATTTTCCGGTCTTGGGGCGAGTGCAGCCGGAAAACTCCACCCATAAGGTGGGGTTTACTGGCCCCTCCCACAGTCAGGATCATCCAAATCCACTAAATGTCAATGGATTTTTGGCTGAACAACCCAATCTCCCATGGCAGGTCCTGTAATCCTGAACATTAACTCTGTCCATGACACATAAAGGATGGTTATAAAAAGCTTAAATTTCTACCCAGTCCAAGGTTGATTCTTTAATCTCAGAGTATGTGGCCATTATAAAGAATCTTCTTCAGGATCAACTGTTCTACTCGAAGCTCACCTTCTGTTGTGCGAACCGTAATCTGCATCATTGTAATAAGCAGACAGAGGCATTTCTGGAGATGCAATTATTGTTGGACATTTGTGCATTTATAAAGATTTTTTAGCATAGTAAAACGATCAAAGTGCTTCACAGGATCATTGCCAAACAAAAATTAACACTGGGCCACATAAAAAAATATAAGACCAGGTGGTTAGCACTGCTGCCTCACAGCGTCAGGGACCCTGGTTCGATTCCCGGCTTGGGTCACTGTCTGTGTGGAGTTTGCACGTTCTCCCCATGTCTGTGTGGGTTCCCTCCGGGTGTTCCAGTTTCCTCCCACTAGTCCGAATGACGTGCTGGTTAGGTGCATTGCCCATGCTAAATTCTCCCTTTGTGCACCCGAACAGGCGCCGGAGTGTGGTGACAAGTGGATTTACACATTAACTTCATTGCAGTGTTAATATAAGGCTACCTCTGACACTAATAATAAATAAATTAAAGATCATCAAATGCTTTGTCAAAGAGGAAGATTTTAGGACAGTGATGGGCAACCTCGGCTAGTGATGGGCTGCATGAGTGGGACTCCTTCATCTCAGTGTCCCGCAAGGTTGAAATCAGGCTTGTTCACTAACCATGACCCATGAATAAGATTAAATACACTTAATACACGCTGAATATTTCATAATGAACTATCAATATGCTTCATGATTCTATATTAATAGAACTATCATTAATTTCAAATGGTAAAAACAAAATAAACATTTACACTATGGACACAGAGCATGGCTCTCACAATCAATGTTGTGAGCAATCAGCACTCACCTCACTTCACTTGCCCTTGCTTTACCTGCAAATCACTTCAGTCATATTGAGAGGGGAAAAAACTACACAGACAGAAATCAGCAGGAGGTGGCAGCCCCACGCGCATTGTCAACAAAATGTCTCATGGGCCGCACTCAGAACCCAAATGGGCCCCCGGGGTTGCCCACCACTGTGTTATGGCCTTTCTTAAAGTGCGGGATAGAGAGATGGAGAGGGTTAGGTCAGGAATCCCAGAGTTTAGGCCCAGGCATCTAAAGCTTTGTGTCAAAGATGGTTGGAAAGTGAAAAAATGAACTGAATCAAAGAATTCTTACAGTGCAGAAGGAGGCCATTTGGCCCATCAAGTCTGCACCAGACACAATTCCACCCAGACCCTATTCCCGTAACCCCTCATATTTACCCTGCTAATCCCCCTGACACTAGGGTCAATTTAGAATCATGGAATCCTACACTGCAGAAAGAGGCCATTCGGCCCATCGAGTCTGCACCAACCACAATCCCACCCAGGCCCTATCCACATATCCCTACATATTTACCCACTAACCCCTCTAACCTATGCATCCCGGGACACTAAGGGGCAATTTAGTATGGCCAATCATCCTAACCCGCACATCTTTGGACTGTGGGAGGAAACCGGAGCACCTGGAGGAAGCCCACACAGACACGGGGAGAACGTGCAAACTCCACACAGACAGTGACCCGAGGCTGGAATTGAACCCGGGTCCCTGGCACTGAGAGGCAGCAGTGCTAACCACTGTGCCACAGTGCCGCCCAGGGAAATGAAATCTTGGCAAAGCGGTGGGGCGGGTGAGGGTGTGCAGGGAATGGGGGTGGAGGCGTGGGGGGTGGGGGGGGGTGGTGGTGGCCATTGTGGGGGTGCTGAAGAGAGAGATTGGGTGGGAAGCCATTATCCTTCTTTGCTAGCTGAATCACTGGCTTTGGAATCAGGAGAAAAAGCATCTGTCTCTGCTGGTTATGAATGAGTAACCAGGAAAAATAATTTCTGACTCTTGAGAATGGAATAATATTCCACTGTGTATAGATGACACAGAGCTCATCAAACACCTCTGATTAGAGCAAGTGCATGAACTCTTCTGCAATATAGTCTTTTCTGATATTCTCTGAGCGCTTAGTTTTAAGAAGGCTTGTACTTTTAAAGTGGACTGGCAGTTATAATAATCTCAAGAGTATGGAACATATATCTGTTAAAAAAAATCCCTGTCTAAAATTGAAATGAGTTGTGTGCAGTTTAGTAGTATCAGCAGTGAAGCATTGGCTGCTATTCCACTTAAACCTCAATAACACTCTCTGTTACTGATTCTCAAAATGAACCACATTGGACACATTTTTAAGTCTGAGAATGATCCGACTCGAATCGTTTACAGGCCTAATCGGGATTATTTTTAATTACAAAGAGGTTTGATAAGGTAGATGTAAAGAAAATGTCTCCAGTTGTGGTGTGAACTCAAAAAACAGAAGGCCATAAATACAAGATAATAAACGAATTTGATTTTAGAAGTCAGGGGAAACCTCTTTACCCAGGGAGTAATATCATATGGAGTGATTTAAGTGAATAGCATAGATATATTGAAAGGACAGTGCTTGGGGGAGAAAGGAATAGGAGGATATCCAAAGATGTGTGGGTTAGGTGGATTGGCCATGCTAAATTGGCTCGAGTGTCAGGGGGATTAACAGGGTAAAATGTGTGGGGTTACGGGGATACAGCCTGGGTGGGATTGTGGCTGGTGCAGACTCGATGGGCCAAATCACCTCCTTCTGCACTGTCGGGATTCTATTATTCTATGTATTGCTGATACACATAACAGGATAGGAGGTAGCTTAGAATCATAGAATCTCTACATTGCAGGAAGAGGCCATTTGGTCAATCAAGTCTGCACTGATTCTCTCACAGAGTATCTTACCCTGTAACCTCACGTATTTACCCCACTAATCCCTCTAACTACGCATCTTGAGACACTAAGGGGCAAATTAGCATGGTCAATCCAGCTAACCCGCACATCTTTAGGCTGTGGGAGGCGGGGGGGGGGGGGGCCTGGCCGGGGGGGGGGGGGGGGCGGGGGGCGATGGTGGAATCTGGAGTACCTGGAGGAAACCCATGGAGACACGGGGAGAATGTGCAAACTCCACACAGACAGTGATCCAAGGTTGAAATCGAATCAGGGACCCTTTCGCTGTGAGGCAGCAATGCTAACCACTGTGGCACCACAATCAGGGCATTCATTGCAGGAGGAGCTTGAGTCTTCCTCTTGGAAGTCTGATACTCTTGTGCCTGGGTGGGGGGGGATATCCTTCTCCAATTCCTGGCACAACACTCCCCCCTCCTGGACATAGCCTGCTACCAGCAGCCAGTTCCTCGCCATCTCGCTCTCCAGTCAGCCCACAGGCACCTTTCTCCATGCTTAACCACATAGGTGACTAGGTGCATTCAACAGAAAGCCAGCCCTTCAAGCTGAAACCCCCGTGCAAGATTCCACTCCAGCATGGAACAGCCCATCTGTCTGATAATTGAAACCTGCTGGGCTTTTCCCGGACAGTACATATTGGAGCTTAAAATTCATTGTGTTCTCACATCATGGCACAACCTGTTCGACTGACTTGTTAGCTGGACTGCTAAAGTCTAGGAAGCTGCAGGGTGGAGGATTGCACACTGGACAACCTCTCCAAAACCCTCACCAGCCAAGGGCAAGACACCAGAAGCAACATGAACGCTGCTGTGTGAAGCGCTGCCCTAGTGACTGTGTGTCTACATGTGTAAGAGTTTTAACAACACCAGGTTAAAGTCCAACAGGTTTATTTGGTAGCAAATGCCATTAGCTTTCGGAGCGCTGCTCCGCATCTCCACATCATGTCTACATGTGCACATTGAACTCCACCAGCACAAACTGCTGCATGTGCCTCACTGTACAACAATCCACTTGTCTGTCCCATCAATCATTTCCACTGAAACCTTTTCTTCAGCTTGAATGGCAAATTACTAACTTGATATCATCTGAATATCCATTCAACTGCGGTCTTTGTGCCCTAATTATCAGATCTCTTTGACTGCATTGTTCACGGCAACACTAAAGAATCATTTCACTGTTCATAAAACTTAAAATGGAAACAAGCGATCCTGAGCAGTCGAATGTTTTAATTTTTGTTGAACAAGGTTGCACATCTTTTTAAAAATTCCGTCCGTCAGGTTTTACCGTCAGAACTCTGGCTGACAACCCTGTCGGGAAAAGCAGCTTGTGGCGTGGCTCGGAAAAGGTATTTGGATGAAGGGGGTTCAGAGTTTGATATCACGCAGTAAGTAGGCCCCCGTGGATGGCATGGTGGCACAGTGGTTAGCACTGCTGCCTCACAGCGCCAGGGACTCAGGTACAATTCCGGCCTCAGGTCACTGTCTGTGTGGAATTTGCACGTTGTCCCCGTGGGTTTCCTTCGGGTGTTCCGGTTTCTTCCCACACTCCAAAGATGTGCGGGTTAGGGTGACTGGCCATGCTAAATTGCCCCTTAGTGTCAGGGGGACTAGCAGGGTAAATACATGGGGTTACGGGGATAGGGCCTGGGTGGGATTGTTGTCAGTGCAGGCTCGATGGGCCGAATGGTTTCTATGAATTTGTTGACTATTTTCAAGATGTGGAGATGCCGGCGTTGGACTGGGGTAAACACAGTTACAGTTTTAACAACACCAAATAAACCTGTTGGACTTTAACCTGGTGTTGTTAAAACTGTTACTGTGACTATTTTCAATGCAGGGAGATGGGGTAAAACATCAGTTAAGCTTTCTGCTTTTTTTGCTGTCCACTGTATACTCCCGAAGGGCAGATGTCGACATGGGGTGAATGTAGAGTCAGCAATGGATATAACACAAAACAGCCCTGCGATAAAGCAGTTTGCTGATATTCTCTCGTATCCCCCAGCTCTGCAACCTTCCGCTCTGCACACATGACTCGAAGGAAATGAAGACTTGCATTTATTTGGCACTTTTCACATCCACCAGTCATCTCAAAGCACTTACATCTGTTGTGTGTGTGGTGTCTGTCACTTTAAGACAGTACAGCAGAGGTGAGTCACCTGACTTGAGGGACTAATGGAAACTGAGCATGAGTGATCACACCAGAGGGCAGAATCCTCTCTCAGGAGAATCTGGATGCATCTGAATGAAGGCGATGGCCTAGTGGTATTATCGCTAGACGATTAATCCAAAAGATCAGCTACTGTTGTGGGGTTCTTTGTTCAAATCACACCACAAGCAGAGGTGGAATTTGAATTCAATTTTTTAAAAATCTGTAATTAAGAATCTACTGATGACCATGAAACCATTGTTGATTGTCGGAAAAACCCATCTGGTTCACTCGTGTCTTTTAGGGAAGGAAATAGAATCATAGAATCCTTACAGTGCAGAAGGAGGCCATTTGGCCCATTGGGTCTGCACCAACCACAATCCCACCCAGGCCCTATTCCCGTAACCCCATGTATTTACCCTGCTAATCCCCCTGACACTAATGGTCAATTTAGCATGGCCAATCAACCTAACCCGCACATCTTTGGAGTGTGGGAGGAAACCGGAGCACCCAAAGGAAACCCATGCAGACATGGGGAGAATGTGGAAACTCCATACAGACAGTGACCCTGCTCCCTGACGCTGTGAGGCAACAGTGCTAACCACTATGCCACCATGCAGCCCACTGCCATCCTTACCTGGTCTGGGTTACATGTGACTCCAGAGCCACAGCAATATGGTTGACTCTCAACTGCCCTCTGAAATGGCCTCGCAAGCCACTCAGTTCAAGGGCAACTAGGGACGATCAACAACTGCTGGCCAGCCAGCAACACCCATGTCCCACGAATGAATAAAAAAAATGTAGTAAACATGTAGAACGGGGGCTGGTTCCCATTCCAGTTGGAGAGACTTCTTACCGCTATTTCCCAGGGCAGTCTTGATGTTGCATAAACCTCCTGTACCTAAGTTTTTCTATTCAATAGATCCTTCCTTGTTCCAAACAATGTCTGAAGCCCCTCTTAATAGTTCCAGACAAAATATACATAACAATAGCCAGTGAGGTACTATTTTTTCTGACACCACTGTTGTGGTGTGATGCAGAATGTCAGCGGTATGGGTTCCATCCCTGTAGTGATTGTGGTATTTCATGGTGGCCCTGTCCTGAGCTTGCAGAGTGGTGCCCTTCAGGCCACGAGTTGCCCAAAGTTGTCTCTCCCTAATGGAGGGAGATGCCTGTGGTCCTTTGGGACAATGGCTAGATGAGTCACTGTTGGAATGTTGGATGTTCTGCAGTCAATCTGCGCAAAGCAAACTCCCATGAACAACAGTGTGCTGGTGGTCAGATAGCCTGATCTTTTGTGATACTGACTGAGGAATGCATATTGGCCAAGACATCAGGAAAACTTCCCCACTCTTCATCAAGATAGTGTCATGGGGTCTCTTAAATTCACTGGAGCAGACAGATTTCAGGTTTGATTTGACATCATCGGAAAGACAGCACTGTTGGCAAAGGAGCAGTTCTTCAGTCCTGCGCTGGATCAATTTTTGGGCTGAAGGCCTAGGGGTGAGACCTGAACCCAGAACCTTCTGAGTAAGAGGCAAGAGTGCTTCCAACTGAGCCACCGCTGACTGTGGTGAACCACTGTAGTTGTCTGTTTATGTGATAGTTATGTGATATGCCTGGACACGCCCCTGCTGCCTCAATCCAGGGCTCCGCCCTCCTCGGGGTATAAAGGTGGCTGCTCTCCGCCCCTTTTGCCTCAGTTCGGATTAGCTATCGGTTTGGGAGTGCTCCAGTTCTTTGTTAATAAAAGCCTGTTGTTTCGCAGCAACGAGTCTTTGCGTAATCAATGGTGCATCACTGACACATACATACATTCCTACAGTACAGAAGGAGGCCATTCAGCCCATAAGCCTGTATCGACCGCAATCCCACCCTGGCCCTATCCCCATAACCACATGCATTTACCCTAGCTAGTCCTCCTGACACTAAAGGCCAATTTAGCATGGCCAATCCACCAAACCCGCACATCTTTGGAGTGTGGGAGGAAACCGGAGCACCCGGAGGAAACCCACGCAGACACGGGGAGAACGTGCAAACTCCACACAGACAGTCACCCCTGGCTGGAATTGAACCTGGGTTGCTGGTGCTGTGAGGCAGCAGTGCCAACCACTGTGCCACTGTGCCGTCCTCAGAACGATATCGGCTGGCAGAGCCTACAGAGACAAGAAAGGGTGAAGCCACAGAGGGATTTGAATACAAAGATGAGCATTTTTTAAAAACTAAATCAAGGCTTTACCAGACCAGAAACCAATGCAGGTCAGCGAATACAAGGGGTGATGAAATACCAGAGTAAAAGCAGTTTGTAATTTGAAGAAAGTAGCACTTGCTAGTTGGAAGAAGAAAAACCTTCATGTGTAATAAATGTGATCCAATATTGAAATTCAAGTGTCAGTTCTCAAATGGAGCCCAAAGTTCGCATTACGGTTTCTTGAATGACCTTACCCATCATGCATTGGAACACCCTAACCCAGGCGACAAAATACAGATGATAGAGAAGAAAAGGCGAGATTAGCATTCCAACGTGTCAAAAAAGACAGTAATCTAAAAATCAGTCACTGACAGCTGATAGTATTCACTGCTATCGTCAACTAATATCACCAGTATCTTGTTAAAGACAGATACCAGGTTTGTGTCGCATATCACAATATCTATTTTTGTTGGCTTACCCTGCCTGGGTTTTCAAACTGTCAAAGGAAAATGTAAAGAAAAAGAAACCAGAGTTGCACAGACTAAACTTTTTGACAGGGTTGTGATGGGAAAGAGAGTCGTCAGACTAGAGTCAGGTCGAATGACAGATATGCGGTGGGAGATAGCAGCTATACATAATGAGGAGAATTTAAAAAGTCACTTTGTAAGATGCAAGCTGAGGTGGTGGGGCGGGCACGGTGGCACAGTAGTTAGCACTGCTGCCTCACAGCACCAGGCACCGGGGTTCAATTCCCGGCTTGGGTCACTGTCTGTGTGGCGTTTGCATGTTCTCCCCGTGTCTGCATGGATTTCTTCCGGGTGCTCCGGTTTCCTCCCACAGTCCAAGGATGTGCGGGTTAGATTGATTTAGCCAAACTAAATCGTCCCTTCGTGTCAGTGGGTACTAGCTAGGGTAGATGCATGGGTTGTGGGGATAGGGCCTGGGTGGGATTGTGGTCAGTGCAGACTCGATGGGCCAAATGGCCTCCTTCTGCACTGTAGGGATTCCGTGATTCTGAGATGTTCGTGCATGGCAGCAAGTTTGAAAAGGCTATGGCGGTTGTTTGGTCTTTGATGGTTTGGGGTTAGCTAACCTCTTCGAGTTGTGGCTTCAGAGCCAAGATTATGGCTGACTCTCTCTCTTAGGATGTCCTGCCTTGGTGGAGTGCGGGCTGTGGGATGCAAGTTTGACCCTGTACCTAACTTTGTATTTACTACCGCAGGCTGTCCTCCCCCATAATCATCATGAGCCCATCCACTGCTGTGCTGCTCACGTTCTAACTTGCACCAAGTCCCACTCACATGCGAGCACCTCTCTTCTCGCTGAACCACAATGTTTGGCAACAATTCAAAGATAACATTCTCATTCTTCTGTCAGTAGCTTTGTAGCTTCCTCCACTCCTACAATCCTCTGAGATCTCTGCACTGCTCCAATTATCCGTACTCCGTGATTTCCTCCGCATAGAACCATTAGAATCCCTACAGTGCAGAAGGAGGCCATTCGACCCATCGAGTCTGCACCGACCACAACCCTACCAGGCCCCATCCCCATAACCCTACCTATTTACCCTGTTAATTCCCCTGACACTAAGGGACAATTTAGAATGGCCAATCAACCTAACCTGCACAGCTTTGGAGTGCGGGAGGAAACCGGAGCATCCGGAGGAAACCCACACAGGCACAGGGAGAACGTGCAGACTCTGCACAGACAGTGACCCAAGCCAGGAATCAAACCCGGGTCCTTAGTGCTGTGAGGCAGCAGTGTTAACCACTGTGCCGCCTTGAACAGGTGAGTCCATAAGCTCTGGAATTCCTTCTGAAACCTTCCCACCCCTTTCCACCTTAAAGGTGCTTCTTAAAGTCTACCTCCTTGACCAACCTTTTCTCACTTGTACTCATATCTCTTTGGAGAAACCAGAGTCAAATTTTATTTGTTGCCGAAGTGCTTTGGGATGTTTTGTTGTGTTATCGCTGCTAAGCTAATACAAGTTTTTGTTGCTGAGTAAGTTCCTGAAGAGCGTCAATTTGACTAATGATCAAGTGACACCTGCAATGAATGCTGGTTTGCAAATGCATCAAGTACAGGAGAGGACTATGGAGATTGAGAACGCTATATGACCCAGATTATCTACTCCTTCCAAATATCATGTGTAGTCTACTCTTTGGAGGGCCACCCTTCTCTGCTCATCTATTTGATTTGATTTGATTTATTATTGTCACATGTATTGGGATACAGTGAAAAGTATTGTTTCTTGCACACTACACAGGCAAAGCATAACATTCATACAGTACATCGGGGAGAAGGAAAGGAGAGAGTGCAGAATGTCGTGTTACAATCATAGCTAGGGTGTAGAGAAAAATCAGCTGAATTATGGGATAGCACGGTGGCACAGTTGTTCGGACTGCTGTCTCACAGCACCAGGGACCCGGGTTCGATTCCGGTCTCGGGTCATTGTCCGTGTGGAGTTTGCACGTTCTCCCCGTCTCTGCGCTTGTTCCCTCCGCCTGATCCGGTTTCCTCCCACAGTCCAAAGATGTGTGGGTTAAGTTGATAAGCCACGCTAAATTGACCCTAGTGTCAGGGGTTACGGGGATAGGGCCTGGGTGTGATTGTTGTCAGTACAGGCTCGATGGGCTGTATGGCCTCGTTCTGCAAAAGAACAAAGAACAAAGAAAATTACAGCACAGGAACAGGCCCTTCAGCCCTCCAAGCCTGCACCGACCATGGTGCCCGACTGAACTAAAACCCCCTACCCTTCCGGGGACTATATCCCTCTATTCCCATCCTAGTCATGTATTTGTCAAGACACCCCTTAAAAGTCACTCCCGTATCCGCTTCCACCCCCTCCCCCGGCAACGAGTTCCAGGGACCCACTACTCTCTGTGTAAAAAATCTGCCTCGTACATCTCCTTTAAACCTTGCCCCTCGCACCTTAAACCTGTGCCCCCTAGTAATTGACTCTTCGACCCTGGGAAAAAGCTTCTGACTGTCCACTCTGTCCATGCCTCTCATAATCTTGTTGACTCCTATCAGGTCGCCCCTCAACCTCCGTCGTTCCAGTGAGAACAAGCCAAATTTCTCCAACCTCTCCTCATAGCTAATGCCCTCCATACCAGGCAACATCCTGGTAAATCTTTTCTGTACTCTCTCCAAAGCCTCCACATCCTTCTGGTAGTGTGACAACCAGAATTGAACACTATATTTCAAGTGCGGCCTAACTAAGGTTCTATAAAGCTGCAACATGACTTGCCAATTTTTAAACTCAATGCCCCGGCCGATGAAGGCAAGCATGCCGTATGCCTTCGTGACTACCTCCTCCACCTGCGTTGCCACTTTCAGCGACCTGTGTAACTGTACACCCAGATCCCTCTGCCTATCAATACTCTTAAGGGTTCTGCCATTTACTGTATATTTCCTATCTGTATTAGACCTTCCAAAATGCATTACCTCACATTTGTCCGGATTAAACTCCATCTGCCACCTCTCCGCCCAAGTCTCCAACTGATCTACATCCTGCTGTATCCTCTGATGGCCCTCACCGCCATCCGCAAATCCACCAACCTTTGTGTCGACCGCAAACTTACTAATCAAACCAGTAATGCACTGTAGGGATCCTATGATTCTATATGGTAGATCCATTCAAAAGTCTGATGGCTATTTTGTATAAAAAGAATTGCCCACAAACATAGTTAAGCTGAATGTCAAACATTCATTCCTTGTTGCTTTTCTAACTTGGTCTGCTCCCCTTCCCCGCCCGCTCTGTTGCTCTGTCTGCACAGAAACCGTGGCCTTCCATGGAGCATTTTGATTGATACAGTGGCTGATTTTTCTTGTAATCCTGCTCTGTAGAACGTGATGCATATTCCAGCACTCATGCATATTACAAGAGGATGAATTAACATACCATCTTTTTGAAAGTTATCCGCATTGCTGAAGACATACATTTGTTTCAGTTCTGACATTTTTAAGGCACTTTGTTTTTCAATTTAGTTGGAGAGGTCATTCTCTGCTTCAATCTCCGCAAATTTCAAAGCATGCCATGCCTTCTAATTAATGATTTTAAAGTGTAAATATTCTTTATTTGAACAGGGCAGAGGTGGAATTTTGTTCCATTATAATTAAAATGTAATTTGAATATCTGGATTTGCAGTCATCAGCGTCAGACTCATTGTTTCTCGATTATATATATCTTGTGTGAGAACTTGCATTTCGTAAATGCCCAGTTTAAAAATGAAATATCCGCTCACGAAGTGTCAAAGAAGGTGTGATGAAATGATTTGGGAAGTAAACGTGTCAAATTGCCTTTTATACGTTGAAGAGCTCTGAATGGTGATTCTGATATCGAATCTGAGCCTGTTTGAGATATGTAGAGATACGTTGCTTTGACTGGCATGAGAACTCCAAGTTCCAGCTGTTCGTTTCATCATAAACATCACTGCTACTCTTACACTGGTGGCAGCTGCCAACATTAGATCATTGCCAACATATTTGAGAAAACAGAGAATGAAGACCCATTTAAGGGATTTCGAGTCAAGTTTGCTGCACAGAATTCAGTTCAATTGAGATGAATGGGAGACACGTCCACCTTTGCATCGATTCAAGCTTTTCTTTTCCTTTCCTTGAATTCTCTTTCTAAACATTCAAGAATGAATAAGCTTGTAACTATACAATGTCTTTCAATCTCGCAGGACGTCTGGAAGGTCTTTGCAGCCAATTGGGCGATTTTTTTGTCATTATTATGAAGTGGGGAAGCAGATTACTGCTGGACAGTGTCAGTACTGGTAGATCCTCCAGAAACTGCTGCAGCAAAGGTTGGGATGTACACATTCGCGACTAATGGGAGGCCAAGCATTTTTGTTGCTTCTCTTTCCTTTAGCCAAGACTTTTCTTCAAGTGTCATTGGGAACACATTCATACCTCAGTTAGTGCACCTCTATAATTGACAAGGAAAGCATTGACAGCCTCAGTTGTAACTCGTGGCCCTCATCCACCTATTGGGGAAGAAAAATGCGAGGATCTGACTCATAGGTTGGAATTTTATCGCCTCAGATCGGGGTGGGCGAGACTTGCAGAACAGCATTCTCCGTTGGCCTCAGCTGGACCTTGCAAGCCTTGGGTGGGCGAGGCGGTAAAATTCCAGCAATAGAATCCCTACAGTGCAGAAAGAGGCTATTCAGCCCATCAAGCCAGCAGTGAAAACAATCCCACCCAGGCCCTATTCCCGTAACCCCACGTATTTACCCTGCTAATCCCCCTGACACTAAGGGGCAATTGAGCATGGCCAATCAACCTAACCCGCACATCTTTTGGACTGTGGGAGGAAACCAGAGCACCCGGAGGAAACTCATGCGGACACGGGGAGAATGTGCAAACTCCATACAGACAGTCACCCAAGGCTGGAATTGAACCCAGTCCCTGGCGCTGTGAGGCAGCAGTGCTGACCACTGTGCTACCATGACTCCAACACAAATCTGTTGCCACCCCTTTCAATGTGGGTGGGTATTGGTTTATGAATGAGGCTCCTGCAAAAGGCAAGCAGGCGGGGCCTAATCAACATTCTAAAGTCGCGCCCTAATATCACCGTCAATGCTGTGATTTACATTGAACAGTACTCGGGGGTGAGGGTGAATCTGAGCTGCAGGATTCCCATCAGCTAATCTGGGCCTGCAAGCTCATTGTGTGACAGGAGTGTTCCCTCCTTCTCCCTGTCTCCCCCGCCCCCTTTCACCCACCCCCCCACCCATCCCCAAGGCCCTCAGGAAACCTTTGCCTGCACCAACACCAGTCTCAAGCATCACCCCCCTGACATGAACCCTCCTGATGTCTAACCAAGCTCACCCTCCCCTCATTTGGTTAGTGTCTGGAACTCCATTTCCAGTGCCAGGAACCATCACCAAGGTGTCCGGCTGCATTCTACCTGTCAGGCTGTACGTTGACCAGTTACTGGGCAGAAAGCAGCACTGCAATATGTCAATTTGTCAGTTCGTACCTGCTTTCAAGGCTGGCCACATCCCCCACTTCCTCCCTGCTCCCCGCTCCCCCTCAATGTTGGGGTCTATATGGCGTGTTGTGAATCTAACCACAGCATGGCTGATGCCGGATGGAACTGTGGCAAATCCGAGTGCTCAGCAACACGTCCCATACACCCTTGGAAAACAAGATAATGGCATGAAGTCATCATGGGGCTATCCTCTGCAGCTCCTTGGTTGCTTAGTTGGAGACATAAGGGGCTGAATTTTCCCATCCTGCCTGCCGCGGGAGTCGTAGCGGGTGGGACATAGACCATGCAAAGGTCCATTGTCCTCGGGCAGGATTTTCCAGTTTTGGGGCGAGCACGGCCAGAAAGTCCCGCCCAAAAGAGTCTACTTCGAATCATAGAAACCCTACAGTGCAGAAAGAGGCCATTTGGCCCATCGAGTCTGCACCAACCACAATCCCACCCAGGCCCTACCCCCATATCCCTACATATTTACCCGCTAATCCCTCTAACCTACACATCTCAGGACACTAAGGGGCAATTTTAGCACGGCCAATCAACCTAACCCCGCACATCTTTGGACTTGAGCCATCATTGGTTGTCACTAAGAAATGATCAAACGCTTGTGTTTGAATAATAATACTGATAATTCAAGGAAGAAGTGATTCTCACCATGAAATTGTATGAACATTCAGCTCCCAATGCTTCTTCAGCATCCCAGTTTTAATTGTTGCACAATGTGCCTTCAATTGCCTGGATCCTAAGCTTTGACCTAAATCTTCAATTCTCAACCTCTTTTGGTTTAAGACACTCCTTAAAACCCACCTCTTTGAAAAAGCTGGAGGCCATTCCCCTAACATTGCTTCATGTGGCACATTGACAAATTTTCATAGAATAGAATCATAGAATCTCTACAGTGCATCAAGCCTGCGCCGACCACAATCCCACCCAGGCCCTATCCCTGTTAGTCCCCCTGACACTATTGGGCAATTTACCGTGGCCAATCAACCTAACCCGCACATCTTTTGACTGTGGGAGGAAACCGGAGCTCCCAAAGGAAACCCACGCAGACATGGGGAGAACCTGCAAACTCCACAGTTACCTGAGGCCAGAATTGAACCTGAGTCTCTGGCGCTGTGAGCAGCAGTGCTAACTACTGTGCCACCGTGCCGCCCGAATTTTGTTTCATAACTCTCTGCAAAATTTCTCCTGTTGCTTTTTATACGTTGCAAGTACCGTATTTAAATACAAGCAGTTGTTCCTCAGCCTGACTAGTGAGGTGGGTTTGCTGAATACATTACACACGCGCATGAGGGCAGCACTAAAACAATGAAGGTATGACAGAATCAGAGAATTAGTACAGCACAGAATGAGGCCATTCGGCCCATCGTGTTTGCACCGGCTCTCTGAATGAGCTATGTGCCTGGTGCCATTCTCACACCTGCTCCCCAATAACCCTGCACATTCTTCTTTTTCAAATAATAATCCTCTCGAATGCCTCAATTGTACTCGCTCTATCAAATTCTGAGTCAGCACATTCCAGATTTGAACCACTCTCTGCGTGACAAAGTTCCTCCTCACGTCTCTGTGGCTTCTTTTGCCATTTGCCTTGAATCTATCCCCTCTCATTCTCAACCTTTTCACGTGCTAGAACAGTTTCTCCCTTTCTGCTCTGCCCAGACCCCTCATGGATGGCACAGTGGCACAGTGGTAAGCACTGCTGCCTCACAGCGCCAGGATCCCAGGTTCAATTCTGGCCTCGGGTCACTGCGTGGAGTTTGCACGTTCTCCCCATGTCTGTGTGGGTTTCCTCCAGGTACTCCAGTTTCCTCCCACAGCCCAAAGATGTGTGCATTAGGTTGCTTGGCCGTGCTAAATTGACCCTAGTGTCAGGGGGATTAGCAGGGTAAATGCGTGGGGTTGCAGGAATAGGGCCTGGGTGGGATTGTAGTCAGTACAGACTCAGTGGACCGAATGGCCTCCTTCTGTACTGTGGGGATTCTATGATTGAATTTGAACACCTCTTTCAAATTTCCAAGGAATGATGGGGGAAAAAAGTGTCCCAATCCCAATTTTATTCAGGTCATTCATAAAATTACAAATTTCAATTCTTAGCAGTGAAAATGCTGAGAATTCCAGGGTTCCTGCAATACAGGATCCCAGATTTACAGTCCCCTCAGCCCGATCACCTCACCCTTCACTTATAACACAGAGCCACTTTCAAAGGCAGTCCTGTCCATTATGATCCTGACCAAGCTAAAGAAGGAATGATTGGGCTTTTATTTTTCTCCCCTCGCTTTAGCCTGTTCTAGCAGCACAAAACTTGATTCACAATGCAAAGGCAGCGTCACCAACAAAGTACAGGACACAGAAGACACAAAACGTGTCTTTACCAGACTGGATGATTGCTGCCCAGTGTGAATCCTCACTTGTGCAACTAAGTGGAATGATCAGACACAAACAAAAGTGAATCACACCATCTTGTCTAATTTCCACCAACAGATCGGTCTTTCAGTGAACTATTCAGAAATTTCCAAGAATACGAGCAAATGCTAGAAGGCTTTCTTTTGAAAAAAATTAACAGTCTACCGTTTATCCCAATTTCATGCCTGCCTCGTGATGTGGTTGTGGCAGTCTTCCGTTTCATAAGACGATGGCCTGCATCCAGAAGGTCATGATCCAATAGCCAGTTCACCATACAGAAGGTCTCTGGGTATAAGCTATTGTCCATCAGGTGAAAGGGACCAAGCTAGTGCACACATTGTTGACTTTGCAATGGGCATACATATGGAGATGGAATTAGCATGCTCCAGGGCTCTGAGTTGGAGACCTTGGCCGGAATTTTACGGGCACACCTGCCCCAGAATTGGGGCGGGCGAGGCTCGTAGAATGGCATTCTCCGTTGGCCTCGGGCAGAATCTTATGAGCCTCGGGCAGGCGAGACGGTATAATTCAGGCACTTGTCTTGCCCAAAAATGCAGAGGATACAATTGAGAGAGCGAAGGTGGATAATAGTAAGCTTTTTCTACTACCTAGTGTACAGTTTTGGTCTCCTTACTTGAGAAAGGATATACTGGCACTGGAGGGAGTGCAGAGGAGATTCACGAGGTTGATTCCGGAGTTGAGAGGGTTGGCTTATGAGGAGAGACTGAGTAGACTGGGGCTATACACATTGGAATTCAGAAGAATGAGGGGAGATCTTATAGAAACATATAAGATTATGAAGGGAATTGATAAGATATAAGCAGGGAGGTTGTTTGCACTGGCAGGTGAAACTAGAACTAGGGGACATGGCCTCAAAATAACGGGGAGGCAGGTTTAGGACTGAGTTGAGGAGAAACGTCTTGACCCAAAGAGTTGTGAATCTGTGGAATTCCCTGCCCAGTGAAGCAGTTGAAGCTACCTCATTGAATGTTTTTAAGGCAAGGATAGATACATTTTTGAACAGTAATGAATTAGTGGTTATGGTGAGGGGCGGGTAAGTGGAGCTGAGTTCATGAAAAGATCAGCCATGCTCTTATTGAATGGTGGAGCAGGTTCAAGGGGCTAGATGGCCTACTCCTGCTCCTGGTTCTTATGTTCTTATACGTTGCCTGAGTATTACCACTGTAGCAGAGTGCACTGAGGATGCAAGATCGGTAGGCTCACAGTTTGGTGTTTGCAGCCAGGTTATGCTGTTGTTCTGTACTCTCTCATTCAGCTTAGACATAAGAGCTACAGCTTTGGTGATGTGTAAGTTTATTGATTTCTGCATCAAGTGACAGATTGCTGGTGGTGGAGCCTGGATAGGTGAAACCATCAACAACCAACATCACATTCTCAGTGCTGAGAGATGGCGGTATGGCAACTTCCTGGGCCACATCAAAACCAGGTGGGAATGTGATTTGTCAGGAGGATGCCCCAAGTGGCTTCAGTGAGATTTAGATAGATTAAGGAGATTTCAATGGGATTTAGACTGACTGGAGTGACAGACTAAGGTAGAGAGTCTAAAACTAGAGGGCATAAGTTTAAGGTGAGAGGGGAGAAATACAAAAGGGTCCAGAGGGGCAATTCTTTCACACCGAGGGTGGTGAGTGTCTGGGACAAGCTACCAGAGGTAGTAGTAGAGGCGGGTACAATTTTGTCTTTTAAAAAGCATTTAGACAGGGTAAGATGGGTATAGAGGGACATGGGCCAAATGCGGGCAATTGGGACTAGCTTAGGGGTCGAAATAAAAGGGCGGCATGGACAAGTTGGGCCGAAGGGCCTGTTTCCATGCTGTAAATCTCGATGACTCTATGACTCTACAGAGGTTTCAATGGGATTTAGACAGACTGAGGGAGTAGACAAGAACCTAACGTGGAATATAATGTGGAAACATATGGGGCAGGATGTCACGGCCTCACTTGACCCGAGACCGGAAAATTCCGCCCGAAGTCAATGGACCTTCCCATTGTCCGCCCCTTGCCCGCTCCGATTCCCGTGACGGACGAGTCGGTAGAATTCCGGTGATGAAGTTATCCACTTTGGTGGGAAAAAGGAAAAGCAGAATATTTGTTAAAATAGAGAGATGGGAAGTACTGATGTCCAAAAAGGCTTGGCTAAACCACTGAAAACTAACATATGTACAGGTGCAGCAAGCAATTAGGAAGGCAAATGGTAATTTGGCCTTTAGTGCAAGAGAATTTGAGTGAGTGCAAGAGTTAAGTTTTGCTGCAGTAGCATCGATCTTTGGCAAAGCCGCACTTGGACTATTGTGTACAGTTTTGGTCTCTTTACCTACAATGGATGTATTTCCCATAAAGGAAGTGCAACAAAGGTTCACCAGTCTGATCCCTGATTCCTCTCCTATGAACAGAGATTGAGGAGACTGGACCTACATTCTCCAGTGTTTAGGAGGATAAGAAGTGTTCTCACTGAAACAGACAAAACTCATACAGGGCTTGGCTAGGGTTGATACAGGAAGAATGCTTTCCCCTGGCTCGAGGGTGTTCAAGATGAGAGGCCACAGTCTCAGAGTAAGAAGTAGACCATTTACACTGGGATGAGGAGGAAGAGGGTAATAAATCTTTGGAATTCTCTACCCCAGAGGGTTGTGGCAGCTCAATCATTTGAGTATATTCAAGACAAAGATCAAGTGATTTTTAGATGTTAAGGATGTCAAGCGCTATGGGGATGGCATGGGAAAATGGCATTAAGGTAGAAGATAAGCCATGATCTATTTGAATGACAGAGCAGGCTCGATGGGCTGAATGGTCTATTCCTACTTTACTATGTTCCTATGACTCTTGTGGTCCTGATGGTCAAACCAAACTCTTTACAAGCATGAGAAAGTCAGTCCATTTGTTGCTGCAGGAGTTCCTCAGTGTCGAGTGTAACAGCAGCATTGTCAGCACAGACCAACGCTGCCATGAGGAATCGTCTTAGATCTCAGGCGAGCTAGCCTGAACAGACTTCTGTTGGTTCTGGTATGTAAATAGACATCCCCTGCAGATGACCCCAAGGCGTATGACAGCAGCAAAATTAAGAATATGCCAAAGAGTGTTGGTGGCAGAATACAATCCTTTTTGACCCCACTGAAAATGTCACGATTTCCTGTGTTGGCCTGTCATACCTGACCTTATCCATCATTTATCATGGAAGGAGTCATCTACTGTTTTATCCCAATTTCATCCATGTCTTGCGATGTGAAGGCAGCAGATAAGGTTTGCAAAAAATGCTTGTCAACAGCAACTGCAGCTAATATTCTACTTCCTCCTGTCCGGCGCTGGATTCAGTCGATGTGTCATTTGTAAGTTAAAAAAAAGCTCTTTTTAAATTATTTCATGGGATGTAGCCCTCGCTGGCAAGTTCAGCATTTATTGCCCATCCAAATTACCCTTGAACTGAGTGGCTTGCTAACTTCGGAGGGCAGTTAAGAATCAACTCCAATGCTGTAGGTCTGGAGTCACATGTAGGCCAGACCGAGCAAGGATGTCAGATTTCCTTCCCTAAAGGGCATTCGTGAAGGAGAAGGGCTTTTACAACAATCAATGATAGTTTCATGGTCACCATTACTGGGAGTTGTTTCCACCACACAAATGTGTGTTTTTATTTTAGCAATATTTGCTGCTCTCACATCACATCACATCAGGGGTTCCCAATCAGAGGTTACTGCCACTCCAAGAGTCCATGAGTAGCTCACCCTCAAAAATAACCAGGGAGTTTGCAGACTGCAGGACTTGCGCAATCTATTTACAACTTTTCGCCAGAATTTTATCACTGTTCACGCCAACCGGATTTTCCCATCCCGCTGCAGTGAACGGAGATTTGGCTGGGTGCCAAATTCTCTGACCTCGCTGCAGCGGGAGGGTGGCGTGAATGGCACGTAAGATCATGCCCTTTGTCTTTCTGATGTATTTCACAACATGCATTTTCATTCAATTCAACCAAAGTCCAATAACTCAGAGTCATAGAGGTTTACAGCATGGAAACAGGCCCTTCGGCCCAACTTGTCCATGCGCCCCTTTTTTTAACCACTAAGCTAGTCCCAATTGCGCGTACTTGGCCCATATCCCTCTATACCCATCTTACCCATGTAACTGTCTAAATGCTTTTTAAAAGACAAACTTGTACCCACCTCTACTATTACCTCTGGTAGCTTGTTCCAGACACCCTCTGAGTGAAAAATTTGCCCCTCTGGACCCTTTTATATCTCTCCTCCCTCACCTTAAACCTATGGCTTCTCATTTTAGACTCCCCTCGCTTTGGGAAAAGACTATCTAGCTGATCTATGCCCGTCATTGTAGACCTCGATAAGATAACTCACCCAAGTGCAAGAAAATTCATAGCAGCAACATGTCACGGAACTGATTATCCCCAGCCTGGATCTAAAGTCAATTTCCCTCACCCCAGCCTCAGTCATGGGGATGGTAGCATAGTGGTAATTTTAGCTGGCTAATAATCCAGAGGTTTGGGCTAAAACACAGGATTGTTGTAAAAAGCTGTTCAGTATTGTCCTTCACGGAATGAAATTTGCCTTTCACTTCTGGTCTAGCCGACATGTGACCCCAGATTAACAACGATATGGTTGACATTTAACTGCTTCTGAAATGGCCTGGTTTAGCAATCCACACAGCTGTACCAAACCACTACAGAATAGCCGACACTTCATGGACTGCCGTGAATCATGAAGGCTCACCACACCTTCTTGAGGATAATTCAGCCAATCGCGATTTAAAAATAAAATCTGCTGCCAAGCAACATTAAGTATCAGAACAAAAACCTACATTCAATAATATAATTATTTTTTGTGCGGAATTGTGTTGTGCTGCGAGGGCTTTGTGGAATTCGAAGGAACACCTCAGAAGCAAGTGGTTTGAGAGGCCCTGATGCACCTTGATGGAGAATTGCGGATACACATTTCTGATGATATTACAAAACAGCCAAGGCTAGGTCTTAAACTAAAATAACTACCTAAAGCACCTTTCAACTCAATCAGTATGAGGAGACAAGTTATTGTCACTGATACTCAAATACTGTACTTCTCTGTTCTCTGACTCAAATCACTGATACTTAAAATACTGTAACAAATTCCTTTCCCAATCAATTTAGCAGATCATTTTTATTGAAACTTTATGATAAAACAATGATATATATATTGATTTGATTTATTAGCGTCATGTGTATTGGCATACAGTGGAAAGTATTGTTTCTTGCGCGCTATACAGACAAAGCATACCGTTCATAGAGTACATAGAGGAGAAGGAAAGGAGAGCGTGCAGAATGTAATGTCACAGTCTTAGCTAGGGTGTAGAGAAAAATCAGCTTAATATAAGGTAGGTCCATTCAAAGGGGCGGCACGGTGACACAGTGGTTAGCACTGCTGCCTCACAGCTCCAGGGACCCGGGTTCAATTCCGGCCTCAGGTCACTATCTGTGTGGAGTTTGCACATTCTCTCCATGTCTGTGTGGGTTTCCTCCTGATGCTCCGGTTTCCTCCCACAGTCCAAACATGTGTGAGTTAGGTTGATTGGCCATGATAAATTGACCTTAGTGTCAGGGGGATTAGCAGGGTAAGCATGTGGAGTTATGGGAATAGGACCTGGGTGGGATTGTGGTCGGTGCAGACTCAATGGGCTGAATGGTCTCCTTCAGCATTGTAAGAATTCTATGGATTCTATAAAAGCCTGATGGCAGCAGGGAAGAAGCTGTTCTTGAGTTGGTTGGTGCAGAATTGTGCTGTGCTGTGAGGGCTTCATGGCAATGTAAGGAGCACCTCAGAAGCAAGTGGTTTGAGAGGCTTTGATGTACATTGACAGAGAATTGCTGAGACACATTTCTACTGATGTTGTAAAACAGCTACGGCGATGTCCTAAACTATAATAACTACCTAAAGCACCTTTCAACTCAATCTTGTACTCAGATTTTTGTATCCTTTTCCCTATGGAAGAAGATGGAAGAGAGTATGTCCAAGGTGAGCAGGATCCTTGGTTATGCCGGCTGCTTTTCCGAGGCAGCGGGAAGTGTGGATGGAGTCAATGGATGGGGAGGCTGGTTTGCGTGATGGACTGGGTTACGTTCACAACCCTTTGTAGTTCCTTGCAGAGTTGGTCAGAGATGTACATGAGGTATTCTCCATGAACTTGGCTGGCTAGCTCGAGAAATTCATAACTTGCCTTGACGTCTTTCATGATTATAAACAAGGCAAACCTTCGATGCGCCACATTGGTTAACATCACCATTAAAATGGGAAGAGAGCGAGAGAGAGATAAATTTGAGATGAGTATCTTATGAATGATAACATTGTCCATAATCATTTCTACCCTGTGGTGTGTAAGTCACTAAAACCCAAGTGAATGTTTAAGTGTCTTTTTATTCTTGTAATGTATTCAATTGAACTATTCCGATTGAAGTGGTTATTTTTCCCAAAAATCTTTCAAAAGAAAAACTTCACAAAAGACTACCTATCCCTCAATGGTTCAAAACAGATTGAAATACTCTGGGTAAAAAAAAAGATAGGAACAATAATATTCCATGACATTTCATCTAAATTTTAAAAAAATTGTTTTGAATTTAAATCTCAATCCTACATTCAATTGAGACTCTCAGAATGGGTACATAAAATTGAACAGCTAAAATTGAGAGTCAGACTTAAAAGGTTTCAACCTAAATTGGATGGAAAGAGAAAAACAAATAATTGCTGTTAAACTGAAAAGTGAGTTGAGTAATTAAGTGTGAGGAATAACAAATTCACAGGTTTCATAATAGTTTGTCTGTGATGTGACCATGGTCGATGGTCTGACTAATCTGTAAGCAAATGGGAATAGGCACCAAGAGCGTCCAACAAAATTGTGAAGTGCCTTGTCATTTATTTAGTCAAGGTGTTGTTTTGTTCTCACTGGAACGACAGAGGTGGAGGAGGCGACCTGAAAGAAGTCTACAAGATTATGAGGGACATGGACAGAGTGGATAGTCAGAAGCTTTTTCCCAGGGTGGAAGAGTCAATTACTAGGAGGCATAGGTTTAAAGTGTGAGGGGCATGATTTAAAGGAGATGTACGAGGCAAGTTTTTTACACAGAGGGTGGTGGGTGTCAGGGGAGGTAGTGGAAGCAGATACGATAGTGACATTTAAGGGGCATCTTGACAAATACATGGGAATAGAGGGATATGGTCCCCTGAAGGGTAGGGGGTTTTAGTTCAGTCTGGCAGCATGGTCGGTGCAGGCTTGGAGGGTCGAAGGGCCTGTTCCTGTGCTGTAATTTTCTTTGTTCTTAGTGTGTCGGAGGTGGGGTGGGTGGAAGGTGACGCACATGTATTTTTGGCTGTATCTTTCAACGGTGCTCTTTACATCACGATGTCAGCACTTCAATTAACGAGTGAGGTTACTTTTTATTCGTGGGAAATGTCCAGGGGGGCCAAAACCGTGGTTGAAAATTGGGGAGAATTGAAGAAGAATGGCAGCAACTTGATGATTTTGTAGGTGGACCTGGGTGAGGAAAAAAAAGCTCATCAGGCATAGGGAAAGGAAATGTTGTACACGACAGCTGAGATCTTTGACTATTTAAGAATAGCGATATGTCGCCCAACTTGGTGATGGAAGCGTTCGCTGATTCATTTCACTTTGTTTGCTGGCAAAAAATACCAAAGCATTTTCTTCATGAATTTACAACATTCAAATTACACAATCCTTCAGGCAACAAAGTGTCAAATTGAATAGAATAGACAACAACTTGCTGAAGACTTCAGCAACATGATGGCCGATAGTTTACGACCCTCGCTCGAGCGAGGCTCATAAAATCCCACCCGAGGTCAACAGAGAATTCCGTTCTGCGAGCTGCGTCCGTCCCGATTCCGGGCTGGGTGTGGCTGTAAAATTCCAGCAGATGAGTAGATTACAGATTTCATTTTCATCTTGAACAGAAATGGGATATTATATTCAACTGTCTGCTCTCAAAGGATCTTCGACATCACCACATCTTGATCAGACTCTGACCTCCGTTCCTCCGCCAGTACGGCGCTGTTTGAGTTTTCCAAATAAATTCAAAGTTCTGTGCATTTCCCTTCGTGGCTCTTCCCTATTACTTCCCCACAGGAAAGCCCAGTGAATAGACTGCTTGGTGTTTTGTTGCTGGAGATAGAAATATGGGCGGGATTTTCCACCCCCTCCGCGGCGTCTAATGTGGTGGCGGAAGTGGCCCGCCATTTACTGGTGACACGATCTTCCAGTCCCGCTGCTGTCAATGGGTTCCCCTGTTGTTCACGCCCTCCACCGTCAGGGAATCCACGGCAGGGGGTCACCATCAGCAGGACCTGAAGGTCTCGCCGGTGGGAATGGACGTGATGAGGTTAGACATTGTTCTTTAGTTAATAACAACCACAACCTACATTGATGTAGCATGTGTAGCATAATAAAAGGTCCCAAACGTACTTCATGGAGACATTAATGGACGCACTAAATGAGATATTGCTTTATTTGCTCTTTATTTCAAGGGAGACAACAGCCCTTTTCTCTTGATTCGTTCACAGGATGTTGTCATCAAACAGCAAGACCAGCATTTCTTGCCCATTCTTAATTTCCTTTGAGATAATCTTGGTTGGATCAACTTCCCGAAACCCTGGAGTTGATCATGATACAACTGGGATGTTTGGCCATTTCAGAGGGCAATTAAGAATCAATCACGTTGTCGTGGATCTGGAGTCACATAAAAGCAAGGCCCTGAAGGACATTAGCAAATGGGTTTTAAGACCATAAGACATAGGAGCAGATTTAGGCCATTTGGCCCATCGGGTCTGCTCCGCCATTCAATCATGACTGATATGATTCTCATGCCTATTCTCCTGCCTTCTCCCCGTAACCCTTGATCCCCTTATGAATCAAGAACCTATCTATCTCTGTCTTAAAGACACTTAGTGACCTGGCCTCCACAGCCCTCTGTGGCAAAGAGTTCAGGTTTTCAGGAAAAAGCTGTAGCTTTGTGGTCACCATTACTGGTTCTAGCATCTTATCCTAGACTTATTTAATTAACTGCATTTAAATTCTCAGCCAGAAGTCTCTGGATTATTAATGCAGTGGCATAACCTCTGTTCCAGCACACTGTAATGCATTCTGGATTAAAACTGGAACTAAAATAGGCAGGGATGGAATCTTATTAGAATGCATCAAAGACAGTATGTTAATAACACACTTAATTCTGGACTGTTGAGCGAAACGGTGAGAAGCTTCATAATTTTTTACTCTGTTGTTGCATCCACCCCCTCAATGCTGCTCTACATAGATAAACACATTGGTCAAATCACAGAAATGATATTTGTCGTCCATTACACTTACCAAATTCTTTCTTCTTCCAAGAAAGCCTGCCCAATGTGTCATGACACTTTCACTTCCCATTAATTGATAGAAAGTTCAAATACGAGTATCTTATTCCCTGAAAAACATAGCATCAACCTGTACCATTGTTATTTATGTCGTAAACACAGTGCCATCAACTTAACTGTGGGCAATTTTCCACTTGATTACCTTTAATAATAAGATAAAAGCTGAACAAAGTCTGTTTTATAATTGTCAGAATACAATTTCCAGGCTATATATGGCATTGGATTGCAAAGGGTACCAAAAGAGTTCGATTAAGTGATCTTAACACTTTTCTAAAAGCTGATCTTTGCGTGTGCATGTGTGTGCACGTGTGTATGTGTGTGTGCATGCATGTGTGTGCACACGTGTGTATGCATGTGTGTGTATGTGTGTGCACGTGTGTGTATCTGTGTGAATGTGGGTGCATATGCATGCATGTGTATGCATGCATGTGTGTGTGTACGCATGTGTGTGCGTGCATGTGTGTATGTCCGAGTGCATGTGGGTGGGTGTACATGTGTGCATGCACCTGTGTGTGCGTGTACATGTATGCGTATGTTCATGTGTGTGTTCGTGTGTGTGCATATGTGTGCATGTGGGTGGGTGTGCATGCTAGCATGCATGTGTATGTGTGTGTGTTAACAATTGGTTGCATTTGTCTTGTGATTCTGGTATAAATGTAGAAATTGTGCCTCTGGCTGATGCCTGTGAGCTCTGACTTGTGACAGGCTGCTGATAACCATTAGGATGCATTACTCCAGTGAGAATGGAATGAAGTTCACACAATGTAGTTTTATATAATAAAAGTATCTATATCACCAAATCACATTCAAACGTCAGGTGCTGCACAATGAATTAGTTTGCAAGAAGGTGAATAATGTTTGGTAGGTTTGCCTGTATTCCTGCTGTTGCTCTTCCAATAGCTTGGCTTTGGTATTTTGATAGCTGGATTGTATCACCTCTGCCACAATGATATGGATAAGTGTCCGAGTCGCCCTAATAATCCAAACATCTCTTTGTATTTGTGGGTTCTTGTAAACACTAAGATGTAAAAGAATAGGCAACAACACCTCCTCCATGACCATCCTCAACACCGGTGCCCCACAAGGCTGTGTCCTCAGCGCCCTACTATACTCCTTATACTCCTGTGATTGTGTGGCCAAATTTCCCACCAACTCAATTTTCAAGTTTACTTGCAAGTTTGCAAGTAGTGGGTCGGATCTCAAACAACAAAGAACAAAGAACAAAGAACAGTACAGCACAGGAAACAGGCCCTTCGGCCCTCCAAGCCTGTGCCGCTCCTTGGTCCAACTAGACCAATCGTTTGTATCCCTCCATTCCCAGGCTGCTCATGTGACTATCCAGGTAAGTCTTAAACGATGTCAGCGTGCCTGCCTCCACCACCCTACTTGGCAGCGCATTCCAGGCCCCCACCACCCTCTGTGTAAAAAACGTCCCTCTGATGTCTGAGTTATACTTCGCTCCTCTCAGCTTGAGCCCGTGACCCCTTGTGATCGTCACCTCCGACCTGGGAAAAAGCTTCCCACTGTTCACCCTATCTATACCCTTCATAATCTTGTATACCTCTATTAGATCTCCCCTCATTCTCCGTCTTTCCAAGGAGAACAACCCCAGTCTACCCAATCTCTCCTCATAGCTAAGACCCTCCATACCAGGCAACATCCTGGTAAACCTTCTCTGCACTCTCTCCAATGCCTCCACGTCCTTCTGGTAGTGCGGCGACCATAACTGGACACAGTACTCCAAATGTGGCCTAACCAGCGTTCTATACAGCTGCATCATCAGACTCCAGCTTTTATACTCTATACCCCGTCCTATAAAGGCAAGCATACCATATGCCTTCTTCACCACCTTCTCCACCTGTGTTGCCACCTTCAAGGATTTGTGGACTTGCACACCGAGGTCCCTTTGTGTTTCTATACTCCTGATGACTCTGCCATTTATTGTATAACTCCTCCCTACATTATTTCTTCCAAAATGCATCACTTCGCATTTATCCGGATTAAACTCCATCTGCCACCTCTCCGTCCAATTTTCCAGCCTACCTATATCCTGCTGTATTGCCCGACAATGCTCTTCGCTATCCGCAATTCCAGCCATCTTCGTGTCATCCGCAAACTTGCTGATAACACCAGTTACACCTTCTTCCAAATCATTTATATATATCACAAATAGCAGAGGTCCCAGTACAGAGCCCTGCGGAACACCACTGGTCACAGACCTCCAGCCGGAAAAAGACCCTTCGACCACTACCCTCTGTCTCCTATGGCCAAGCCAGTTCTCGACCCATCTCGCCACTTCTCCTTGTATCCCATGAGCCTTAACCTTCTTAACCAACCTGCCATGTGGGACTTTGTCAAATGCCTTACTGAAATCCATATAGACGACATCCACGGCCCTTCCTTCATCGACCGTTTTTGTCACTTCCTCAAAAAACTCCACCAAATTTGTAAGGCACGACCTCCCTCTTACAAAACCATGCTGTCTGTCACTAATGAGATTGTTTCGTTCTAAATGCACATACATCCTGTCTCTAAGAATCCTCTCCAACAACTTCCCTACCACGGACGTCAAGCTCACCGGCCTATAATTTCCTGGGTTATCCCTGGTACCCTTCTTAAACAACGGGACCACATTCGCTATCCTCCAATCCTCAGGGACCTCACCCGTGTCCAAAGAAGCGACAAAGACTTCCGTCAGAGGCCCAGCAATTTCACCTCTCGTCTCCCTGAGCAGTCGAGGATAGATGCCATCAGGCCCTGGGGCTTTGTCAGTTTTAATGTTCCCAAAAAAACCTTACACTTCCTCTCTTGTAATGGAGATTTTCTCTAATGGGTCAACACCTCCCTCCGAGACACTCCCGGTTAACACGCCCCTCTCCTTCGTGAATACCGATGCAAAGTATTCATTTAGGATCTCCCCTATTCCCTTGGGTTCTAAGCATAATTCCCCTCCTTTGTCCCTAAGAGGTCCGATTTTCTCCCTGACAACTCTTTTGTTCCTAACGTATGAATAGAGGAAACGATGAGTACAGGAAAGACAGAGAGAATCTGCTGAACTGGTGCGACAACAATAATCTCTCCCTCAAAGGAAACAAAATAAAGAAGATAGTCATCGACTTCAGGAAGCATTGTGTAGAACATGCCCCTGTCTACTTCAATAGGGATAAAGTAGAAATGGTCGAGAGCTTCAAGTTTTTAGGTGTCCAGATCACCAACAACCTGTCCTGGTCCCTTCATGCTGATGCTATATTAAGAAAGCCCACCAACTCCTCGACTTTCTCAGGAGGCTAAGGAAATATGGCATGTCCACTACGACTCTCACCAATCTTTACAGATGCACCACAGACATGCTTTCTGGTTGTATCACAGCTTGGTATGGCCTCTGCTCTGTCCAAGACCGCAAAAAACTACAAAAGGTCATGAATGTAGGCCAGTCCATCACGCAAACCAGCCTCTCATCCACTGACTCTGTCGACACTTCCCGCATAATCAAGGACCTCAAACACGCCGGACATTCTCTCTTCCACCTTTTTCCTTCGGGAAAAAGATACAAAAGTCTGAGGACACACTGCAACCGACTCAAGAACAGCTTCTTCCCTGCTGCCATCAGACTTCTGAATGGACCTGCCTTGCATTAAGTTGATCTTTCTCTACACCCTAGCTATGACTGTAACACTACATTCTGCACTCTCTTCTTTCCTTCTCCATGAATGGTATGCTTTGTCTGTATAGCGTGCAAGAAACAATACTTTTCACTGTATACTAATACACGTGACAATAATAAATCAAATCAAATAAAAAAAACTTGTTGCTGTCAAAAGCTTCAAGGTTGAGAGACATGGCATGTTGATAAGATCAAAACTTGCATTTATGTAGCATCTGTCATGTCCACAGTATGCTCCAAAGTGCTTCATAGCTATTGAAGTGCCATCACTGTTGAAATATAGGTAAATATGGCAGTAGATTGGCACACAGCAAGATCCCACAGATACCATTTGCATTAAATGGCATTGGCTGAGGGATAAAACACAGGGAGAAAACCCCAACTTCTCTCTCAATATTCATAGAATAGAATCATAGAATCCCTACAGTGCAGAAGGAGGCCATTTACTCCATCGAGCCTGCACTGACAACAATCCCACCCAGGTTCCTATCCCCAAAACCCCACAACTTTGCCCTGCTAATCCCCCTGACACGATCACCCGAATTCTAATGCTCCACCCGGAGCGAGGGACAGACAATGGAAATGTCTGTGAACTCAGGTTGGATTTTCCGGTCTTGCTTGAGCGAGGCCATAAAATCCCGCCCTGAGAGTCAATTTAGCATGGCCAATGCATCTAACCCACACATCGTAGGAGTGTGGGAGGAGACCCACGCAGACACGGGGAGAATGTGCAAACCCCACACAGAGAGTCACCCAAGGCTGGAATTGAATCCAGGTCCCTGGCGCTGTGAGGCAACAGTTCGAACCACTTTGCCACCGTGCTGTCCCACAAGATGACACAAGATTCTATTGTCAGAGTATCTTGTGTCATTCACCTGTGGGGAAAGCAGGAGAGCAGTTTAACATCTGATCTGAAACCCAGTGCCTTTGACACAACAGCACTCCCTTCAGTATTACATTGAAATGTTGGTGTAAATTATAGGGTAAAGTTTCTCATGGGGGTCAACTAACCTTCTGACTCAGAAATGGGAGTGCTGTTTGTGTACTAACACACTGGATTGCAGAGTGGGAGGAGTGTGGATTATTTCCACAAGCAGTTAATCCAACCTCAGTCACCAGAGCAGATATGATTTTGCATCATTCTGGTCTATTTGGAATGAATTGTAGAATCCCTACAGTACAGAAGGAGGCCATTTGGCCCATCGAGCCTGTACCAACCGGGCGGCACGGTAGCACAGTGGTTAGCAGTGCTGCTTCACAGCTCCAGGGACCTGGGCTCGATTCCCGGCTTGGGTCACTGTCTGTGTGGAGTTTGCACATTCTCCTCGTGTCTGCGTGGGTTTCCTCCGGGTGCTCCGGTTTCCTCCCACAGTCCAAAGATGTGCGGGTTAGGTTGATTGGCCATGCTAAAAATTGCCCTTAGTGTCCTGAGATGTGTAGGTTAGAGGGATTAGTGGGTAAAATATGTAGGGATATGGGGGTAGGGCCTGGGTAGGATTGTGGTCGGTGCAGACTCGATGGGCCGAATGGCCTCTTTCTGTACTGTAGGGTTTCTATGTTTCTATGTTTCAACCACAATCCCACCCAGGTCCTATCCCCATAACCCCACACATTTACTCTGCTAGTCCCCCTGACACTGGGATCAAATTAGCATGGCTAATCAACCTAACCCGCACATTGTTGGAGTGTGGGAGGAAACTGGAGCACCCGGAGGAAACCCACGCAGACACGGGGAGAACGTGCAAACTCCACGCAGACAGTGACCCGAGACCGGAATTGAATCTGGGACTCTTGCGCTGTGAGACAGCAGTGCTAACCACTGTGCCACTGTGACGCCCTCAACCTAACCCTCAAAGTGTCTGCATGTAATTCGCGCAGTACAATGAGTGACTGCCGTCCTGTAAAGTGTAGCAGAATGACAGTGAAAAATTGCTCTCCGCTGCCACTGCACTGCCACTGTCTGGGAACATACTTTGGGTTTAAAATGAACCTCAGTGTGAAGAATATACCCCAGTCACATCCGCATGAAAATCATTGCTGGCACCAGTCTAGCTGTCATCAAACATGGGTCTGCGAATGAGATTGATGTTGGAATTTTACCACCTGGCCTGCCCGAGGCTCATGAGATCCCACCCGAGGTTGGCAGAGAATGCCGTTCTGCAAGCCTCACCCATCTCGATTCTGGGGTGGGCAAGGTGGTAAAATTCCGACCTAAATGTCCGTTCTCAATGAATCAACTTCAGCTTAAGATTAATTGACAAAGACATAATAGGAATGAAGACTTGCATTTCTACAGCACCTTTTCATGACCCCCGGGCATTAAAGCCAATGACGTACTTTTGAAGTGAAGTTACTGTTGTAATGTAGAACCAATTTGCTCACAGGAAGCTCCCATAGACAGCTCTGTGATCATGACCAGATCCGAAAGTCAGCACCTCTGACACAGCAGCACTCCTTTCAGTATTCCATTGTGGGCGGCACGGTGGCACAGTGGTTAGCGCTGCCTCACAGCGCCAGGGACCTGGGTTTGATTCCCGGCTTGGGTCACTGTCTGTGTGGAGTTTGCACATCCCCCCTGTTGGACTTTAACCTGGTGTTGTTAAACTTCTTACTGTAGAATTAATATACAGATCTATGAGCTCCCAATGATTGAAGGATCCGCATGCCACGAGATATGAGAAGGCAGTAAATGCTGTCAGACAGCGTAACGTCAGTGAAAAAGATATAGCAAGCAGATGGAGCCAGAGGGTTTACACAAGAGAAATCAGACTGAGTATTGATCAGGCAAAGCAATGTTGCAGATAATAGTAAGACATCAGTATTGTCAGCAGATATTATCAAAAGGTTCAAACCTTCATTGTCTGCCCGCTCTCAACAGAATTTCCATCTCTGCTCCTGTGCCACACTCGATTGTCTGATCCTCACTCGATTCTGACATCTCAGCGGGTTTGGGGAATATCGCAAGTGAGGCATCGATACATAAACTTAGCTGAAGGCAAGTTTGCAAATGGATTTTGTCCAATGTAAAAACCCTCCTGCACTTCAGGGATTGTGTGGGGAGCAAACGGTTACAGAACGTTCAATTGAAGTTAAAGTGAGCTTTTCAAGCTTTTTTAAAAAATGGCAACCTTCTACCTCTGATGAACTAAAACGGTTTATTATCCTGTGACCCTGCAGTTCAAGGAAAGCACTCTCTGGCTGTAAATGATAAAATCGCTCTTCATTTTATTGAATGTAATGAGGTTTTTTGGCTGGGACTAAAGCTGACTTTCATTCCTTCCATTTCAAACCTATGCTTGACAATATTATGCTCAGAGGTAATGTTTCCGACCTTCACTCTTCAACACTGAACTCTGCAGCTCCAACTTGCGTATCTTTTGTTCTCCCAGCACCTCTGGTTAAATTCTGGAATCTAACTGTGATTGTTTCAACAATGGCTGCAACTCAAGTTGATTTAATCGTCCTTTTTTTTGCCCCTTTCCTGAATGTGTTGTTGGCTCATGTTCATTGATGCCAACAGTCTCTTCCTCATTAAAGGTAGACAGTAAATACCAGGAGGGTATTTGATTGTGTATTTCATTGCAGCAGAGTCAATCCTTTACCTTGTTGGAAGTTGTTTGAAGGGGCGGCACGGTGGCACAGTGGTTAGCACTGCTGCCTCACAGCGCTAGGGAACTGGTTTCAATTCCCGGCTTGGGTCACTGTCTGTGTGGAATTTGCACATTCTCCCCATGTCTGCGTGGGCTTCCTCTAGGTGCTCTGGTTTCCTCCCGCAGTCCAAAGATGATAGGGTTAGGTGCATTGGTCATACTCAATTCTCCCTCAATGTAACTTGAACAGGCACTGGAGCGTGGCGACTAGAAGATTATTACAGTAACTTCATTACAGTGTGAATGTAAGCCTACCTGTGACTAATAAATAAACTTTAAGTTCACTTTTCAGCAATGAACATAATTAGTAGCATAATATTGGTTGATTTGCCTTCTTCACAGGTCTGCTAACTTGAGACTATCTCCAGTGACCCACTACGCCTCATAAAAATCATTAGGGCTTGAAGCTTTGTTTTTTTTATGGTCCAGATGACCAATAAACACATCATATGATGCAAATGGTCAACACATCACAATGATAAGACAGTATCTGCTAACTGGGTACTGCTCTAAACAATACTGGTGATTTTAATAAGCTTGAACAGGTTCCAAGCCAGTTCAAACTGCTATAACTCCTGCTCAAAGCAATGAAATTACCCAGAGACACAGCCATCTCTCCTAAACCAGAGCAGTTTACAAGGCAACTGAAGACCTGAACCAGCGAGTCTCTGTCAACCCAAAATAGACGTTAAGAGCCAGAAGTATCCCCTAAGAGATGAGATGTGGTGGTTTTTGCTTGACAGAAAGATAATTCTGCTGCACAGATCACATTTTCCTTAATTTTCTCCATTAATAAATAAATGTCACACTGAGACATTTGGTGGTACGATTAACACTCAGGCAAATGCAACAGGCAAAGTATTGACCAAACCCAACTGACCTTTGCTTGCAAAACTCAAAGCATAGTGTTCAGCGTTAAAGATAATTCTGACTGAGCATTACTTAGAAGACAATCCTGATTGCGTTAAGAATTATACTGAAAACCAATTTAAGCTGATCAGTTGGACTCACAATGTGGCTTACTTACGCATGCTGGTAGCCACGTAAATTTACACAGGACCCTGTCCTTATTTGTAGACTGGAGGAATATGTCCACACATTGAGGCTTTTACAAATGCTTGAGGGGGACAGCCATTCCTTGGTTCGTTCCCCATGGCAATGCCTTAACCAATAAGAGTCAGCTGCCTGATTTGAATCTGAACAAAAGTTTGGCAGCTCACTTTTCTCTGCTACATTCTCCATGGCAACCCTTCTACCAGTCAGAGTCCACTTGCCAATCAATCAGAGCTCCCTTCTGGCGATACAGTGGCACAGTGGTTAGCACTTCTGCCTCACAGCACCAGAGACCCGGGTTCGATTCCCAGCTTGGGTCCCTGTCTGTGTGAAGTCTGCACATTCTCCCCTGTGAGTTTCCTCCGGATGCTCCGGTTTCCTCCCACAGTCCAGAAGATGTGCTGGTCAGGTGCATTGGCCATGCTAAATTCTCCCTCTGTACCCAACAAGCACCGGAGTCTGGCGACTCGGGGATTTTCACAGTAACTTCATTGCAGTGTTAACCTAAGCCTACTAGTGACACTAATAAATAAACTTAAAACTTCTCATGCAGCATAAACTTTTGTTCCCTTCGCTGCTGGTTTATCTGGAAACTGTCCTGGTAAGTACAAGATGAAAAGCTTTGAAATCATGTCTCATTTTTCAGCAATACTCAGATGTCACCTTTCTGCAAGCTAGGTATGGCATAAATTGCTTTGCAAAGCCACTAGACTGTGATGACAATGTGATTCAATGCGTGATGACAAAAGATCCTTTCTCAACCCTTTGTGCTATCAGGTTGTATTTCATCGAATTTGTGTAGTAAGTGGTAACAGCTCCAGATCCACCATTTGCATACAGCTTCACAAACAAAAATACTCAACAATAGATCAGTTTGCAAAGAAGCATCACACAATTTCACAATATTTGTCAAAAGCACACTGTGCATTCTGTGAGCACAACCTGAAAAATCCTTCATCCGTTCATAACATTGCAACATTAGAAATGTGACAGATTTGAGAGATTGTGAGCAGGATTTTACGGCCTTGCTCGGGTGAGACCGGAAATTCCCGATTTCCATTGTCGGACCCTCTCCGACAATGAACTACCACCTCGCCCGCTCTGATTCCATAGCGGGCGAGGTGGTAGAGTTCTGGCGCTTCAATAGATGTAGAATCATAGAATCCCTACAGTGCAGAAGGAGGCCATTTGGCCCAAAAAGTCCGCAACGGCAACAATCCCACCTAGGCCCTATCCCCACATATTTACCCCGCTCATCCCTCTAATTTACACATCCCACGACACTAAGGGGCAATTTAGCATGGCCAATGCACCTAACCCACACATCTTTGGAGTGAAGGAGGAAACTGGAGCACCCGGAGGAAACCCACTCAGACATGGGGAGAATGTGCAGACTCCACACAGATGGTCACCCAAGCCGGGAATTGAACACAGGTCCCTGGAGCTGTGAGGCAACAGTGCTAACCATTGTGCCACCGTGCCACCCGTAGGTCAGGGGAGAAGATTGTTTCCTCAATAAAAGTATCGAGGTTTCACCAATGAGTGTGTTCCAATAAACTCTAAAAATATTCTTTAATGAATCACGGGTATAGCTATTTACCTGTGGAAAAACCACGATGAACTTCACAAACTCCAGTTTAGCCAAAATGTGATTGCCCACTTCTGTTCTGAACCACATCTTTCTTGGTCATCACTGTTGCCCCAATTCTTTGTTTTTCCAACGGGTTAAATTAAAAACCATCATTCTTGTCTCCAACAAAACATCCACTGCCAGCTGCCACCTCTTCTATGGTTCACTTCCTTCTACTTCTACCACTCACGGGCTTTGTTTTCCTCCCATTCCCATCTGTCTTTCGATTCTGAAGCCTTGTGAATTCCATCGTCCCTTTTCCCCATCAAGCTTCCCAGATCTCCGCCCACTCTCTGGGACTCATTCCCTTGTTGCATCTCCCTCATTGCTTACAACCTTCTCAGACCCATTTCTTTTTGTCCGAACCTCCAAGCAGATGCTGTCTTCCGGTTGAGTGGTTGGTTTCTCTTACACTACTCCTTGGGCAGCAGGGTGGCGCAGTGGTTAGCACTGGGACCTGGGTTCGATTCCCGGCTTGGGTCACTGTCTTGCAGAGTCTGCATGGAACGTCACACGTCTGAAACATAAATCCTGGCAGACCCTCACAGTCCCAATATACAATCCTGGTTTTGCAATGTTCTATATGGGATGCACTAAACATGGGAATACTCCACTTAAGCATTATTTTGTAACAGGTGGATTGTTACGCAGCTGAAACCACTATAAAGAGAGGTAGATACCTTTGTCTTATTAATGGCTGTCCATCTGAACTAGCTATTATTTTTAAACCAATAAACCAAAAGGGAAGGGAACAAAAAATGAGAAGTTTTAAGTTTATTTATTAGTGCCACAAGTAGGCTGACATTAACACTACAATGAAGTTACTGTCAAAATCCCTTAGTCGCCACACTCCAGTGCCTGTTCGGTTACACTGAGGGAGAATTTAGCATGGCCAATGCACCGAACCAGCACACCTTTCAGATAAAATCCAACAATGTTAAATCTCCATCTTGTTGTTTTTGATGTGAGTCGATCAGTTTGTGATTTGTGTCCAGCACTGAGCCTTTTTCATGGTTAGGAAGGACATTGAGATTTCTAGGTGAACTAATATTGTAATAATGTTCTTCCAATAGCACTGCATCCAAACACGAGGGCTGGCAATCTGTTTTACCACAGCGGCATACTCGTGCTCTCACTCTTGTCAATGCTCGAAGGCTCTCTTTCAGTCGGGCACAGATGCACGCTCAGGCTTTCTGTGTAATTGGCCATGTTACATGCCAGCTAATTAGTTTGTTTATCATGTAAAACCCCCATCTCGTTCATCGCATTACTGAGCGCACAGGCAGCAGTGGGTCAACAGATTAACGGCGATCCCTCGGCGCCGGGTTCTTGTGGGGCCTTGGAGAGGAACGCCACTCAACCACCAACGGGAAATCGCAGGCTACTTTCGCTCGCTGCGGCACGGCACCACAACCCGTGACTGGAGGGAAGGTTTAATCCCCTCTTGTTAGATGAGGCAGAGAATTGTGAAGATGGTGTGGCTGTCAGGAGAATGCCATTTGATGAGAGAACGAGAGAGCTGCTAAACCCTCGGAGGCAGAGGATTGCACAGCAGCAGTTTGCTCAGTCAAGCTGGTCTCACTTACTCCATGATTGTCCAATTGTGACTGTTTTTACGCCATTTCGTATCAAATGTACCCATTAATTGACACCCAAAAGGCCGGAATTATCAAATACTCAAATTACCTGCTGGCCCAGTTGTGATAATAAACAGCAAATGAGTTACCCCTCCTCACTCTGCTGCGTTTTACCCATCGGATAATGGAATGCCGAACTGGAAATGAAGCTTGAGGTTATTTATGCTGGACTAAAATTGCTTGGAAACGGGAACTCAGCTGTAGTATATGAGCTAACAGTTTCTGTGTCAAATCACTGGAGAAGAAAGGTAAGCTGATTGAAGGAGCTGGTGATAACTTGCTGATTGTGCACTTTGGCCATGAGGAGACAGATTTTTTTCTTTGTGTTCCAATTTTTTCTTCAATCTAGTAATGCACAGGTCTTTAACGAGCCCTTTCACTTTACCCCAGTCTGGATCCACTGTTCTAATGTAGGATTGTACACTGCGGTCGCTGCGACAGCAACAAATACACATTTTCAACTGCCTTCCCTGCAAGCCCAGCACAGTGTGGGCGAAACCGCACAATCCAATTGGCTTCTGTTGTCACTCAAAAAGCAATAGGTGGGTGGAAGTTTTTCTGCCTTGGCTTTTGAACAAATAACGGGACTATTTTTGGGTCCCAACCCTGATGGTTTTTGAGTCTCAGCCGTGCGAACGCCCTTACCAGAGGTGATCAATTAAGAGGCCACCTCCAAAACTCATCCAATTAGGAACAGGGTTTGGTTTGATTTGATTTGTTATTGTCACATGTATTAACATACAGTGAAAAGTATGGTCTCTTGCACGTGATACAGACAAAACGTACCGTTCATAGAGAAGGAAACGAGAGAGTGCAGAATGTAGTGTTGCAGTCATAGCTAAGGTGTAGAGAAAGATCAACATAATGCAAGGTAAGTCCATTCAAAAGTCTGACAGCAGCAGGGAAGAAGCTGCTCTTGAGTCGGTTGGTACATGATCTCAGACTTTTGTACCTTTTTCCCGAAGGAAGAAGGTGAATGAGGGAATGTCCGGGGTGCGTGGTGTCCTTAATTATGCTGGCTGCTTTGCCCAGGCAGTGGGAAGTGTGGACAGAGTCAATGGATGGGAGGCTGGTTTGCGTGATAGACTGGGCTTCATTCATGACCCCTTGTAGTTCCTTGCAGTCTTAGGCAGAGCAGGAGCCATACCAAGTTGTGATACAACAAGAAAGAATGCTTTCTATGGTGCATCTGTAAAGGTTGGTGAGAGTTGGAGTGGACATATGAAATTTCCTTCATCTTCTGAGAAAGTAGAGGCGTTGGTGGGCTTTCTTAACTATAGTGTTGGCATGGGGGGACCAGGACAGGTTGTTGGTGATCTGGACACCTAAAAACTTGAAGCTCTCGACGCTTTCCACTTCGTCCCCGTTGAAGTAGACAGTTGACATCAGTTGATGAGTGGAGTCGGTGAGGTGGGGGGATGGGGGAGGGGGAACCCTGCCCCAACCCGCAACCCCCCCCCCAACCTCCCCCCCCTCCCCCCACAATCAGGAAGATTCCAATGGCATCACCAATTCAGTCCAACTGGCCGTTGAATTGCCAGCAACTGGCTAGCTTCCACCGCTGGGTGCCCTGTTGGTGTCAGTTTCATCCTGCCTCTGGCAAGGTTGCTCAGAGTTGAGCCCATATTGAGTGGATGACTCCTTCTAAAATTGTCCCGCTCCTCCCCCCTCCACACCTTGCCACCCGCTCCACCCCGCCCCCCTCCCCACCCCAACTGCCTTCAAAGCCACCTTATTTTAAAATTATTTCATGGGATGTGGACATTCCTGGAAAAGTAAAGTTTATTTATTAGTCACAAGTAGGCTTCCATTCATGCTGTAATGAAGTTACTGTGAAAATCCCCCAGTGTTTGGTGCCCATCCCTAATAGCCCTTGAACTGAGGGGCTTGTTGGGCCATTTCAGGGAGCAGCTAAGAGTCAACCACATTGCCGTGGGTCTGGAATCACATGTAGGCCAGACCGGGTAAGAATGGCAGATTTCCTTCCCTAAAGGAGTTTGGTGAACCAAATGGGTTTTTATGATAATCAACGTGAATATCATGGCACCTTTGCTGAGACTAACTTTATATTTCAAATTTATAAATTGAATTTAAATTCCACCAGCTACTGTGGGGGGACTTGAACCATCCCCAGAGCATTAGCCTGGGTCTCAGGATTGCTGATAAGATTTTGCCCTGTTTCCTCTAACGGATCTGCTCCCTCTTCTCCTTGAAGGTGCTTTTAGAATGCAACTCTTGGGCCAAGCTTTTGGTCACTTGTCCTAATATCTCCATAAGTTGTCTCAGTGTCAAGGTTTGCCCGATCGATCACCTGAGGACATTTTTTGCTTTATAAATGCAAGTTGTAACTGTGGATGACTACAATTCCATCAGTAATCCATGTTGACCATGGCTGCAGAGATCTCAGTATAACATACCAAGCGGTCCATTGGTCCATTGTTTGATCAATGTGATCCAGAACTTGGAACAAATAAAGTTGTGCTAGGGAAGTTGAAATGTGCAATTTGATCCTGGCACCTGGAAGGAGAGGCGGAAGATCCAGGCATCACAAGAATGTGACATGCCAATAACAATTGGGGGGGTGGCACGGTGGCATAGTGGTTAGCACTGCTGCCTCACAGTGCCGGAGACCTGGGTTCGATTCCCGGCTTGGGTCATTGTCTGTGTGGAGTTTGCACGTTCTCCTCATGTCTGCGTGGGTTTACTCCGGGTGCTCCAGCTTCCTCCCACACTCCAAAGCTGTGTGCGGGTTAGGTTGGTTGGCCTTGCTAAATTGCCCCTTAGTGTCCCGGGATGCGTAGGTTAGAGGGATTAGCGGGGTAAATATGTGAGGTTGCGGGGATGGCGCCTGGGTGGGATTGTTGTCGGTGCAGACTCGATGGGTCAAATGGCCTCTATCTGAGCTGTAGGGATTCTATAATTCTAAGATTCCTGGTGAGACAGGCAAGCCTGTTGATGATCCTCCCTTCCTGCAGAAGCACCCCCCCCTCTGTGCAAGCCACAGGTGTGGAGATGCCGGCGTAGGACTGGGGTAAGCACAGTAAGAAGTCTCACAACACCAGGTTAAAGTCCAACAGATTTATTTGGCAGCATTCGTTGTAGTAGCATCTGCATGGTCCGTGTGTCTGTTCCGTGTGTCTGGATGAAGAACTGGTTGCTGAAGGTGAAGACGTTGTGGTCCAGGATGAAGCGGATGAGTTGTAGAATTGCATCTGGAGATTGGCAGTTGTTGGCGTTGAGTACTGAGACAGTTGCAGCGATGCCATCATCGTGGGGGATGCTGGTGTAGAGTGCCGAGACATCCATTGTGACGAGAAGTGCTCCTGGTTCAACTGCTCCATGAGTGCTGAGTTTCTATAGGAAGTCCGTAGTGTCACGACAGAAGCTGGGGGTTCTTTGTACAATGGGTTTCAGGATGCCCTCGACGTAGCCGGAGAGGTTCTCACACAGGGTCCCATTGCCTGATACGATGGGATGGCCGGGTGTGTTGGCCTTGTGTATCTTCGGGAGGCAGTAGAGATCTCCAATGTGGGGAGTACGTGGGATGAGAGCAAGGAGGGTGCTCTGAAGGTCCAGATAAAAGGTCTTGATCAGTCTGTTGAGTTGACGGGTGTGTTCTTTGGTCAGATCTGCGGGTAACTGTCTGTAGTGTTCCTGGTTGTTCAGTTGTCGGTACACTTCTTTGCAGTAATCCGTTCTGTTCAGAATGACGGTGGCCCCTCCTTTGTCTGCTGGTTTGATGACAATGTTGCGGTTGGTCTTGAGAGCATGGATGGCATTGCGTTGTGCTTGGGTGATGTTCGGGGCTATCTTGTGAGTGAGGCTAATGAATCTGGCATTGACGCACCTCCTGATGGCTTGGGCATACATGTCGAGTCGAGGCCAGGGGCCTTCTGGAGGAGCGGAGAAACTACGACATCTTCTCTGTAGCCTTCAACATGTCATCGATGAAGACGAACATCTTGCCAAAGCCATCCCCACACCCCCACTTCTCACCTTCAAACAACCGCACAACCTCAAACAGACCATTGTCCGCAGTAAACTACCCATCCTTCAGGAGAACAGTGACCACGACATCACACAAACCTGCCACAGCAACCTCTGCAAGACGTGCCAGATCATCGACACAGATGCCATCATCTCACGTGAGAACACCATCCACCAGGTACACGGTACATACTCTTGCAACTCGGCCAACGTTGTCTACCTGATACGCTGCAGGAAAGGATGTCCCGAGGCATGGTACATTGGTGAGACCGTGCAGACGCTACGACAACGGACGAATGAACACCGCTCAATAATCACCAGGCAGGAGTGTTCCCTTCCAATCGGGGAACACTTCAGCAGTCACGGGTATTCAGCCTCTGATCTTCGAGTAAGCATTCTCCAAGGCGGCCTTCACGACATATGACAATGCAGAATTGCTGAGCAGAGACTGATAGCCAAGTTCCACACACATGAGGACGGCCTGAACCGGGATCTTAGGTTGGTGTTACACTATCTGTAACCCCCACGACTTGCCTGGGCTTGCAAAATCTCACCAACTGTCCTGGCTGGAGACAATACACATCTCTTTAACCTGTGCTTAACCCTCTCTCCACTCACATTGTCTGTACCTTTCAGACTTGATTACCTGTAAAGACTCGCATTCCACCCATTATCTTGTAAATTGAGTTTGTGTCTTTATATGCCCTGTTTGTGAACACGAGTCCTCGCTCACCTGAAGAAGGGGCTTGGGGTTCTGAAAACTAGCGCTGCCAAATAAACCTGTTGGACTTTAACCTGGTGTTGTAAGCCACAGGTAACAACACACGTGAGGTGTATCCCACCACAACACCAGTTCCTGCAACTGCACCAACTCCGTCAACATGTAAATGCTGTCTACCCAAAAATAAACAATGGCATTAACATGTAAATGAGTATAAAACTGCAGGGGAAAATGCCGTATTGTGAACACTTGTCAAGCATTTGAATTAAACGTGACAGGCAGTAATATAAAAACTTGCACCTGTATGTGCAATCTGTAAATCGGCTCCAGACTTATTCGGAATCTGGGTGTTTTTTAAGACTTTAGCATGTGATTGCATGTTTGTAAGCATGCAGATCGAATACAACTCTTCAGGGTTGCTGAAATCTTCAGGGTTGTCTGTGTCGCGCTCAAGAAACAATACTTTTCACTGTATACTAATACATGTGACAATAATAAATCAAGTGGTATCAATAATATCAAATAATAGTTAGCTTGTGCTAAACTGCAAATCTTAAACATAGAAAGGTTACGCTGCAGAAATTTTGGCTGCATTAATACATTTGTCTCAATGCTCCAAGTCACAGAATCACAGAATACTACAGTGCAGAAGAGGCCCTTCAGCCCATCGAGTCTGCACCGACGCATGAAATGCCCTGACCTGCCCACCTAATCCCACTTGCCAGCACTTGGCCCATAGCCATAAATGTTATGACGTGCCAAGTACACATCCAGGTACTTCTTAAAGGATGTGAGGCATCCCGCCTCCACCACCCTCCCAGGCAGCGCATTCCAGACCGTCACCACCCTCTGAGTAAAAAAAGGTTTTCCTCAAATCCCCACTAATCCTCCCACCCCTTACTACAGTACCACTACTGTTTCATTGCAATTATTTTATCTATAATTAAGCTCACTCCACTTCCTCAGAACTGTACTGTGTGTATTTTCTCTTGTGGAAATGAGCTTGCTAGAATTTTTTTACATCAGCGTTGGCCAAGGTAGCTTTTCTGATGCAGTCATTTTATTTATCTGCACACATAAATCTTTCAAATCAAACATCACGCTGGTATAAGGATCACAGCACCCCAATGTATTAATCACATAACTATACCTCTTCTTCACTGGTTGTAAGCTGAACATTATTGGAATTGCCATTTTAAATGTTGCAGGCACAGAACTAAGTTAAACGAAATGTTAAAAAAATCTACACCTGCCATTTAAATTCATAAATATCTGCTGTCGTTTTCACAGAGAAAAGCACTTTAAACATGTTTAAAATGCTGTTTGGATTGGGGAAATCCAAGGAAGAGTTCAGGAGACTTTTATATTACATAATGTTATTTACAATTATATTATTTATTTTTACCCCGAGAGGGGTAGGAAGGTGAAACTTTGCAGCCACGTGGAGTGGTTGAGGTAAATAGCATACATCTGATTGAATGCAAACTTCTGTGTTTCAAGGAGAGTGGAATCGAAGGATTTGCAGATAAGATTAGCTGAAGTAAACTGGGCTGTGACTCGTGTGAAGCATAAATACAGGCATTATGTAGCTGAGCTGAATGGCCTGTTTCTGTGCTGTAAATATGATGTAAAGGGGGGCACATTGGTTAGCACTGCTGCCTCACAGCGCCAGGGACCCGGGTTCGACTCTCGACTTGGGTCATTGTCTGTGCGGAGTCTGCACGCTCTCCATGTGTCTGGAGCGGTTTCCTCCAGGTGCTCCAGTTTACCATAGGTTCCTACAGTGCTGAAGAAGGCCATTCGGCCCATCGAGTCTGCACCAACCACAGTCCCAACCATAACCCCATGCATTTACCATAGCTAGTCCCCCGACACTAAGGGGAAATTTTATCATGGCCAATCCATCTAACCCGCACATCTTTGGATGTTCCTCCTACAGTCTGAAAGGCGTGCTGGTTAGGTGCATTGGTCATGCTAAATTCTCCCTCAGTGTACCCGAACAGGCGCTGGAGTGTGGCGACTAGGGGATTTTCACAGTAACTTCATTGTAGTGTTAATGTAAGCCTACTTGTGACAATAAATAAACTGAATGTAAAATTTTAGCTCAAATCGCAACAAATTGAAAGGAAAGGGATCTTTGCGAGCTCTTTGCCTGAGTTGTGATTAACTATACAATGGGGATTAAATGCAAGGAATTAGATAATGCATTAGTCAGGAAGCCTGAAATATGATCCTATTTCAGAGTGGGAAGTGTTTGGGTAAATGCGAGTGCTGATTTCTTTAAACTAAAGAGCCCTATCTTTTTCAAATAGCTTCAGCTGTGAGAGTATAATCTCCATTGTACCTGAATTTACCAGCCAACATATCGAGCATCTACAATTCAGCCGAGGTTGGAATATCAACTTTTCTGTAAATTAACTTGTGCATTGTTCACAATGTGAAGCGTTTGAAAAAATGGGAAGGCAGTAAACAAACTGCCTGCTGACATTTCAGAAGTAGTATAATGTTGACATTTGCAGGGACTATGTCTAATATAATTACCATGAATTAGTACCAAATTATTATACACTGTCAAAATTTCACCAGCTTCTGTTTTTTCTTAATAAATTTCTTAATTGTCTAAATGAAAGAGGAAACAGAGGCACAGGAAATGTTGACAGTGTATAATAATTTACGACTAATTTGTGATAATTATATTATACATATATAGTTCCTGTGAAATCGGCTGCTATATAGAGTAACAGCGTGAATTGTGAGAAATGTTTTGTAAATCATTTGTTTTTATCAATTTTGATCTTCACTTTGGTAAATAAACAAGCCAGCAGGCAGCATGGTGGCACAGTGGGTCAGCACTGCTTACTCACAGCGCCAGGGACCCAGGTTCAATCCCGGCCTCGGGTGACTATCTGTGTTGAGTTTGCACGTTCTCCCCATGTCTGCATAGGTTTCCTCCGGGCACTCCAGTTTCCTCCAAGATGTGCAGGTTAGGTTGACTGGCCATGCAAAATTGTCCCTCGTGGCGGAATTTTACCGACACATTCTCCCGAGGTTCGTACGATCCCACCCAAGGCCAACAGAGAATGCTGTTCTCCGAGCCTCGCCCGCCCTCCCTGGAATCAGCCTTAGTGTCCCAGGATGTGTCAGTTGGTGGGATTGGTGGGGTAAGTACGTGGGGTCACAGAAATAGGGTCTAGGTGAGATGCACTGTCGGGCAGTCAGTGCAGATCCGATGGACCAAATGGCCTGCATCTTCACTGCATGGATTCCATAACCATCTCCCATTGTGGGAGGGATTAGAACTAGTGGACAGGGTTTAAAAATAAGGGGTCACCCATTTGAGACAGATATGAAGAGAATTTGTTTCTTTCAGAGGGTCTGGAGTCTTTCGAACTCTCTTTCCCAAGAGAATGGTGCAAGCAATGTCCGTGAAAATTTTTGAAGCCGATGTAGGTAAATTCTTGACTAACATGGGAGTCAATGGTTGTCGGGATGAGGAGGAAATGTGGAGTTGGTGGAGCAGGCTCAAAGGGACTGAATATTCCTTCTCCCCCAACCTCACCCAATCCGCCCCCTCAATGTAACATAATTGTGCTGTGACATTTTTGTGGCTTGTCACAAGAGATGTAGTCATGATGGATCTTGGCATTTTTGAATAGGCCATAAGCATGCCTCTGATTTACATTTTATGAGTTTAGTTTATTTATTAGTGTCACAAGTAGGCTTACATTAACACTACAATGAAGTTACTGTGAAAATCCCGTAGTCACCACAGTTTGGCACCTGTTCAGGTACACTGAGGGAGAATTTAGCATGGTCAATGCACCTAACCAGCACGTCTTTTGGGCTGTGGGAGGAAACCGGAGCACCCGGAGAAAACCCATGCAAACACAGGAGAGAACGTGCAGACTCCGCACAGTGACCCGAGCCAGGAATCGAACCTGGGTCCCTGGCACTGTGAGGCAGCAGTGCTAACTCACTGTGCCACCATGCCGCCCAGATGCAGCAGGTAGGCAGGTCACATTTTAAAAACACTTCCCCAAGCTCTTCAGTAGGTTGAGCTCCAATATTCCTGTGTTCCCCGACGTGCAATGGCTATTGCTTCACCAATGCTTTATGTTCAATTCCCTCAATGGCCTTCCATCCTCCGATATGTATTGTTGTTCTTCCGATTCTGGCCTCTTGTGCATCACTGATTTCCTTTGCTTCACCACTAGCACCTGTGTCTTCAGCACCTTGGGCTCCAAGCTGTAGCGTTCTCTCCCCAAATCCCTCGACTGTTCACTTCTATCATCTCCAATAAGACATTCAAAGAACAAAGAACAATACAGCACAGGAACAGGCCCTTCGGCCCTCCAAGCCCACGCTGCTCCCTGGTCCAAACTAGACCATTCTTTTGTATCCCTCCATTCCCACTCCGTTCATGAGGCTATCTAGATAAGTCTTAAACGTTCCCAGTGTGCCCGCCTCCACCACCTTGCCCGGCAGCGCATTCCAGGCCCCCACCACCCTCTGTGTAAAATATGTCCTTCTGATATCTGTGTTAAACCTCCCCCCCCTCACCTTGAACCTATGACCCCTCGTGAACGTAATTCCTTAAAACCTGCTTTTTTGGTCTCTGGCGCTAATACCTCCTTTGTGTCTCTGTATCAAATTATCTTTGATAATGCTCCTATGAAACACCTTTAACAATATTAAAGACACAATATAAATGTAAAATGTTGAAAGTGGGGGGTTAAGGGCTGGGGGTATGGGGGGGCGGGAAACATGGAATTGAAAGGACTCCTTCCCCTCTGGTTTCGATTTCACAATTTAAGCTGGTATGGGCAAGGCCTCAGGGGCAAAGCCCACCCTTGCCCCAGTTGGTGTCCTTTGGTTGCCAAATATCGGCTCTTGAATGGCCAATATTTTCCACCCAGTTTCAATTTGGAGGCTGGCGGGAGGATTGCAAATACGTGGGGGAGGCCCAAAAAGGTACAGGGTGTGGGTTAGGCCTCATTCTGGCCGGGTGCTCCCTTATTAAGTTCCTGTGGCCTCTGGACTTCCATCCCTCCCATAAGACCATAACACATCAGAGCAGAATTAAGTCACTCGGCCCATCGAGTCTGCTCCGCCATTCGATCATGGCTAATATTTTTCTCATCCCCATTCTCCTGCCTTTCCTCATAACCCTTGATCCCCTTATTAATCAAGAACCTATCTATCTCTGTCTTAAAGACACTCAATGACCTGGCCCTTCCCATTCCCCAAGACCTGGAACACCCTCTTCATGACCCATTTCCTTACCGTCCCCTCCCTGGGATCCTTTTCCTGGACATTTGGCGTCAGAACGTTTGCTCTGAATGTCCATCTTGCATTTCTTCTTCTGTCTCCACAACGGCTGTTGCTGCAGGCGCTAGTGAAATGGAGGCCAATCTGATTGCTAGACCATTTCAGCGGGCATTAAAGAGTCAACCACATTGCTGGGCTCTGGAGTCATATGGAGGCCAGACCAGGCAAGGAAGGCAGATTTCCTTCCCTCAAGAACATTAGTGAAACAGATGTGTTTTTACAACAATCGACAATGGTTTCAATGTCATCATTAGACTATTAATTCCAGATATTTATTGACTTCAAATTTCACCATCTGCCATGGTGGGATTTGAACACGTGTCCCCAATGCATGACCCTGGGTCTCTGGATTACTAGTCCAGCGTCAATACCATCTATGCCACCGCCTCCCCATGCAAATTGGTTGCTGTGTTCACAATTCAAAAATAATGCGTTATTGGCTGAAACATGCACTGGGATGTCCTGTGGTCATGAAAAACACAGTGGTTAGCACTGCTGCCTCATAATGCCAGGAACCCAGGTTCGATTCCTGGCTCGGGTCACTGTCGGTGTGGAGTTTGCACGTTCTCCCCGTGTCTGCTTGAGTTTTCTCCGGGTTCTCCGGTTTCCTCCCACAGTCCAAAGATGTGCGAGTTAAATGGATTGGCCATGCTAAATTGCCCCTTGGTGTCAAGGGGATTAGCCAGGGTAAATGCATGGGTTTATGGGGATAGGGCCTGGTTAGGATTGTGGTCGGTGCAGACTCGATGGGCCGATTGGTCTCCTTCTGCACTGTAGGATTCTGTGATTCTACATAAATATAAATGGGCGGCATGGTGGTACAGTGGTTAGCACTGCTACCTCACAGTGCCAGGCACCCAGATTCAATTCCAGCCTTGGCTCACCTGCGGAGTCTGCACGTTCTCCCCGTGTCTGCCTGGGTTTCCTCCAGGTGCTCCGGATTCCTCCCACAGTCCAAAGATGGGCCGGTTAGGGGCATTGGCCATGCTAAATTCTCCCTCAGTGTACCCGAACAGGCGCCTGAGTGTGGCGACTAGGGGATTTTCACAGTAACTTCAATGCAGTGTTAATGTAAGCTTACTTGTGACACGAATAAATCAAGAAAAGCAACTCTTTCCTCTTCATTGGCTACACACCAAGCGCAACACAAAGTTGGCTGCCCATTATCTGCTCCTGCCAAAAGTTGAACCTGTGTGTGCCCTGTTACCCAAAAGGCTTGAAGCTATCACCCAAACTCCTAAAGAGCTACAGGAGAGAGAGTTTCATTTGATTCTATAATTGGAAGCCAGACGTCCTGTTGTGAAATAGTCAGCAGAGAGCCAAGCACATAATCGAAGAGCTTCCACTTACAATTGAACTCAACTTGTTTGCTTTGTTAGAAATACTTATGAATAATAATTGCCTGTAGGCTTGCAGCCTACTGAGATCCTCCATCGTCTGATTTCCCTTTCTCGAAAATGTGATTAGAGATGAATACATAAGTAAATCCTTTTAGCTCCGCATTTCCCCATAAGGAAGGACGGAGGATGATCAACCTCAGTTGTGACGGCACGAGTTTTCATTACTATTCTGGGCACCAGCTGAAGGATTGTGGGAAACAGGTGACATGGAGTAAAAGCTATCGACACACTTATTAAATAGCTCCGGGTGCCATCCTTGTAGACTTGCTTGCTTAACTCCGTGTAGTTGAATCAAATTTGACAGCGGCGTGCTGAAGCATCCACATTTTTTTTTGCTGCACAAAGGCATCTGTGCCGATGCTGAACAGCATCACTCCCAGTAAGAAGCAGTTTAGTGGAACTGTCAAACGTGACAATGTGATCAGAGGCATTTATTGACACTTCCATCGGAAGCATACTTAGAGCAGCGGAAGCCTTCAAAGTTGTCCTTTCCCTGAAATTCATGTAGAAATACGGATGCATTAATCACGAACGAGTACATATATATCCTGTTAGAATTCCCACCTCATGTTCCTTGGTTCTTTTCTAAAGCATCAGCCTAGAGGCACAGATCGAAATCCGAAGTTCGCCATTTAGCAAGTTGCAGTTTCCAGGCTGTCCAGTGAGTAGACACGAAAGACGATAATGAATCATTAATGGAATTAAGTTAGCAGTCTGCATTTTTGTGCAGTCAACTGGGATGCAAATCCATGATTTTGTACCTTGAAAGGAAACCAATTGGCATAACATTTTCCAAGTAACTTAAAGGAATTAAAGTTAATCAGCAGGAGAATTTATGTTGGGAAAGAAAGAAACGGTTTCGAAACAAAACATGTTTTTCAGGATAGTGATGGGTGACATGTAATAAAAATTATGGTTTTTAGTGGTCTAGTTTAAGTTTATTAACACTGCAGCGATTTACTGTGAAAATCCCTGAGTCGCCACACTCCGGCGCCTGTTCGGATACACTGAGGGAGAATGTAGCATGGCCAATTCATCTAGCCTGCACATATTTCAGATTGTGGGAGGAAACTGGAGCACCCGGAGGAAACCCATGCAGACACGGGGATGTGCAAACTCCACACAGACAGTGACCCAAACCAAGAATCGAACCCAGGTCCCTGGCGCTGTGAGGCAGTAGTGCTAACCACTGTGCCACCATGTCACCCTACATGGCATCCTTCACAACCTCAGGATGTTGCAAGGTATCTTACAGTCAGTTTAAGGGGAAGTGAGAAGGTGGAGTACATGAGGGGGGTAAAGGAATAGAAGGATATGTTGAGAATGTAATGTTTATTTATTAGTCACAAGTAGGCTTGCATTCACACTGCAATGAAGTTACTGTGAAAATCCCCGAGTCTCCACACTCTGGCGCCTGTTCGGGTACACTGAGGAAAAATTTAGCATGGTCAATGCACCTAACCAGCATGTCTTTCGGACTGTGGGAGGAAACCGGAGCACCTGGAGGAAATCAATGCAGACATGGGGAGAACATGCAGACTCTGCGCAGAGAGTGACCCAAGCTGGGAATCAAACCGGGTCCCTGGCACTGTGAGGTAGCATTGCTAACTACTGTGCCACCGTGCCGCCCATTGTTATATAGCAATAGCCTCCATTGGTCGAGAAAAGTGTTAGTACATTTTGTACATATCTGGCAGCATAGCCGATCTCCCACAGTGCGTATAATAGATTAATTAAAAGCCAGAATCTTTCCTCAAATTTTAAAGTCAAAGATTGTCTTTAGATAACTTGCTCATTATGAAAAGGGCTGCTATTGTGTGAAATCGAGCCTTCTTTGATCTCAGCTGTCAGACTAATCGATTGTGTATGTTCATTCGTAACGAAGAATGGATTCACATTTTTATAGTGCCTTATTGCATCTTTCAGTAAGTGCTTTGAATTCAAGGCATTTCTTATGGAAAGGCACTTTTGCTCTGAGGCCTATTTTGGATACAGCGCTGAAAGCAGCATTGAAATGAGATTGAATTTTACAATCTTTGCCAGCATTTATGCACCCCATCATTTTTATTCCTTCCTATACTTATCGAGCTTTTCTTTAAATCCATCATTCATAGAATAGAATAGAATCCCTAAGAGCAGAAGGAGGCCATTCAGCCCATTAAGCCTTCATCAATAACAATCCCAACCTATCCCCATAACCCCACATATTTACCCTGATAATCTCCCTGACACTCCCTGACAGTTTAGCGTGGCTAATCAACCTAACCCACAGATCTTTGGAGTCTGGGAGGAAACAGCAGCACCCGGAAGAAACCCAGGCAGTCACAGGGGGAACGTGCAAACTCCACACAGACAGTCACCTCAGGCCGAAATTGAACCTGGGTCCCTGGCGTTGCGAGGCTGCAGTGCTAACCACTGTGCCACCATTGCACCCATGTACATTCACTCCATGTAGGTGTGGGTTCCGTATTCTAAATGCTCCCTGGGTGAAAAGGTTTCTCCTGAATTCATTATTCGTGACTACCTTTTATGTATGGCCCCAAGTGTTGGAATTCTACCCAAGTGGGATCATTTTCTCCGTGTCTACCTCATCAAACCCCTTCATAATTTGGAAGACCTCTATCAGATCTCCTGTCCATCTTTTTTCTGGAGAAAAAGGGCCTCAGACTCCTAGTTTTACTCATCAGTTGAGATGAATGACTAACTAATTTATGATGGCATTGGTTGAGGGAAGAATGTTGGTCAGGTTACCAGGCAGACTCCCTGCTTTGCTCCGATTAGGGCCAGAGGTTCTCTCTTGTCCTCCTGAACAAGGGGAATGGCTTAAGTTGAATTGGCGCTTCGGGGAGCCAGCACAGGGATGGGCAGAATGGCCCTTTTCTGTGCTGTAACCACTCTGTGATTGGGTGAACAGGAATACAGAGTTTCTGTTTAACATCTCATCCCAAGGAATGCACAACAAGCAATTTGATCACTGGAGCCAATTCAGGTGAGGGGATGAAGTTCTACATACATAATAGCGTCCAACTTTATCTTTGCACCTTTTTGTTGTGATCTAGGATGTGCTGCCTGAGAGAATGGAGGAGGCAGATTCAAACATGCCTTTCAAAAGGGAATTGAATATGCACCTGAAGGCAAGACAAATATGCAGGGCTAGTGGGGAAGTACAGTAAGAAGTCTCACAACACCAGGTTAAAGTCCAACAGATTTATTTGGTAGCACAAGCTACAAGCATTCAGAGCGCTGCTCCTTCATCAGGTGAGTGGGAGTTTTGTTCACAAACAGGGCATATAAAGACACAAACGCAATTTACAAAATAATGGTTGGAATGCGAGTCTTTACAGGTAATCAAGTCTTAAAGGTACAGACAATGTGAGTGGAGAGAACACTGGTGAACACTGTTGGGGAACACTTCAGCAGTCATGGGCATTCAGCCTCTGATCTTTGGCTAAGCATTCTCCAAGGCGGCCTTCACGACACACGACAACGCAGAATCGCTGAGCAGAAACTGATAGCCAAGTTCCGCACACATGAAGACAGCCTCAACCGGGATCTTGTGTTCATGTCACACTATCTGTAACCCCCACGACTTGCCTGGGCTTGCAAAATCTCACTAACTGCCCTGGCTGGAGACAATACACACCTCTTTAACCTGTGCTTAACGTTCTCTCCACTCACATTGTCTGTACCTTTAAGACTTGATTACCTGTAAAGACTCACATTCCAACCATTATTTTGTAAATTGAGTTTGTGTCTTTATATGCCCTGTTTGTGAACAGAACTCCCACTCACCTGACGAAGGAGCAGCGCTCTGAAAGCTTGTGGCTTGTGCTACCAAATAAATCTGTTGGACTTTAACCTGGTGTTGTGAGACTTCTTACTGTGCTTACCCCAGTCCAACGCCAGCATCTCCACATAGTGAGGAAGCGCCAGGGAGTGGGACTTGCTAAATTGCTCTCACAGAGACTTGGGTGCATTGACCATTCATGAATGTTCTTTTGGGAAGAGAAACTTCAATCCCTACATGATTTGACTTGCTTGTGATTCCAGTTGCATGTGGTGCTGCTGACTCCGAATGCCTGGTGGCCAACAAGGGAGGGATATAAATTGAGTTGACCATTGTTACCCACAGCTAGGAACGCACTTCAATAAAACTGACTGTCGTACAGTGATTGGCAATGCTGCCTCACAGCTCCAGGGACCCGGGTTCAGTTCCAGCCTCGGGTCACTGTCTGTGCAGAGTCTGCATGTTCTCCCCGTGTCTGTGTGGGTTTGCTCCAGTTTCCTCCTACAATCGAAAGATGTGCTGGTTAGGTTGATCGGTTGTGCTAAATTGCCCCTTATTGTCAGGAGGATTAGCACGGGAAATACATGGGGTCACGGGGATAGGGCCTGGGTAGAATTGTTGTCGGTGCAGGCTCGATGGGCTGAATGGCCTCCTTCTGCGCTGGAGGGATTCTACGATTCTGTGATCTATCACTGTAATTTTAGCTGACCTGCTTCCACATCTTTCTCTTGCTTTTCCTTTGCTGCTCTCACCTATAGTCCTCGGTCTCACCTCACACCCTCTGCCCAGTTTAATCAAGCACACTGTGCAATCTCACTCAGTAGTGAGCAGCTACATTTACCCCGCTGCCTGGTGATTGCTGATTGTGACATCAAACCAATACTCAAATGTCGTTCCTCTGTCATTATTTCAACAGCAGCATCAGCTGGCAAAGATTTATTTTAATCTTAAATTAGTCAACAAGGGAGTACCTTCGGAACATGTTAAACATTTGCTTGCTAATATTATGAACAGCAATATTGAGTGTCAGATGTCCTGAGATACTCAAGCCGTTACCTCACCATTTGCTTCAATATTAGACAGCCACTTGCATAAATACAAAAAACAATTAGGGTTGATATTTTTCCCTCAAGCGACATCACTGAAGAGCAAATGATTCGGCCATTACCGCATTACTGATGATGGGAGCTTGCTGTGAGGAAATTGGCTGCTGTGCTCCCCTGTGTTAGAACAGTGTCTACGCTTCAGTGCACCTCATTGACTTTCGAGCATTTTGTGATGTTCTGAGATTGCGAAGGGTTCGCAAGTCTTTCCTTCTTTCATTGAAATTGCCAGTGCAGTGGGACAGACCCAAAAGAGGCCTGGCTCATTACCAAACACAAAACCAAATCCAAATATTGAGTCTTGACTCCATATTATTTCTGATAAACTTAAAAGCCTAGGAAAGATTGTGTTAGCAATGAGTTTCTTGTCATAAACGACTCTGCGATGGAAGTAGCCTTTACACTAATGAGATTAAAGAAAATAAACGCAGTATGAACAGTGACTGAATGTTTATTTATTGTGTGATATATGTTGCAGCGTGGTCCCATCTGTGGGTGTCAGCTCTTTTCGCAAGCGTTGACGGGCTGAAGCTATTAAAGAACATGTGCCAACATACTTTTCTGGCACGAAGGAAGATTGGGATTTGATTGAGAGGGCGACCTGACCTGAACGGAGCCATTATAACACCCACAGAACAAGGAACAGTAGCACGATGTGTGCTGTTTGTGTGTGTCAGGGCCAGTTCAGTATAAGAAGGATGACTCAGAAGTTGTTCCATTAAACTTTCACAGGATTGTTGGCAAGACTGGTAGATATTACCCTGCTCTAATTGTGCTGCTGGACTATTTCAGAGGGCAGTTGAGGGTCAACCACACAGCTGTGGATCTGGAGTCACATATAGGTTAGACCAGGGAAGGTGATGGCCAACTGGTATTGTCACTAGACTACTAATCCAGAAACTCAGCCAATGTTCTGTGGACCCAAAGATGTGTGGCTTGGGTTGACTGGCCATGCTAAATTGACCCGGGTGTCAGGGGGTAAATGACCCTAGTGTCAGGTAGGGTAAATGCGAGGGGTTACGGGAGTCGGGCCAGGGTGAGAGGGGCCAAAGGGCTTCCTTTTGTAGTGTAGGGATTCTAGGACCCACTTCCAAATCCTGCCAGGACAGATGGGGTGGAATTTGAATTCAATAAATAAAAAGATCTGGAATTTTAAGAGTCTACTGATGACCATGAAACCATTATCGATTGTCGGAAAAACCCATCTGGTTCACTAATGTCCTTTAGGGAAGGAAATCTGCCATTCTTACCTGGTCTGGCCTACATGTGACTCCAGTGCCACAGCAATGTGGTTGACTCTCAACTGCCTCGGGCAACTAGAGATGGGCAATGCTGGCCAGCCAACGATGTCCATGTCCCATGAACGAATAAAAAACAAGGCAAGGACAGAATATTACCTTCCCAAGGAACATTAGAGATCCAAATGTTTTTTTTAATGAAAAGGTCCAAGGTCATCATTACTGATATCAATTTCTGATTCCAGATTTTTTTAATTAACTGATTTCGAGTTCCACAACTACCATGATTATCTCCAGAGCATTAGTCCAGAATTTTGGATTACTTGCACAACATTACCTCTTATGTTTTTTTTAGGTTTATTTATTAGTGCCACACGTAGGTTTACATTAACACTGCAACAAAGTTACTATGAAAATTTCCTAGTCGCCACACTCCGGCACCTGTTCGGGTACACTGAGGGAGAATTTAGCACTGCCAATGCACCTAACCATCACATCTTTCGGATTGTGGGAGGAAACCAGAGCACCCGGAGGAAACCCACGCTGACACGGGGAAAATGTGCAGACTCCACACAGACAGTGACCCAAGCCAGCAATCGAACCTGGGTCCCTGGCGCTGTGAGGCAGCAGTGCTAAACACTGTACTACCATGCCGCCCCAATGTCCTTCACTGGATTGCTTCTAATCAGTATTTTAGAAGTACCAAAAATAATAGCCTGTTCAGCAGTGCTAACCACTGTGCCATTGTGCCACCCTGTGTTACCACAGCGACTGAAAACATTGCTCAACCAAGGCATGCCTCATTTATTCTAGCTTGATGGGCACTATATTTTCCTTCTGTTCTCCTGATTTGAGGAGCTTTCAATTTTTGCCTCCGCGACACAGGCCCTCTCAAAAATTGAAGCCACTTTCCAAATCTACTTGGATTATGAATCTTGCTGCGGAAAATGAGACCGAATAAATAAGTAATTCAACCATGTACTTGGAGCCTTGGATTAAATAGTGTCATCCACCTCCCCATTAGTATATTTGTACCATCTGTATCCTGTGCAAAGCTTGCAAATCCCCGATGATATCAGGGTAAAGGCAAATTGGTGCAAAAATTATACTTGAGTTTAAATATTAATTAGGCGCACTCTTGCATGCCGCGGTGAATCAGTACAAAGGTATGAAGATAATTTTCCTTTGTCAAAACTGTGTTTGTCTGGCACTAAATTAAAAAAAGAACCATCCCTCAGTCTCCATGGAAACAAGCCGCAAAGGTAAGTGTGTACAACATGTGTCCTTGGAGAAAATGAAACCATTGGGGGAAGCATGAATGAAGACATCAGGCCGTCCAGGCCCTGGATACTTAATACCGACTTCATTAATTAGAAATTATGCCATAAAATATTGCTGACTAACTATCTTCCATGCTCGTTATAAAGAACCAAGGAAGCCTTTCTAATGCATCAAAATATCAATCTTATCATATGCAAAAAGTTTGAGGCTTCTCAGTTTTAAGATTTTTAAATTTATGGCAGCGCAACATGACAAAGAAAATCACCAGAGTACCATTATTCGATTAAAAAGTGAATGAAGTATTATTTTAATGTGATGCACCCCTTACTCTACCATGAGCCAGCTCATAAGAACATAAGAACTAGGAGCAGGAGTAGGCCATCTGGCCCCTCGAGCCTGCCCCGCCATTCAATAAGATCATGGCTGATCTTTTTGTGGGGTTTCATGGTTGGGGGTATTCCTCGAACAGTATAACGTAGCCTTTAGGTCATGTGGTGCTTGGCCCACAACAGGCTTAAAGGCCTCGCGATCACACCCATCCTCCAATGTGGTGACGGTACGTGCACAGAAATTTCCAACTGCAAGCATGCTATCCGCCATATTGGAAAAGGCAGACACGCTGGAGGTAGGATTGCATATTGTCAACAAGAACACTGTATTCTGGCACGGTGGCACAGTGGTTATCACTGCTGCCTCACAGCGCCAGGGACCCAGATTCAATTCCAGCCTCGGGTCACTGTCTGTCTGGAGTTTGCACCTTCTCCCCATGGGCCCGATTTTACCATTTTTATTCTAAGTGCCGAATCTGGGCGTAGTACAGATCTGACTTAGAAATCTGCTTTCAGGCGCCCCCATACGCTCTCAGCCATCTCCAGTCCCATTCGCGCTGTGGGCGGGGCTTAGCGCAGCCAAAACGATCGGAGCTCTGAACTGCGCATGCGCAGTTAGAAAAAAATTTGAAAAAGCGCGCCCGTGTCAGATCGCTCCCGAGCCGGAGAAAGCAGCCCGGGAGCGAAAAGCGGGAGCGAGGGTGCACACACACATCACTGTCCCCCTTATCCACCCCCCCACTACCCACACATCACTGTCCCTCTTATCCACCCCCCCACTACCCTCGCACATCACTGTCCCCTTTATCCACCCCCCCCACTACCCACACACTACCCACACACATCACTGTCCCCCTTATCCAACCCCCCCCGACTACCCAGACTGGTCGCCACCCCTGCCCCCCTCCGCTCCACTGATCGCCCGCAGAGTGGCAGCGGGCCCCCATGCTCCTCTCACCAGAGATCCATCTGCCCCCCCCACCAGAAATCCATCTGCCCCCCCACCAGAGATCCATCCGCCCCCACACCAGAGATCTATCTGCCCCGCCCCCCCCCCTCCGAGATACATCTTACACGCCTCCCTCCTCTCCGCCACCCCCAGACATCGATCTGGCCTCACTCCTTCCCCCCCCAGAGAATGGTCTGGCCTCACTCCCCCTCCCCCCCCCCCCATACAACGATCTGGTTCACTCCCCGCCCCCCGACAACGAACTTGCCTCACTCACCCCCCCCCCCCCCGCAGAGAATGGTCTGGCCTCACCCCCCCTCCCTTTCAGAGGAACATCTGACCCACCTACCACCCCCCCCCACCACCAGACAACGATCAGCCTCCTCCCACCACCAGACAATGACCGGCCCTCCCCCCCACCCGCCAGAGATACATCTGACCCGCCTCCTCCTTGTTCCCCCCCCCCAACCAGATAACGATCTGACCTCACTCCCCTCCAACCAGAAAATGATCTGACCCACCTCCCTCCTCCCCCCCCCCCCCCCCCCCCCCACCACCACTGATCTGAGTCAGAGAGCCGTTGGAAGCTCTGAACGCGCTCTTCAGAAGCTGGAGCACCCGATTCGGACTGTTATTTAGCAGGTCCGTTACGGCGCGGTTCCGGATTGGCGAACGCAGTGGTAAAGGGGGAAATGCTGATAAAGTTGGGCGGGCAGTTCATTAATTCAAATTAAATGCATGCACTGCATTTAAATCGCTGTTGCGCCCGATTTGGGCGCGAAGCGGATCGCCGCCATTCCCGGGTTTCGGTACAGTGGCAATCTGCGCGGATGCGGGTGCGGATCGCGTTGATGGCCTCACGCCCGACTTTAGCACGTTTTCACGCCCGAAAACGGGCACGACGCAATGGTAAAATCAGGCCCCGTGTCTGCGTGGGTTTCCTCCGGGTGCTCTGGTTTCCTCCCAAAATGTGCCGGTTAGGTTGATTGGCCATGCTAAATTGACCATTAGTGTCAGGGGGATGAGCAGGGTAAATGTGTGGGGTTATAGGGATAGGACCTGGATGGGATTGTTGTCAGTGCAGACACGATGGGTGGAATGGCTTCCTTCTGTACTGTAGGATTCTATGATCTTCTATGATCTATGAATACATTCAGTGGCTTGGCCTCCACAGTAGGGATTCTATGATTCTGATTAGGGCCCCATGCTTATTTCTAGCTCTCATTGTAGACTGTCGATTTCCACCCCGACACTTCATTGTCAACGCACTGATTTTGCACGCGGACTTAACTAGCACTTCTGCCATCCCATTCTTACTTGAATGTGAATCTAAGAGCAGCAGGAGTCCTCTTGACCCCGACATTGAATAAAGATAGGCTGATTCTTGTTGTCATGAAACACCCCCTCATCCCCTCCACAGGCCCATTCTCAAGTCCCATCTGCTCCCCATCCACAACTCCCACCCCTCCCTGAGATCTGTTGACTCCCAGGGCAGCACGGTGGCACGGTGGTGAGCACTGCTACCTCACAGCGCCAGGGATCCGGGTTCAATTTCGGTCTCGGGTCACTGTCTAATCGGAGTCTGCACGTTCTCCCCGTGTCTGAGTAAGGACTGCATTGTTGGTGGCATCATGGTGTTAAGCTAAGGTCTGTCTGTCTGCTGAATGAAAGGCCCCTGTGAGATTTTCCAAACAAATGAAGATTGTTCCCCAGATGATGTTTAGCTCCCTCCTCTGCCAATGCAATGCGACTGCTCTTAAAAAAATATTCCCTGAATTGTAAACAATTTTCAGAGATCCTGAGGTTGGGAAAGCCATTGTGCGAATGCACTATACTTTCTGCTCTTACAGAGGGGCCTTTGCTTATTCTTTAATGATAATTCTGCTGATAGGTTGAAAGTTTAATTTTCACTTCAGAGTTGGGAAAACAGCAATCGGGACTGTTTCCGAATCTTTAACCTGAAGCTAAGAGGAAATAAATCACTACTCTGGCATTTTAACCAGGGTGTCCCTTTAATTGGCAGGGCGACAGGTTTCCTCTCCAATTATACAGTGGCAGGGGGCCTTGGGAACTGCAGATCAATCCCTCCGGCAGGAGTCTGAAATGTGTGCTCAGTAACTGATTTTTTGATTTGATTTGATTTATTATTGTTGCAGATATTGATGTACAGTGAAAAATATTGTTTCTTGCGCGCTATATCGACAAAACGTATGTACTGATAGGGTGCACTCAGTGCACTGAGAGGGTGTTTGTGGTGAACCATCGTTGGTTCCCACTGTGGGATTGTTCTAATGTTGTTGTTGGGTTGTTCTAATGTTGTTGTGGGCTAGGGTGGGATTGATACACCTGTGGTTGTAACTGTTGTGGCACATCCCAGTCGGGCTCCGCCTCCTGGGAGAGGTATAAGACCCCCTGCTCAGGCGGGACCTCTTCAGTCTGGGATAGTGTGTTAAAGTTCTGATAGTTCCATTGTTAGTTAATAAAAGCCTTCTTTTACCGAAGCTTTGTGCCTCGTGTCAAATTGATGTGCATCAGTGTTCAAACAAACACGGAGTTGTCCCTCTTGCCAACTTGCTTTGGAATTCAAATAATGTGATGGCTGTTGTGAGTTTGGAAGGGGGGGCGGGCAGGGTGGTGTGTGTACGGAGGATGTGAATCCCTTTAAGGGTGGCTTTTGGCTAGCCATCCCCACTTCCCTGCACCACCCTTCCTGCTGCCTCCTCCCACCACGCTGCCTCCTCCCTGTCTCCTGCCCCACCCCCCTCCGCCCCCCCCAGTATGCAGAAAGGACCTGTGGGTCAACCTTGAGCACTGGTACCCTTGTGGTCTGCCATTAGGTGCCCACCTCCAGGCAGTTAAGTTACCCCCAGATGGGGAACTGGAGGCCTTGTGGAAAATCCCAGTTGACCTCCTTTGAATTCCTTAATGAGGCCTAGCAGAACTCGGCGGGTCCCAAACCCTCCCCTAAAATGGGATCATGAAAGTTTAATTTTCACTTTTGGAGGTGGGAAAACAGCCTGAAGCTAAGAGGAAATAAATCACTGCTCTGGCATTTTAACCAGGGTGTCCCTTTAATTGGCAGGGCGACAACTTATTTTTGGGCCCGCACACCTCCATTCCAAAATTTGGTGGATTTGAAAAATCCTGGGCCCCATGTCAAAAGAAATAATCTCATTGGTATAAATAATATCTTTTAACGCGGATGGCACGGTGACACAGTGGTTCTCATTGCTGCCTCACAGCACCTGGGACCCGGGTTCGATTCCCAGCTTGGGATACTGTCTGTGTGGAGTCTGCACATTCTCCCCATGTCTGCGTGGGTTTCCTCCGGGTGATCTGGTTTCCTCCCACAGTCCAAAGATGTGCGGGCTAGGTGGACTGGCCATGCTAAATTGCCCCTTAGTGTCAGGGAGACTAGCTCGGGGTAAATGCATGGGATTATCGGGATAGGGCCTGGATGGGATTGTAATCGGTGCAGACTTGATGGACCGAATGGCCTCCTTCTGCACTGTGGGATTCTCTGATTCTATAAGAAACCTGAAGATGGTAGAGTTTTCTCTGTGAAAAATGCAAATTCGATGTACAAAATAAAGAAGCAGAATCAAAATAATTGATTGAGAATTACAATTTGCTCCTTCCCTCAGACATTGAGTACGAAACAACATGTGGAGGTCCGTGCAAGAAATAATAGTTAGAAATGGTCGGTGGATGCATAGCTTTTTATTCACACTTCAAGATACAGATATCTGTGCAGTAATATAATGACAGCAAAATAAATATCTTCAATGCATAATAGAGCTGGAGCACTGGATTGAACTGGACAAGAATGAATTATCATATCCATTCCATAACTCACATATATCTTGAAATAAACTGGCATGTATTGTAACGCTACACCCGAAAACTGATGCTCGGAATTCTCAGGCTCACAAATGCCCGTGTCCTAGCAGCCAAAGACTGGAGGTCACCGCTTCTTTACCTTCTCTCTTTCCAGGCATCTAATGGAGATTCGCTGTCCCATTGATTTTAAGAGTGAAACTCAAAACTGAAGAGACTAAATGAATCTGTACTTGCTCCCTGCAGCAAGGCATAATTAAAGTGCAGCTTCACCCTTCAAGGGATTTTGCCGACAAGCTCCTTTCCTGGCTTTGAACTCCTGTGAAGCCCTGTTAATTTTTCAGCATGCTTTAAAAAATATGATTTTGCTTGATGCACTGGCCAATGTCAGCCAGAGGGCAACGAGGGTGCTTTGGTGGCTGAAGACTCGACTTCTCAGTTCCAATGCTCCCTGCAATTAAATTGAATATACAGATTAAGGGGTGGTTCAAGGGTTCAAGACTTCAATCAGGCCATTGAAGTTGGCCTATTGGAATGTGAACTCCCTGATTAAGAAGTCAATTGATGGACCAATCAGAGAGTCTTTTCCTTGCATTTTACCAGGAGTGTCAGTTCCTCTGGCACTCCAAAAGGTAGAGTGCTGACTGATAGCACTCTGTGTACTGTGAGGAGGCATGATAGGTGGATGAGGGTGAGGGGAATGATGAGTGAGGGCTAGAGAGCCTAGCGGCTTGTAAAAGAATGTGGCTGAAGTCCCAGAAAATTGCGACTGGCCTTCTGGGGTGGCACGGTGGTTAGCACTGCTGCCTCATAGCGCCAGGGACCCGGGTTCAATTCCCGGCTTGGGTCACTGTCTGTGCGGAGTCGGCACGTTCTCCCCATGGCTGTGTGGGTTTCCTCCAGGTGCTCCGGTATCCCCCCACAGTCCAAAGATGTGCGGATTAGGTGGATTGACCATGCTAAATTGCCCCTTAGAGTCAGGGGGGATTAGTAGGGTAAATAGGTGGGTTTACGGGGATAGGGCCTGGGTGGTATTGTGTTCAGTGCGGACTCGATGGGCCGAATGGCCTCCTTCTGCACTGTAGAATTCTATGGTCTATAATACTGCTGTTGGAATTGCCTCCAAAGACTTATTACACAAGGGAGGGATTTAAACTGGTCAAAGGATTTGATAGAGAGAACCTCTATCTTCTGGTGGTGGAATCAAGAACAAGGGGGCATAGTTCAATTTGGAATGGTGTCAGAATCGAAGCAGTTGAGATTGGCTGCTGGATTTTCACTGCCAAGGTGGGTTCCTCAAGTCAGGGAATTTCTCAACTTGGGAGACACACCATGGATGAAGGACCTGTTTAACCTAAATTTCACTCCAAGAAACCAAGGGTGTGATCAAACCAGGCCTGCTAATCCTGCAAGCAGATCTTAGATAGCCGCAAGAACGGCAAGTGCTAAGGGGGGCTGGTTAAAAGGCCGCAATTTTCTGGGACTTCGCCCACATTCTTTTACAAGCCGTTAGACTCCCTAGCCCTCACACATCATTCCTCTCATCCTCATCCACCTCTCCTGCCTCCTCACGGCCCCTCGTTGCCAACCCAAGTTCAACACCCACCCCCCCCCCAGGGCACTGATACCTCCATGCCACCTTGTAGCCACTCACTCAGTATTCATCATTGGTCGAACTAAAGACACCATGTTTTGATGAAAGAAAATGATCAACTTCTAACAATCTGATGCAGATCTCATTCATACATGCCTCATAGTGATAAAAACTGCCATTCGCAAAACCCAGGCAAAGCTTTTAAGCTTCTCAAGTTTTACATTTCTAATGAAAGTGACCACATTTTTAATTAAACCCCAAAGAAAATTGGATAATTCTATAATAAACACCCAAAACTCTTTTGCAGCTGGGATTCTCTGGTGCTGCTGAAGTGAGTTTTGGCCTAAACGCTAAATTCTCCATTCTCACTTTAGCAGGGCAGGAACGGATTAGATCAGGGAATTCCGCCCAAATTCTTTAAACTGATAATTAAACTGCGAACTCAGAACCCCTGCTGAGATAATTGTTGCTTATTGAAATTCGACTAAGCATCCATATGTCAACAAACAATTGTATTGAAATTGCACAAACAGATGATAATGTTTTTTTCTAATCTACATCAGATGGCCTGTCAATCAAAGCAGTCCAGTAGATACGTTTTATGCTCTTACTGACAACTTAACCATTTTTTTTCAAGTTGAAAGAATAAGGGATTGAAAAAACCTCCCCTGGTGTGTTATCCCATAAGGCCTCTGCCCTGGCGCTGTGGGGATAGGTGCATTGCATTTTGTATCAGTCCACCTGGAAACCTTTGCAGTCCAGGACCAATGATCTAGACGACAGCACTGGTTTGAATTTATAGAGCATCTTTGACATAGTAACATGTTACAATGCAGCGTACGGGGTCTTTATAAAGCAAAATTCGACCCTTAGCCTCATGACGGGACCGATGAGTAAATTGCTTCCAAACACTTCCAATTTTGGCCGCTTTACTTCAGTTCTCAGAAACAAAACCCAATATGGCACAAATAATGGAGACCAGCAAGATTTCATGAAGTGACATGGAAGGGAATTTTGACTCACGACCTCTTTGCATTAGATGCAGCCTTCTATTAAATGTGATAGCCTTTCGAATTTATCGAGCACAGAGAAGTGATGCAGCAATCACGATCTGAACTATCCACGCGCTTGTCTGTTTAGAAGGAACAAATCATAATCTGGGTTAAAAAAAACTCTACAAATGCACTGTTATTGTGTGCTGGGTGAGTAATTCAGTCCCTTATCATTCAACGGTGATTGTACAACACGGTACATAATCAAGACTGTTGCAGCTAAGATTACCTCAATTTTGATTTGAGTAAGAAGCAGCTCGTCCGGTTGTTTACCTGGTATTCATTCCTGTGGCATCTGGAGAGATGTGCGTATAAATGGAGACAAGTATTTGTTGTTTTTCTGCTTTTCCCCAATGGTTAGAGACATCTGTCTTTTGCGAGTTTTATTTTTCTCCCCTTCGCGGTACAATGTGAAAATTAACAAAATAAAAGTCATAGGCTTTTTTTTCCCGATTGACTCAAAGCACAGACGATCTTAATTGAACCAAATTGTTGTATCTCCCTAGCAACGGGTGAAGAATTTTATTTGTATGCCTTGAACTGGTGCCGGCCACTCACGGAGTGTAATTCTGTGTGGCTTGGCCACTGGTAAAACAATTTATTTTATTAGGCAGCACCATGTCCGTTAATGTTCCGCCTGTCGAGGGTCAGTGATTTAATATAAATATGTTTCTGTTACATACAGCATGGACCTGGCAAGAGGAAATTATCTGAGAAAGATGTCCAAAGATGTGTGGGTTAGGTGGATTTGCCATGCTAAATTACCCCTTAGTATCAGGGGAACTAGCTAGGGTAAGTGCATGGGGTTACGGGGTAGGGCCTGGGTGAGATTGTGGTCGGTGCAGACAGGATGGGCTGAATGGCCTCCTTCTGCACTGTAGGGATTCTAGAAAGCACAGAAAGCTTAAAGAAGGCTGTTTCTCTTCTCATTGAGAAGGACTGGGGAGAAAAATTGGATGAAAGTTTTGCAAATCCTTAACTCTTCATGGTTCCTGTTGGTGCCTGGCAGGACTTTTTGTTTTAGTTTATGTCAAATAATGACAGCACTGTGCTTTATTTTTGTTATTTCCAAAAGTTGAGTATTGGAGTTTTTTTCCTGAAATTTATTGATAGAAGCCGGGATACATAGCAAGTACAGCACAGAAATAAACCATTGAATCCAACTGGTTTGTGCTCCACACAAGCCTTCTATCCCACTTTATTACATCTCACCCTATCAGTGTATCCTTTCAATCATTTCTTCCATGTGTATTTACATGTCCATTGCTATGGTTAGGTTGGGCAAGCTGAGGTCATTCCCCTTGAGGCAAAGAAAGTGAGTGGAGATTCACATAGAAACATAGATACTAGAAGCAGGAGTCGACCATTCGGCCCTTCGAGCCTGCTCCGCCATTCATTTTGATGATGGCTGATCATCAAATTCAATATCCTGATCCCGCCTTCTCCCCATATCCCTTGATCCCTTTAGCCCCAAGAGCTATATTTAATTTCTTCCTGAAATCACACAATGGGCCCGATTTTATCATTTAGAGACTAAGTGCCGGGTGCGGGCGTCAAATAGATCCGAGCCCGGAGGTCGCGCTCCAGTGCGCCCATATGCTTTTTTCCGGCGCCAGTCCAGTGGGCGGGGCTTAGTGCCGCCGGAACGATAGGAGCTCCGAGCTGCGCATGGGCAGTTCGGAAAAAAATCTGACAGAACGCGCCCGGGCGCAAAAAAAAACGCAGAGAGCGGAGAGAGCCGCTCTGCCGTTCATCCTCTGGTCGGGGGGGGGAGGAGGGTGGGGCGGGAGGAGGGGAGGGGGTGTGACGTATCATCCCCTGGGGTGGTGGGAGGGGAGGAGGTGTGACGTCTCATTCCCTGGGGGGGGGGGGGGGAGAGTGGGTGTGACGTCTCATCCTCTGGGTGGTGGGGGGAGGGGGGGGGGGAGGGGGTGTGACTCTCATCCTCTGGTCAGGGGGGTTCCGCTGCGTGTCTGCGGCCGATCCCTCCGGCACCATCACTGGTTCACTACCAGCCACAGCCATCTCTCCCGCTCTCTCGCACCTGCAGGGAAGAGTAATCTGTGGATGGTAGTGTCCCAGTGATGGTGCCAGGAGGGATCGGCCACAGACACGCAGCGGAACCCCCCCCCGACCAGAGGATGAGACGTCACAACCCCCTCTCCTCCCCCCATGGGATGATATGTCACACCCCCTCTCCCCCCACCCCCCGCACCACCCAGAGGATGAGACGTCACACCCCTCTCCCCTCCCACCCGCCCCCAAGAGGGCGATGTGAGTCTGCCCCCTCTCCTCATCCCACGCCCCCCCCCCACTGGAGTTCCAACTGAGCCCACCCCCCCACCCCCCCCCCCCCCGCCTCCGACAGACGCCAGCGGACCTGTGTGAAGCCCGGTCACTTCAGCCGTGGCTCGAAGTCAGTGTCCAGGAACGTGCTGCAGGCTGTCGAAGGACTGAAGGTGAGTGGGAAGGATGGTGCAGGGAGACCACGATCGAGGTAGGTTAGGGGTGTGCTCTGCCGGGGGGCCTGCCTCCCAGAGGGGTCCAATCCCGGCGGTGGGGGGGTCTGCCGGGGTGGTTAGAGGGGGTATCCGCGAAGAGTGGGCCTCGGCGATTCCCCTGCCGAATAAAAGTACAAGTTGGACTTTTATTTATCAGGTCGGTAAAGGCGCGAACGCGAATTGGGCCGAACGGTGGTAAAGGGGGAATTGATGGTAAAGTTGGGCGCGCGCTTCATTAAGTCGATTTAAATACATGCAAATGCATTTAAATCGTCGCGCCGGACGATTTGGGCACGCACCGGAACAGCGCCCGAATCGGCCGTTGGTAAAGGCGTGATCCGCTAGGAATCGGGTGCAGATCGCGGCATAGGCCCGACGTCCAACGGGCGCGAAGTTTTGGTAAAATCGGGCCCAATGTTTTGACCTCAACTACTTCCTGTGGTAGTGAATTCCACAGATTCACCACCCTTTGGGTGAAGAAATCTCTTCTCACCTCAGTTCTAAAAGGTTTACCCTTATCGTCAAACTATTGTGATGTTAGTGTATCTCTAAGAAGGGTTTTTTAAAAATCCAGATCTCTATAGCTTTCACTGTCAGTGTTTCTCAGGCCGCAGCCTGAAATGATGTAATTGTTGCCAGCTTCACTGGAAATGTCCTTTTATTGCTACTTAAGTGGCTTAAATTGGGTTGTATGTGTTTACTCTGGGATTAGTTTTATGATCCTGCATTGTTAGGAGGACGGTCATGTGATTTTGGACAGTTTTTTAAAATTTTCAGTTTGGAGCTGCAGTTTTGAGTATTTAGTTTTAGAAGGGACAGCAAAGAAATGTTTTCCCTCTTTCCCTGTTGTTTTGAAAATCCTGTTGGTTAGCTGAAAACAAGATCTTGCTTTCCTGAAGGATAAAGATCAGCTGTTTATGGGAGCTAGACCAGAGCCTCTCTGGCGTTTTGGGAAGCTGTCTTGTCTTTAAACTGTTCAGAGCGAATTCAACGAACTGCAGACTTCAACTAAAGGATTCACTTTTCATCATCATGTGAGATTTAGCCTGTGCTATGTTAAACCTGTTTAAAGGGTTTTGTCTATGGCAAGGGTTTTGGTTTGATTGGAAAACATTAGATATCTTTGTGAAGGGTTTTACATTATCATGATTGTTTTGTTTCTTGTTTGTAATTGATAAAAGTTCTTGATAATTTTCTTACGATACATGTTAACTATATTCTTAAATAAACTTTGTTCGATAAAAGCTCCCTAGTGGGTCACTTATATCATACCTGAAGTGAAACATCTCATGCTTATCCGAGCCAAATCCAAGATGCAAAACTTATGATCCAGGCGGGCTCCATAGAACACTTTGGAGTTTCTGACCTGAACCATAACACTATGACCCCTAGTTTTGATCTGATTTGATTTGATTTATTATTGTCACATGTATTAACATACCACGAAAAGCATTATTTCTTGCGCGCTATACAGACAAAGCATACCGTTCATAGAGAAGGAAATGAGAGAGTGCAGAATGTAGTGTTACAGTCACGGCTAGGGTGTAAAGAAAGATCGACTTAATGCAAGGGAAGTCCATTCAAAAGCCTGACAGCAGAAGGGAAGGAGCTGTTCTTGAGTCGGTTGGTATGTGACCTCAGGCTTTTGTATCTTTTTCCCGACGGAAGAAGGTGGAAGAGAGAATGTCCAGGATGCGTGGGGTCCTTAATTATGCTTTGCCGAGACAGCGAGAGGTGTAGAATCTGGACTACCTCACCATCAGGAACATTCTTTCTGAATCTACCCTGTCTAATCCTGTTAGAATTTTATAAGTTTCTATAAGATCCCCCTCTCACTCTTCTAAACTCCAATGTGTACAATCCCAACTGACTTAGTCTCTCCTCATATGACAGACCTACCATGCCAAGATTCAGCCTGGTAAATCTTTGCTGTACTCCCTCTATAGCAAGGACATCCTTCCTCAGATAAGGACACCAATACAGCACACAATACTCAGGTGAGGCCTCACCAACTGCACAAGATAATGACAAGACTTAGATAAAGAAAACAAAGGGACATTGTTCTACAAGGACAAGGGGACAGGGGTTTAAGGTTTTGGGCAAGAGATGCAGGGGTGATGCGAGGAAGAACTTTTTTCACACTGCGAGTGGTAATAACCTGGACCTCCCTACCGACATGGGTGGTGGAAGTGGAGATGACCAATTATTTCAAAGGGAAAAAGATGGGCACGTGGGGAATACACTTGTAGGGCTATTGGGACAAAGTAGTGGATGGGGAGTACAGAGAGGCAGCATGGAGTTGGCAGGCCTAATGGCCTCATTCTCTGCTATAATGACTCTTGGACTCTGTAAGCACATTAATGCCATTCCTTTCAGTCACTCCAAGCTATAACGAGCTCCACATTCCCCCTGTACTCTGAATAAAATGAAAATTATCCTGAGTTCATGATTGCATTTATTAGTGACGATCTTGGATTTATGGCACCTGCTTTTAGTCTCATTGGAAACATCTTCTCTATCAAACCCCTCAATGAATTCAGAAACCTCGAGCAGTTCAATCTGCAGAGCAAAAAGCCCCGGCCTGTTCAATTTTTCCTGATTGCTGCGACCTCTCAGTTTTGCTGTTACCTTTGTTAATCATTTCTTGTCAGTCGTACACCGCTGAACAATTATTCCTTGAAATTTTAACCCTCTCCTCTCCTGCGCACTACCCCGTCCAAATAAAAGAATAAGACAAGAAAATAAAACAGAAAGATAAGCCTTTTGGAATCAAATGTGTATCGCCACGGAGTCTTAAGTCTGAGATGTGACTGAAGTTCTGGCTCAGTGACTCTGTGCCTCCATTAAATTTCCCGCTGAGTCACGGACAATAAGTAGCACGTAAGATAAATTGCTATTGGCAATGTTACTGATGTTATTGTAGTTGTACCAAGTTCCTTTCTCTGCTATTTTATGACAGGCATTAACCCATTTAAATCAGTTAACGTGAGTAATTTTAACCTAACCCAATGGGTAGTTAGCCTACTAGGTAGTTGACCCACTGGGCTGGGTGAGATAGTTGTTTTAACAACCTATCAAATACTTCACCAGGCTTACTTCAGTGAAGTGATTGATAAGCTCCTGGACTGGTCCTGGGACCAGGTTCCCCGATGGGCTTGCAAAAAATCCTTTCTGAAATCACGCTCAACCCAAAGTTGACTTTGCCCAGGATTTTCACTCTGGTCCTGGTTCGCAGAGCATTTTGCGAGCCGTGATAGGGTGCGTAAGGAATGTGTGTGCGGAGGTAGTTCACCTTCAATGAGAAGGTTAATCTCAGTTCTTCAATGCATCAACCAAGCTCTTTACATTGTCTAAAGGTCCTCAAAACTTTAGCCCTCACCCACACCCAGCTCCATGCCAAGCCATGCCTTCTCAAATCCAGCAGGCTATCTCCATGCCCCTCTTGCCATCTCCATAGTCACTCACTCAGTTTACACTGTGTACTGTTCTCATGAGTCATGTAATGGCAATGAGAATTATTTTAAAATCATTGTAAAGAAAAAACCCTCCAAAAATCAAATAAAAGCCTACATTCAGACACATTGGCCGATATTTTTCAACCTTGCTCGGGCGAGGTTCGTAATATCCCGCCCAAGACCAATGGAGAATTCCGTTCTGCGAGCCGCGCCTGTCCCGATTCCGGGGCGGGTGTGCCGGTAAAGTTTCAGCCATTATCATTGATACTGAAAAGAAAGTCTACCTGAGTGCAAAAAATATATAATCCTTTCAGTGCCAATTAATTTTGTAAACTTTTATTAATGGGCAACCTGCTGGAAATGAAACCATTAGCCTAGCAATGGGGTCAATTCTTAACTACTCTCAAGAATGGGCGCTAATGCTGGCTCAGCCAACAATGTCCACATCCCATCAACAAATAATAAAAATGGAAGTTTTTGAAACCCAGCCAAACATTCATAACAGCTCCAGCTGTCATAACAAAGGTTTCCAGCCACACTGCTTGAAAATAATGGAATAGAATAGTGCTCCATCCATTTCCATTTCAAAACAGAGTGCCTGTCAATCAATGGAGGGGTGCAGATGAAGAGTTCTTTTCAACATTAAAAAGCATTTTTTTAAACAGCCAGAGCGGGCAACAAATTTAAATGATAGAACAATCATGACAGCAGAGGTTGACAGGATATTTCATTTTATACTTTGAATATATTATGGCACTTTTGACAATTGGAAAAGTGCTGTACTGCATATCAGCAATCATACAATGCCCCTGGACCCATGATCGAAAGATGTACATTCAAATACTATCATTTTGGAATTTAAATGCAACTAATTAAATCAATCTGGAATTCAGGGAAACCTAGTAGCAGTAACTAGTGATTGTGAAAATACCAAATTGTCACATTTAGTTTACTAAGTTCTTTCGTAAAGGAAATCTGCCATCCTTACCTTGTATGGTCTATATGCGATTCTAAACCGGCAAACATGGTGCTCTTTGATGTGACATAGCAAGGCCACTCAATTGCATAAAGATTGAAAATGAGTGCTGGCCTTGCCAGTGTTTCCCACGTCCAATGAATGAATGAACGAAATAGAGCGTAAGGTAACTGTAGAGTTTAAAACCAGCACTCCCCCTAGTCCCAACATTGCCACCATTGGATTCGAATGTCCTCCATTGATGTTTCTGTTCAAACATTGGATTAATATTTGGGTATGAGTGTTTTGAAGGCTTGTATAATACTGAACAGGTCGTAATTTCTACCCTTTACTTTCCGTACCAAGAAATAATATGTACTTGTGAGATTAGGCAGCACTTTTTGAACAACTTTAAGTGCACTAATAGCTGCACTAACAACTGATTTAAGATTCAAGCACATACAAGTGGCTCATATACACTTCCTGGAAGTGATATACATTTGTATGCAGGAGGCTGCATAAAGAAAAGGAACTTGTTCAAGTCCTGTGCCTTTTTATTAATTACGCACGAACTTGCGGAGCTTATAGTCCCCTATTGCTTTCTGCATGGCAACTCATTGACTCATCGGTATTGACTCACGAACCAATTAACACCCTTTTCTGCTGTAATATAAATTGTTTATTTATTGTTTATTTTTTATTAGTGTCACAAGTAGGCTTGCATTAACACTGCAATGAAGTCATGTGAAAATCCCCTACTGTTGTGGTTGTGTATAGGAACATTGGAATTAGGAGCAGAAGTAGGCAATTCAGCCCTTCGAACCTGCTCCACCATCCAATCAAATCATGGCAGATCTCTCCCTGGTCTCAAATTCATCTCCCCACCTGTTCCCCATGTCCCTTTACCCCATTTTTAAAATCAGAAATATAACTCTCCTTCTCCTCTCCTCCTTCTCCTCTCCTCTCCTTCTTGAAACCATTTAATGATTCAGACTCTACCGTGCTATGGAGCGGTGAGTTCCACAAATTCACCACCCTTTGCGAGAAGTAGTTCTTCCTCATCTCACTTTTAAATCTACCGCCTCTCAACCTGTAGCTGTGGCCTCTTGTTCTAGATTGCCCCATAAGGGGAAACATTTGGTCTACATTTACTTTATCAATCCCTTTTAGTATTTTATATACCTTGATCAGATCCCCCCTCATCCTTCTAAACTCCAGCAAGTATAAGCCCAAACTGCTTAATCTCTCCTCATTATCAATCCTTTCATCCCTGGAATCAATCTGGTGAACCTCCTCTGAACTGCCTCCAATGCCACCAGATCCTTTCTTGAATAAGGAGACTAAAACTGGACACATTACTCCAGATGTGGTTTGAAATTTGGTATTCTTGGGTTTGTCCTGATCAGTGGGGGACAAAATGTTTCAGCAATATTTAAATATTTGTTTAGGTTTTACACTCAAGTCCTGTCTCTCCAAACCACGGAGAGTTGCAACTTCCTTCTCCCTCTCCAAATTCCAGAATGTCAAGATGCAACTCACTCGTAAAAAGAAAAATGCTGTCCGAGCGAACATTGAAAAGAAAATCTAGACAACCGTGAACGATTGTTTCCTATTCTAACTAGCAAATGCTGGGGGACAGATTTTGTGAATTTAGGCTGTCAGTATAAGCCTTGTGCGCCAGGCACGTGTATTGGAAAATCAGTGCACCCTACAGGGATTTGTGCCATTAAAATTAATGGTCAAAAAAATCAGTCAGGATATATTGATCTCCGAGCTCAAATTCCTGATGTGAATTTCTCGTAGCAAACTCAAAAAGACTTCTTAAGTGCTAGCATTAACGTTCCAATTGATCACACAATAAAAGAAAGGGCTTGCATTTATATAGCAGCTTTCCAGACTTCAGAAACATCCAAAGTGCTGCAGGGCCAATGAAAAACATTTAAAGTGTTGTTGGCATTATAACATGGGAAACACGGCATCCCATTTGGCTCCTGTAAGATCCCACAAGCAGCAATGTGGTAATGAACAGGGAATCTGGCTGAAGAATAAATATCAGCCAAGACACTGGGGAGATCCACCCCCACCGCCCCCCCCCCCCCCCCGCCCGCCACACCGCCACCCCACCACCAAATAGTCCCTTGGGATCTTCGACATGTAGGAGGCATGGTGTTACAGTGGTTAGCACTACTGCCTCACAGCAACAGGGACCCGGTTCAATTCCAGCCTTGGGTGACTGCCTGTGCAGAGTTTGCACATTCTCCCTTTGTCTGCGTGGGTTTCCTTCGGGTACTCTGGTTTCCTCCCACTGTCCAAAGATGCTCAGGCTAGGTTGATTGGCCATGCTAAATTGTCCCTGAGTGTCAGGGAGATTAGCAGGGTAAATGCCTGGGGTTGCAGAGGTAGGGCCTGGGTGGGATTGCTGTCAGTGCAGGCTCAATGGGCCAAATGGCCTCCTTCTGTACAGTCGGGATTCTATGATTCTATCCACCGAGGAGAGCAGAGGGACCCATTGGTTTATCATCTGATTCAAACAGCAGCACCTCAGACAGGGCAGCATTCTCTCTGCACTCCACTGACAATGCCATCCTGGATTTGAGGATCTGGATTGAAAGGTGCAAATGATGCCAATTGAGCCACAGCTGGCCTTGCAGAAAACTTTGGCTGCGAATTTCTGCCTCACAGGCTTAGCGAATGTAGGATACTGACACTGTACTGCTGAAAGATTCAGCCTGATCAGTTCAATCAGAAAGGTTCCTTTCACTGCCTGTCTGGTGCAAAGCTGGGTGTGAGACAAGTAATGCATGGCTGGATTATTCATAAAGAGGTGCAATGATTTGATTTGATTTGAATTGATTTATTATTGTCACATGTATTAGTATACCGTGAAAAGTATTGTTTCTTGCACGCTAAACAGACTCATAGAGAAGGAAACGAGAGAGTGCAGAATGTAGTGTTACAGTCATAGCTAGGGTGTAGAGAAAGATCAACTTAATGAAGGGTAGGTCCATTCAAAAGTCTGATGGCATCGGGGAAGAAGCTGTTCTTGAGTTGGTTGGTTCGTGTCCTCAGATTTTTGTGTCTTTTCCCCAGCGGAAGAAGATGGAAGAGAGAATGTCCGGGGCGTGGCAGGGTCCTTGCTTATGCTGGCTGCTTTGCCGAGGCAGTGGGAAGTGTAGACAGAGTCAATGGATGGGAGGCTGGTTTGCGTGATGGATTGGGCTCCATTCACAACCTTTTGTAGTTTCTTGCAGTCTTGGACAGAGCAGGAGCCAGACCAAGCTGTGATACAATCAGAAAGAATGCTTTCTATGATGCATCTGTAAAAGTTGGTGAGAGTCGTAGTGGACTTGCTGAATTTCCTTCGCCTCCTGAGAAAGTAGAGGCCTGTCAAGTTTCATTTTTCAGAGTGCATTGTTAGGGTCACGGCTGAATTCAGCTGTGGTTCTATGCTCCAGCAGTCTCTCAACCTGGCACTTGAAGGCAGTTTATAACATTCCTTGCAAGCGCAGTTATTGACAATGAGGGCTCTTTTCCCACCTACATTGGATAATGTTCAATTTTGAACCTTAATCACTGCCAACGCAGATGTGTAAGTTACTACAGATCAGGTGACTCCACTGTTTGCCCTATCAGTGCCAGTATGGGAAAGTATTCAATCAGTGCTGTTATATCAGACGCAAGAAGAAACACTTTATTTTGATAGTGTGGGATCACAGGAGGTGTCAGTAGGAAGAAATAATCCACCTCTGATTACCGAGTGCTTGCGCAGTTAATTTAAATAGCTAATATGATGATACGTCAGTCAAAATGTGTTGACGAATTCCATTTTATAATAATGAGGAGTGTGTTATTTTAATGAAAAGAGATAATGGTCGATGCAAGGTCTAAGACTAGAACCTGTCAGCCGGTTTGAGGCTGACAAGGCCTAAGTCAATACTTACGACAAGTTATCTTTTAATAGATTGGCAAGGTGACTTTATCTTAAGTTTGAGGAATCTATGATCAGTTAAAGTTATCACATGAGCAAAAACTGGTTCCAGCATTCTAAGCATCACTAAGGTATAATTGCTTTGAGTGGAGTCCAATTAAATTGACCCTCCACTGTTTTGTATTGTTACGTTGATTGCCCAATATCCAGTATCGGATGAGAGGAAATGTCCTCCAGCTAAATGTTGGGAGGATTGAAGTCATTGGGCTGGATTATCCGGCCTCGTCCATAGCTGAGATTTTCCAGTCCCGCTGCAGTGATCAGAAATTTGGCTGAGTGCCAAATTCTCCGTTCTCATTGGTAGCTGGGTGTGAATGGCTGGAGAATTCCGGCTGTTGTCTTTTTCCACAAATTCCGTGGTCCACAACTTACTTCTCTGTCTGATTTTAATTGCTCAACTATTGGTCAGCGTCCCTTCAGCTGCCTAAGCTCTCAGCTCCGGAAATTACTCACAAAATATTTGTGCCTCGCTGCCTCTTTATCCCTCCATTAGGGCACACCTTGATATGTGCTTCTTTGAGCAAGTATTTGGTAACCTACCCTCATAATTCCATGTCAGTGTCAAATTCTGAGTGATAACATTTTTATGCAGAGCCTTGGGAGATTGTGCTGGATTCAAGGTGCAGTATAATTAGTGTTGTCATTGAAACAAATATAGAAGTTGGCTGCAATATCATGCATTTAACTGTGTCCTGGATTCACCAATTTAAAATTGCAAGATTCATGAAAGATTGGGTATAAAGCCACAATCACAATGCATCATGTTTTTACAGTATTGTAAAAACTCTCACCCTTCTTTTCAAATCATAGAACCCCTACAGTACAGAAGTTAGTGGGCACCGACTCTCGACACAGCATCCTACCTAGACCCTGTCTCCATAACCCCACGTATATTTACACTGCTAATCCCTCTAGCCTACACATCTTGGGGCACTAAGGTGCAATTTAGCATTGCCAATCAACCTGAACTTCACATCTTTGGAGTGTGGGAGGAAACCGGAGCACCCGGAGGAAACCCACGCAGACACGGGGAGAACGTGCAAACTCCACGCAGGCAGTCACCCGAGGCTAGAAAAGGTGTTGTGAGGCAGCAATGCTAACCACTGTGCCACCATGCCGCCCTCTTTGAGGTCTGGTGTTTCTTGTGATTCTGTCCTGATGAGTGGAAGACAAAAACTTCTGCCACATGCCTCTTTTTTCAGCAATACTCTAGTTCTGTATTACCAAACCACGATATTTATTTCTGTGTTAGAAGTGCTATGAAATGCAGGTTGTTGATGCACTATTCCACTGGTATGCATTTGGTAAACACTGGCATTGGAATGGGGCTTCAGTTTTTGGCTTCGCCATGGAACAGGACTTTGAAATCGTTTAACACATTCTATTATTAAGATGGGACTACTCTTGTTGTTGTAAAGCACGGGGTTTGATCTGCTATTCACCATTAACATGAGCACTAATATGGTATTAACAACATTTTCTTGCAATCATGCACCAATTTGTTATTTTAAATGTTATAGCAGTGCATTTATTAGCTGCGCTAATTAAATTTATACTTGTAAATTTCCACGTGCTTCCGTCACATTCATGTGCTGTTGCTATAACCAATTTCTGAAGTCCACATCCAGGATTCGGGAACACAGGCAAGTCCAGTGAGCATTCCAGCCTGCTGTTCCTGGATATTGATTCGTCCAATCTCTTTCATCTGGAAAGAGGCCAATTAATTCTTGAAAGGCTAAAAACACTGGGACACTTTTCTCCGGGGAAGGCTGAGGGACAACCTCTTGATCGAGGTCTTGGTAGGGCCGTGAATATAAGATAGTCACTAATAATCGGAAATCCAACCAGCGGTGAGAACGTGGAACTTGCTACAGTGTGGAGTGTTTGAAGTGAATAGCGGAGATTTAATTGAGGGAGAAAGGAATAGGAGGTTTGTTGATAGGATTCGATCAAGTGAAGCTTGTGTGGAGTATAAACATAAACATAGATCTGTTTGACTGACTGTTCTATTTCTATGCTGTAAATTCTACATATCAAATTTTGTATAACAATTGCCCCTTTCCTGTGATAATTGATTTTTGAACATCATGGTGATTTTTTTGCTGGCATTGGGCCATTACCAGAGCAAATTGTTAAGTTCCCCATTTGAAACATCAATGCATGTCTACAAATTGTGGCAACATAACTATTAAATGCATCATGTCAAATGTTAAAAGATCAACCCCACTCCAGATATTACTCAGATCTAAGTTGCTGCGGAATTAGGCATGTTGTAGCCTGAAGCTATAGAGCTATAATGACAGGAGAGGCTCCAATTTCTTTCCACCGCGTGGCTGACCAGGAATCTCTCCTGCTCGTACACCCTGGTGTAATGGATGTCACCTGAAGAAGGCGCTTAGAGCCTCGAAAGCTTGTGTGGCTTTTGCTACCAAATAAACCTGTTGGACTCTAACCTGGTGTTGTTAAACTTCTTACTGTAATGGATGGATTCACAGACCAATGCTCAAATTGTTGGCCGAGATCCATAGCCAGCAAGTGGGACTCAAACCCAGAGCGACTGGCTTAGTGGCAGGGACACTACCCACCGCGTCATATGACCTCCACAATACCTACAGCGCTGAACTAAACACAGTAAATACTGGAAACACTCAGCAGCTCTGTGGAGGAGGGAACTGAGTTCAAATTGCAGATTGAAAACCTGCCAGTAGCACTGGAAGATGTTACAGAGTTAGCAATATTTAAACAAATTCAGAGCCAAGGAAAAGTGGGGTTTGGGGAGTAGGTTGTGGGGTTAAGAACAAAGATTCAGTGATAGGTTGGATGACAGGAGTGATTAAATGCCAGAAGGGATGATGTCACCTCTTGTGCTGTGCGCTATCAGTGTCTGGCAGAGACGAGGGTCTCTCAATTTCCTAAATGTTGTCCTCTGCTCTCGGTTGGGCATCTTTGGGAAAATGAGTGGGAGTACTGAAAGGTCTGACCCCAACGTAGGAGAAGAAAGCTCAGAGCTCAAATGTTCTTTAACATCTTCTAAAACATCAAATGGAAGAACAACATTGACAAGAGGCCTGAAAGTATGTTGCCAGTCTGATTGCTCTTCAGGTTAGAGATTGATGCACGGCCCATGGTAAGTGAGGGTAAAATGTGAGAATAAAGAATAGGGGTGAATACTTATTATTAGTGTCACAAGTAGGCTTACATTAACACCGCAATGAAGTTACTGTGACAGTCCAAAGATGTGTGGGTTAGGTTGATTGGCCATGCTAAATTGCCCCTTAGTGTCAGGGGAACTAGCGAGGGTAAATGTATGGGGTTATGGGGGTAGGGCCTGTGTTGGATTGTGGTTGGTGCAGACTCGATGGACTGAATGGCCTCTTTCTGCACTGTAAGATTCTGTAATTCTATGATCCCATAGTTGCCACACTCCGGCACCTGTTCGGGTACACTGAGGGAGAATTTAGCATGGCCAGTCCACCTAACCAGCACGTCTTTCAGACTGTGGGAGGAAACCCATGCAAGCGTGGGGAGAATGTGCAGACTCGGCACAGACAATAGCCCAAGCCGGGAATTGAACCTAAGTCCCTGGTGCTGTGAGGCAGCAGCGCTAACCACTGTGCCACCGTGCGGCTCATAATTAGTGAATAACGTACTCTCTCTTTGCAATGCCACATTTGGCCCTTTTCAAGTTGTAAATGAAACAAATGAAGTAGCGGCGTTCCAAAGGTTTGATTTGCCGTTGTCGCATTTCAGATTCCATCGTCACTGTCGCCCAATGTCAATGGTATACTTGCATGGCTCACTTTAAACCTCTGTAGTTAAGCACTGTAAAAAGAACTGGCTCTCTTTCGGATCCCATTACCTGACACAAAGAAAGGTTAGGAGATTATGTTCTTGACAGTACGCAATGAGAAAGAACATGTCAGTGAATGTCACCTCCCTGTCAGATTGTAGGATGAAGGGTAACTCATAGAAGGAGAATTCATTCCGAATCCTATACCTGTGCTTCAGCCAACTTATGATGATGGATGTGGAATCAGAAACTGCAATGTTTCTGGGGTGATCTGGCCTATGAAGAACATTTTCCTTTCACAATGTGTATGTGTATAGAATCTCCAATTCAAGTGATAATCTCTTATAAATTACCCCCCCCCCCCCCCCCCCTGCCATCTAACTCTTAAGTCGGGCGTCATACAGAGTCTTCTCTCGTACAAGTTCATCATTAGCAACTGCCTCTCAGGTAGGTTCTGTGCTAACTTTACTTTAAATATGCATTGTGGGTTCATCGTGGAGTGGCAGCAGATGATCAGCTAATGATCAGCGCAGCCTGAGCAGTAACCATTAGCAACAGCACTGAGCAGCCTGGCGAGTCACCTCATTTCCTCGTCAAGAAAGCTGTGTCTGAATGGAATACAACTTGAAGATTTTCACACATTCACAGAGGTTAAGATGAATTGAGGCAGTCCAAGCCAGTAGAATGACTGGCCACTGCTGCCTTTTCTATTTCTACCATGATATCTAGCTGCCTTTTTTATTGATCTTGCCCCCCGCCCCCCACCCCCCCCGCCCCCCGCCCCCTTTCCCTCCCCCGGATTATTAAACTGCATTTATTTCGTTCCATTTTTACTCCCAGGCTAGTTTATTACCAGTACAGCCAGGGTGACGATCTTCATCTCCTCAACAAACCTACTTTCTGGCCTCTAATGCCACTATAACCTGCATCGACCCTCCAGGATCTCTATGTTCATTCAATCCTGGCCACTTGCAAATTCCCTGTCACAACCTTCCCACCACTGGCTGTCATGCTTGTAACTGCCTCGTCCTTAACCTTGGGAATTTCCTCACTAATCCTCCCCATGTCTCTGTCTCTCAACCTTTCAATCCTAGCTCTTTGAAGCAGCTTAGGGTCTCCTGTCATCATCTCTCTTCAAGAGACTTGGCGTCAAACATTGTCAGATAACGAATCTTGTGAGGTAATCTGGGACATTCCTAATCTGTATTAAAGGCGCTATATAAATTATGTTGTTGTTGTTTCTGCAGGGCCACCTTCTTTGGTCCAAGCTGATCTCAGCCACCTTTCATGCTCCCTCTGCATTCCCCCAATGGTGGTTTTGATTATCCTGTTCCTGGGATGCTATGAAATGCCATAAGTTGCTGAAAGTAAGCGCGCAAGTACAGCCAGCAGTAAAGAAGGCAATTGGTATGTTGGCCTTCATAGCGAGGGAATTTGTGTATAGGGATAGGGAGGTTTTGCTGCAATTGTATAGGGCGTTGGTGAGGCCACACCTGGGGTATTGTGTGCAGTTTTGGTGTCCTTATCTGAGGAATCAGTTATTTGCTATTGAGGGAGTACAGCGAAGGTTTACCAGGCTGATTCCTGGGATGGCAGGTCTGTCATATGAGGAGAAACTAAGTTGGTTAAGATGATATTCACTGGAGTTTAGAAGAGTGAGAGGGGATCCCATTGGAACTTATAAAATTCTAACAGGGTTAGACAGGGTAGATTTAGAAAGAATGTTCCCAATGGTGGGGGAGTCCAGAACTAGGGGTCATAGTTTGAGGATAAAGGGTAAACCTTTTAGGACTGAGGTGAGGAGAAATTTCTTCACCCAGAGGGTGGTGAATGTATGGAATTCACTACCACCGAATGTAGTTGAGGCCAAAACATTGTGTGATTTCAAGAAGAAATTAGATATAGCTCTTGGGGCTAAAGGGATCAAGGGATATGGGAGGAAAGGGGGATCAGGATATTGAATTCGATGATCAGTCATGACCAAGAATAATGGTGGAGCAGGCTCAAAGGACCAAGTGGCCTACTCCTGCTTCTAGTTTCTGTTAACAATAAATTGCATTTACATAGCATATTTGATGGAGTTAAACATGTTTCAAAGGAGTTCAAATTAGGTATTAAAAATGTCTCCCTATCAGCAGCCTCATCGTCCATTCAATTTGCCACTGTCCATGGTCCTGTTGACGGGTTTACTAATAGATGAATGGACGGCATAGATAATACCAGTGGCTTCACTCTCAGTAAATTCATCAAAGCCAATGCACAGCTTTTAAAACAAATCGTTTGAAGGGAGGCAGTTGAAATGATGTGGAGTGATTTCATTAAATTAAAGTGACACTGATTGAGTTCCAAAATTATTTGAATGCAATGGGAACCACTTTGTGAATGGCTGAACTCCTTCATGTATCAATCAAAACAACTCGCTTCCAAATCAACCTGTTAATTTAACTGCGGCAGGAATATTGTCGAAGTTGTGTCTTCACATCAATGTTGTCAGGACTGATTCCTTGTTTTAAACACGACTTTCAGTTCCAGGACTTTCCAAGTCTTATCCATCCAAAAAAACGTCTGCCTAGATTGGCCATGATGAGAATGTGAACCTGCCTTCGCTTCCACAAAATGGACTCCTGTTGATTCGAGGTGCTGTGTTAAAAGGGTTGGGAACAGATGTGAGGAGGCTAGGGGGGGTGGTGACAATGATATTTGCTGAGATGGAGCATTTCAATTTGCCTCTGATCTGATCAGGGAAGGGTTAGAGGCAGATGGAGAAGGAGTGAAAAGCTGGGAGAATAAAGAATAAAGCTGGGTGGTGACAGTGGCAGTGGGTGGCACGGTGGCGCAATGGTTAGCATTGCTGCCTCACAGTGCCAGACACCCAGGTTCAATACCAGCCTTGGGTGGCTGTCAGTGTGGAGGTTGCACGTTCTCCCCGTGTCTGCATGGGTTTCCTCCGGGTGCTCCAGTTTCCTCCCACAATCTAAAGATCATAGAATCGATCATAGAATCATAGAATCGCGACAGTGCAGAAGGAGGCCATTCGGCCCATCGAGTCTGTACCGACCACAATCCCACCTAGGCCTTATCCCCATAACCCTACTTAATTGCCCTGCCAAACCCATGACACTAAGGGGCAATTTAACATGGCTAATCAACCTAACCCGCACATCTTTGGACTGTGAGAGGAAACCAGAGCACCCGGAGGAAACCTATGCAGACGCGGGGAGAATGTGCACACAGACAGTGACCCAGACCGGGAATCGAACCCAGGTCCCAGGCGCTATGAGGCAGCACTGCTAACCACTGTGCCACCCTGTCGCCCCCAAATGTGCAGGTCAGGTGGATTGACCATGCGGAATTGCCCCTTAGTGTCCAAAGATGTGTAGGTTTGATTGATTAGCCATGGTAGATATGTGGGGTTACTGGGATAGGGCAGAAGAGAGGGTCTGGGTAAGATACTCCGTCAGAAGTCGGTGCAGACTCGATGCGCAAAATAGCTTCCTTCTGCATTGTCAGGATTCTATGAAGGACCTGAGGCTGGGGTTGAGAGGGAGTCAAGATCAGGACAATTTTGCAACATTTTCACAAACCTCTCTATGCCTGGAGGAGATCTCATGGTGCAGTGAGCAGAGCTTCTGCTTCTGAGCCGGAAGCCCCAGATTCAAGTCCCACTCCAGGAATTAATGGCCAAGGGAGATGCATTCATATTGTGGTAATAAAAAGATTGGGTATCAACTATACATGCTTCCCATGGAGGCCAATGGCCAGCGGTAGTGTATCTGTGGGGTTCTTTACCGCAGAGGGCTGTGGAGGCTGGGTCATTTGTTAGGCTGAATGCTGAAATTGACAGATTTTTAATCAGTAAAGGAATCAAGGGTTGTGGGGATAAGGCAGGATAGTGGAGTTTAGGATTATCATATCAGATCAGTCACAATCTCATTGAATGTTGGAGCAGACTCGATGGGCTGAAAGGCTTCCTTCTGCTCCTATGTCTTATGGATGAGAGTGGAAGAGATTCCTGGTCATCCATGCGGTGCGAAGGAATTGAGGCCTCGACTATCCCTATCCACAGCTCCAGCTACAGCACGCCGTGCTCGTTCTAAGACCGGAAAATCCCACCCAAAGTTAGCGGATCTTTGCATGGTCCGTGTCCCACCCGCTACGATTCCCATGGCAGGCACGACAGGAAGGAAAATTCTGCCCAGAATTTCCATGGCAACCACGACTCCTTGAGGACGGTGGGGGGTGGGGGAGGTGGGGGGTGGGTGGGGAGCGTGGGGACAGCTGGCTTAGTTTGGTTGGATGGCCACTGTGGATCAGATTAGTATCAACAGCATATGATTTATTCTCCATTCCACCTCGGAAGGATGGGGGACTTTCCTCTATGCCCCCTACCCATGGTGGAGATTGTGTCGCAGTGACTCAGACCCAAGAGAATGTAAGGAGAAGATTAGATCCCGTAAGAATTGAAGGAGCGATCGGTACTTAGAACATCCGGAAGTTTGCAAAAATGGGAGGGAGTGTGTCCAAAGTTATGAGTGAAGTCACACTTTGTTGGGACAGATACAAAGGTACATATTGGGTATCGAGGACCAAGGGTAAATAGGGGAGGCGATGGTCTAGTGGTATTGTCGCTCGACTATTAATCCAGAAACCCAGATAATGTTCTGGGGACCCGGGTTCAAATCCCGTCGCGGCAGGTGGTGGAATTTGAATTCAATAAAAAATTTCTGGAATTAAGAATCTACTGATGACCATGAAACCATCGTCAGTTGTCATTAAAAAACCATCTGGTTCACTAATGTCCTTTAGGGAAGGAAATCTGTCATTCTTACCTGGTCTGGCCTACATGTGATTCCAGAGCCACAGCAACGTGGTTGACTCTTAACCACTCAGTTGTAACAATCGCTGCAAAGAAATGAAACCGACATGTCAGCTACAACTCTCACCAACTATTACAGAGCACCATAGAAAGCATTCTTTCTGGTTGTATCACAGCTTGGTATGGCTCCTGCTCTGCCCAAGACCGCAAGGAACTATAAAAGTTCGTAAATGTAGCCCAATCCATCATGCAAACCAGCTTCCCATCCATTGACTCTGTCTACACTTCCCGCTACCTCGGCAAAGCAGCCAGCATAATTAAGGACCCCACGCACCCCGGACATTCTCTCTTCCACCTTCTTCCTTCGGGAAAAAGATACAAAAGTCTGAGGTCACGTACCAACCAACTCAAGAACAGCTTCTTCTCTGCTGCTGTCAGACTTTTGAATGGACTTACCTTGCATTAAGTTGATCTTTCTCTACACCCTAGCTATGACTGTAACACTACATTCTGCACTCTCTCATTTCCTTCTCTATGAATGGTATGTTTTGTCTGTATAGCGCGCAAGAAACAATACTTTTCACTGTATGTTAATACATGTGACAATAATAAATCAAATCAAATCAACCACCTGGCATTGACCTTGGCACTGGAAAAGACCCTGCAAAGTCCTCCTTACTAACATCTGGGGGCTAGTGCCAAAATTGGGAGACCTGTCTCACAGACTAGTCAAGCAACAGCTTGACATAGTCATTCTCATGGAATCATACCTTACAGATAATACCCCAGACACCATCATTATCCTCCCTGGATATGTCCTATCTCACCGGCAGGACAGGCCGAGCAGAGGTGGCGGCACAGTGGTATACAGTCGGAGAGAGTTGCCGTGGAGTCCTTAACATCGACTCCGGACCCCATCAAGTCTCATGGCTTCAGGTTAAACATGGGCAAGTAAACCTCTCACTGGTTACCACGTACCGTCCTCCTTCGGCTGATGAATCAGTATTCCTCCATGTTGAACAACACTTGGAGGAAGCACTGAGAGTGGCAAGGGCGCAAAATGTACTCTGGATGGGGGATTTCAATGTCCACGACCAAGAGTGGCTCGGCAGCAGCACTACTGATCGAGCTGGTCGGGTCCCAAAGGATATAACTGCTAGACTGGGTCTGCAGCAGGTAGTGAAGGAATCAACAAGAGGAAATAACATACTTGACCTCATCCTTACCAATCTGCCGGCTGCAGATGCATCTGTCCATGATAGTATCGGTAAGAGTGACCACCGCACAGTCCTTGTGGAGATGAGGTCCCACCTTCACATTGAGAATAACCTCCATCGTGTTGTGTGGCACTATCACCATTTGAATCAATCTAGCAACTCAAGACTGGGCATCCATAATGTGGGCCATCAACAGCAGCAGAATTGTACTCCAGCACAATCTGCAATCTCATGGCCCAGCATATCCCCCACTCAACCATTACCATCAAGCCAGAGGATCAACCCTGGTTCAATGGAAAGTGTCGGAGGACATGCCAGGAGCAGCACCAGGCATACCTAAAAATGAGGTATCAATCTGGTGAAGCTACCAAACAGGACTACTTGCATGCCAAATGGTAAAAACAGCAAGTGATAGACAGAGCTAAGTGAGCCCACAACCAACGAATCAGATCCAAGCTCTGCAGTCCTTCCACATCCAGTCGTGAATAGTGGTGGGCAATTAAACAATTCACTGGAGTTGGAGGCTCCACAAATATCCCCATCCTCAATGATGGAGGAGCCCAGCACATCAGTGCAAAAGATAAGGCTGAAGTGTTTGCAGCAATCTTCAGCCAGAAGTGCCAAGTAGATGATCCAACTCGGCCTCTTCCAGTTGTCCCCAGCATCTCAGATGCCTGTCTCCAGCCAATTCGATTCATTCCATGTGATATCAAGAAACAATTGGAGGCACTGGATACTGCAAAGGCAATAGGCCCTGATAAAATTCCGGCAATAGTGCTGAAGACTTGTGCTCCAGAACTTGCCGCTCCCCGAGCCAAGCTCTTCCAGTACAGTTACAAAACTGGCATCTACCCAACAATGTGGAAAATTGTCCAGGTATGTCCTGTACACAAAAAGCAGGACAAATCCAACCCGGCCAATTATCGCCCAATCAGTCTACTCTCGATCATCAGTAAAGTGATGGAAGGGGTCATCAACAGTGCCATCAAGCAGCACCTGCTCAGCAATAACCTGCTCTTTGACGCCCCATTTGAGTTTCGCCAGGGTCACTCAGCTCCTGACCTCATTACAGCCTTGGTTCAAACATGGACAAAAGAGCTGAATTCGAGGGGTGAGGTGAGAGTGACTGCCCTTGATATCAAGGCTGCATTGACCGAGTGTGGCATCAAGGAGCCCTGGCGAAATTGGAATCAATGAGTATCAGGGGGCAAACTCTCCGCTGGTTGAAGTCATACCTGGTACATCGGAAGATGGTTGTGGTTGTGGAGGGTCAGTCACCTCAGCTCCAGGACATCTCTGCAGGAGTCACTCAGGGGAGTGTCCTAGGCCCAACAATCTTCAGCTGCTTCATCAATGACCTTCCCTCCATCATAAGGTCAGAAATGAGGATGTTCGCTGATGATTGCACAATGTTCAGAACCATTCACAACTCCTCAGATAGTGAAGCAGTCCATGTCCAAATGCAACAACATCTGGACAATATCTAGGCTTGGACTGACAAGTGGCAAGTAACATTCGCGCCACACAAATACCAGGCAATGACCATCACCAATAAGAGACACTCTAACCACTGCCCCTTGACATTCAATGGTGTAACCATCACTGAATCCCCAACTGTCAACATCATTGGGGTTACCATTGACCAGAAACTAAACTGGACTCACTACATAAACACAGTGGCTATAAGAGCAGGTCAGAAGCTAGGAAATCTGTGGCGACTAATTCACCTCCTGACTCCCCAGATCCTATTCACCATCTACAAGGCACAAGTCAGGAGTGTGATGGAATACTCCCCACATGCCTGGGTGAGTGCAGCTCCAACAACACTCAAGAAGCTTGACGTCATCCAGGATAAAGCAGCCCTGCTTGATTAGCACCACATCCACAAACATTCAATCCCTCCACCACTGATGCTCAGTAGCAGCAGTGTGTACTATCTACAAGATACACTGCAGCAATTCACCAAAGATCCTGAGACAGCACCTTCCGAGTCCACGACCACTTCCATCTAGAAGGACAAGGGCAGCAGATACATGGGAACACTACCACCTGCAAGTTCCCCTCCAAGCCACTCACCATCCTGACTTGGAAATATATCGCTGTTCCTTCGCAGTCGCTGGGTCAAAATCCTGGAATTCCCTCCCTAACGGCATTGTGGGTCAACCCACAGAACCTGGACTGCAGCGATTCAAGAAGGCAGCTCACCACCACCTTCTCAAGGGCAACTAGGGATGGGCAATAAACGCTGGCCAGCCAGCGACGCCCATGTCCCACGAATGATTTTTTTTAAAAATCCTTGGTGCTGTCACTAGGTTGAGATCAAAGAACCTTTATATTCTCATGTACTGCTGCACAATATCTTAATGAACATGAAAAAGACACACATGTATACAATATATTCAAATAGCTAAGCTTTCTATTGCAGTTGAACTTTCCAATCTGGTCTTTTAAACGTTTAAGTTTAAAGTTTATTCATTAGTGTCACAAGTAGGCTTACACTAACACTGCAATGAAGTTACTGTGAAAATCCCCTAGTAGGCACACTCTGGCACCTGTTCGGGTACACTGAGGGAGAATTTAGCGCGGCCAATGCACCTAACCAACAAGTCTTTCAGACTGTAGAAGGAAGCTGGAGCACACGGAGGAAACCCATGCAGACACGGGGAGAACGTGTCGACTCCGCACTGATAGTGACCCAAGCTGGGAATCAAACGCGGGTCCCTGGTGCTGTGAGACAGCAGTGCTAATCACTGCACCACCATGATGCCCTCGTAGTTATTAAAAGTGAAAATTGTCTATTATTTAGCTTGTTTTTAGTTCCTCACACAACTATAATATTTGAGCTGTGCTCTTTCTAGGATTAGTTTTTCTCACAATAGGTATCTTAAAGCAATCTTAGATCAATTTAAATTGGTTTTTGCCTGTACACCCTTAGGAAGAATAATGGTTTCTGATCAATGTATAATATGTTATCCGTGAATGTGCAGTAGTTTATTGCAGACCAGTGACATTAAATGTTCCAAACATTTAGAAAGGCTCAATATATCACGGAAAAACTAGTAATGGGGAATAACCAAAGTTATTGCCAGAACTTCAAAGTGACTTTTAAAAAAGGTGGAATTAACGCTCACTAATGATAGATCCAAGTTAAGCTTTCAAAGTGCTATTCCGTATAGAAAATGCAGTTAAGCTTTTTAAAATGTCATTTTTTTATCCCAAAAGGGGACATGAAAAGTATATTTGCATAAATGTGGCATCTTCAATCACATAACATGTTTAAAAGTATGTCCCTACCGCTTCCAATGTGCATTCTACATATGGCAATCTGTGCATCATTAAATAAATATTCTGTTTACTTGTCCTTTTTAAGAACACGTTCTACTCCCCAAAAATGAAGGGAGATTGCTTCTACAAAGAAATGTAATAAATGATTGTGCTTAGGTGATTCTTCAGAGCAGTTGCAAGGTAGGTCACTAATAAGTCACTCTGGACACAAAGGTTGTCTTGAGTCATGTCCAGCATCGACCATAGATTAATCTGAAGAAGACTTAAACTTCCTTGCATGTCTTCTGTTCTTCAAAATAACCATTCAGACCCCTGAGCAACAATGACAAATTATCACTGTTAATTATCACTGAGATGGGAATCCCATAGAAACTTATAACATTCCAACAGGACTAGACAGGGTAGATGCAGAAAGGATGTTCCCGATGGTGGGGGTGTCCAGAACCAGGGGTCACAGCCTGAGGATTCAGGGTAGACCATTTAGGATGGAGATGAAGAGACATTTCTTCATCCAAAGGGTGGTGAGCCTGTGGAATTCATTACCACAGGAAATAGTTGATGCCAAAGCATTGAATGTATTCAAGAGGTGGCTAGATGTAGCACTTAGGGTGAATGGGATCAAAGACTATGGGGAAAAAGCAGGATTAGGCTATTGAGTTGGATGATCAGCCATGATCGTGATGAATGGCGGAGCAGGCTCGAAAGGCCAAATGGCCTCCTCCTGCTCCTATCTTCTATGTTTTTATGTTAATTGTGGAGTGAGAGGGCAGTTTACTCATGTGGACTCAAATGCATCTTGTTCATCCGACCCACTGCAGCTGTAGACAGAGTACAGCATGTCCAAATTGACAGATTTATGTTTGGCTTGCTTGCATCAACCCCTCTCTTTCTAAGCCATCCTGCAGCTTTTTTTTTTCCTTCCTCGGCCCAAAAGTGAGTCAGAAAGGTAAATTAAAATGAGAATGGTTAAAAGACAAGCAAGGTAATAGTCAAAACCTGGAATGGGAAAGCGCACCTTGTGACATCTTGTGACATCTAATTAGACTTTTCTTCTCATCTTTCAGTGAGAATTTTTGGAGTTTTTTTGCCCTGTAATTTTCTGTGAGTGTGATAAAGGTGAAAGAAAGGGGCAACAGGGACCTTGGAGAATGGTGGGTCCTGGAAACCATCTCCTTTACCAATTTAATTTGAGAACTGGATAGGAGACAGGAATGACAGTGAAGGGAGCTGGCTGAGTTAGAGTCAAATCAGGTACAGAAAGAGAAATAAAGAGAAGGAAAGAAATATTGAGCAAGAGATAAACAACAGAAAGATAAAGAAGGAACAGCATTTTTTAAAAATTTGACATTTTTAAAATCTCTCTATAGGAATAAGACTGAGGGAAGCACGGTAGGGGGGGCAGAGTGGTTAGCACTGTTGCATCACAGCAGGGACCCGGGTTCGATTCCCGGCTTGGGTCACTGTCTGTGCGGAGTCTGCATGTTCATAGAAACCCTACAGTGCAGAAAGAGGCCATTTGGCCCATCGAGTCTGCACCGACCACAATCCCACCCAGGCCCTACCCCCATATCCCTACATATTTATCCACTAATCCCTCTAACCTATGCATCTCAGGACACTAAGGGCAATTTTAGTATGGCCAATCAACCTAACCCGTATATCTTTGGACTAGCCGTGTCTGCGTAGGTTTCCTCCAGGTGCTCCGGTTTCCTCCCACAATCCGAAAGACGTGCTGTTAGGTGCATTGGCCATGCTAAATTCTCCCTCAGTGTACCGGAGTGTGGCGACTAGGGGACCTTCACAGTAACTTCATTGCAGTGTTAATGTAAACCTACTTGTGACAATAACAAATAAACGTGAAACATTAATAGTTCAAATTGGTTCCTTTCTGAGCCAAATTGATGGACTCGACATTACATGAATAATTATCATGTTGTTAGGAGTCCTTACACTGTTAAGTTCCAGCCGTAACCTTCTGCAGCATCATTCACACACATTTAATGTGCAAATCCAGCAAGTTCCTAAAAGTAACAGGGAGGCGAGGGGCAAATCTGTGTGAAGCAAACAGCATAAATCGAGCAAGAAACTCTGGAGATTCATGATGCAGGGTACATCGCTTCATCCCCTGAGCTTGCTAGACAATTTGTACATTCATAACGCACGTTATTTTTCTGGTCCTGGTAATGCAAAAGAGATGCGTGGAGTATTGTCATTGTGCCTTTGACTAACCCTGGCGACAAATTAAATAGGAAAGAAACCATTTCAGAAGCAGCAATTTCCTTAAGCTTCTTAGAAGTCAGGTGATTTCGAACAGCGCCTCAAGTAAATAAATTTGCCATGTGTAGCAGTCATACAGACGGCTGGCTGGGCAGAATAGATGCTTTTAAATTGTTATTATCTCATTTTCTGACAGATGTGTTATCTGCAAACTTTACAAATGTCTCTGAGAACTCAGTATTTGCGAGCTCACAGTAACATTGGCCGTAATTCTCCCAAAAGCGCTGAATTGGCGGGAAAATTGTTCTAAATCCCGGCTGCTTTGTCAGTTCAGCTTCTCACCTGAATCTCCGCACTCTGCGCACTGCAGAGGTCCCAGTCGTGACCCCCACAGTGCTGTCCTTCCAGCCACCCCCCCCCCATGGCCCAATCGCAGGCCCCACAACAATTCCCGGGCTAGCCCTGACCCCCTCCGCCCCCCCGTCCCAGAGCACCCCGATGTCCAGGCCCCAACCCCAGCAGTGGTGATCCCCCCTTCCCCCTCACCCCGGCAGACCCCCCCCCCCCCCCCCCCCCCGCGACTCCTTAGCCCGCCCCAATCACTGCCCTTCCTCCATCCCAGACTGATCCCAATTCAGAGTGGCAGAGGGACTGCCCACCCCCACCGATCTACCCCTAGGCCCTGCCCACAGTAGACCCCACCCCTTTGGCAATGCCCAATGTCCGATGGACAGTGCCAAGATGCCCCCAGGAATGGGCACTTTGCCAGGGCACAGGCTGGCACTGCCAAATTGCCCATGCCCAGGGGGCATCACACCCCCCCCCCCACTGCCCGACCCCCTGTGGGGCCCCGATTGCCCCCCCCCCTTCATTCCGGCGGGTCTCCCACTAGTTCCCTGAACGTGGGGAGCTCGTCTGAACCCCGCCGGAATGATGTACTCCTGGCGGGGTGGGAGATTCAATCAGTACCTGAAAGGTTTTTAAAGTTTATTTATTAGTCACAAATAGGCTTACATCAAGATTGCAACAAAGTTATTGCAAAATCCCGGCCGGGGGTGGTCCCCGATAAATAACTAATTAACATATCCAAAATACATGCAGAAAAGATTTAAATTACTAACCTGTCTTCCCGCCGGTTTCCAGCGTGGTCTGACCGGTGACTGTTCGCCGGCTCTGGGAGATGCGCATGCGTTCCCAGCGCATGCGCAAATCCCTGTTCAAGGCCAGAGATGCGCGTCTCCCACCGTGACCTGACAGAAAAGTTGCGGGTCGCAATGGGAGAATCGCAGCCAATGTTTCAGAGCATATGGCATAACTGGAACTGATCACGTGGCCAAAGTTGAGATGCAAGTTATCGGTGATCTCCTGTGAGATCACCTATAACTTGCACACTACTGGAGTCCTCCTTTGCATTGTGCTGTTGTGTACAATAATATTGTTTCATATTGTACAGGGTGATTATTTGAATTGATTTTTATGAGTTAACTCACAAGTTAATAATTTTTTTTTTATTAATTCGTGGGACATGGGCATCGCTGGCTGGGCCAACATTTATTGCCCATCCCTAGTTGCCGTTGGAGGGCAGTTGAGAGTCAACCACATTGCTGTGGCTCTGGGCTCACAAGTCGGCCAGACCAGGTAAGGACGGCAGATTTCCTTCCCTAAAGGACATTAGTGAACCAGATGGGTTTTTTCGACAATGGACAATGGTTTCATGGTCATCAGTAGATTCTGAATTCCAGATATTTTTTTTATTGAATTCAAATTCCACCATCTGCCGTGGCGGGATTCGAACCCGTGTCCCCAGAACACTAGCTGAGTTTCTGGATTAATATTCTAGTGATAAAACCACTAGGCCATCACTTCCCCTCCCCCAATTGTAACAAGTTTCAAATTAAAAGATGTTCTATTTTGCCCTGTGTTGCCCTCAAACTGAAGATCACAAGGATTGTTGGAACATCACCAGAGGTGCTGCCTTTGGGGGGGAAGCTCTAGTAACCTTGATTCCCAGTTAAGTCAATCATTTTGCATCTGGGAAATGCTTATTTCCTGGGTGCAAAGCCCAGGTTGAAGCAGCATAAGCAGTGGCACAAGCTGTCGTCTTTTGCTTTGTACTTCTGGGAGTTTTCGCGGGAGTAAAAGAGGGAGGGAGGAGGCAGGATGTCGAGTTTTGAACAGGCAGAATCATCAAAGCCAGTGATGATTGATACTATGACACATTTCCACTTTGCCTTTCCATGTTTCTCCTTGCCAAAGCTCAAAGGATGGCTCGCCCACAAGTGCGAGGCATTAACATTTGCAAGTGACACCCCCGACGTGACAATCAGAGAGTATGCTCTCAGTAAGGATCTGTTGGTAAGAAACACCTTGGTTATTTTACGCTTTCCCCTGCCTTCCTTCCCAGACAACCTGTTGACCTTTTTCTAGACCTGGTAACTATTTATTTTCCTGCAAACAGTTGTATTTTCTCCCACCAGTTCCTATCACAAAGTCCTGGCAACTGCTAAGCCATTTTTCCATTAAGAGATCTATTGAAGGATAAAGGCCCTCAAGCAACCAGGCCCAAACCTCTAGAAACAACTCCCCAAGCCTCCCAAACCTTTCTGTTTTTGTACTCCTCTTTATGATTGTACTAGTAGGGTCTGGTATGTAAAGGGTTAATGTGGACCTGAGTACAGTACCAGCCACACAGTGATGTAATAAGACATGTGGCCCAGAGCCAGGGTCAGTCTAGAGGTGGACAGAGTTGGGTTAAGACATAGACTGGAATTAGTTCCATACCTGTCCTCTCCACTGTAAATATGTACATACTTGTGAATTGTTAATAAAGACTTGCTATTAACATACTCAACACTACGAAGCCTAGGTCATGGTGTCCGAAGCAGGATTCTTCAATGCTATTCTTTAAAACCAAACACTTTGGCTAAGTTTTTAATCATGTGGGATGGGATTCTCCCAAAAAAATTCGAAGTGCCGAATTCATGTAAAAACTGGAGTAAATCCCGCTGGTTTTTCAGCGGGATATTCAAAATGAATCTTCCACGCTCTGTGCACCCCAGCGTGAATCACGCTTAAAATCTGTGGGTGGGGCCTATTCTCACTGGAGAGGCTGGCAGCATAGCGCAGAGTGGGCCACTGCACATGTGCCGGTCTGTCAGCGGGCCCGTGACCCCGCATTGCTGGCCATCAACCCCCCCCACCCAGCCCCGATCGCTGGCCTCTTGGACGTGACCAGGCCAGCCTCCACACACTCCCCACCCCCCCCACTCGCCCTCCTCAATGCCCCCCCGCCGGCAGTCTCAACCTCCCAGTTCCGCCCCCCCCTTCCACACTGGCAGCCCTACCCATCACCCCCACAGTGCTGAACCCCCCACCAGCAGGCCAACCACCCCCCCAACCTGATGACCAGCCCCAATCGTTGGCCTCCCACCCTCTGGTACGATCCCAAATGCAGAGTGGCAGTGGGACACCTGGGCCCCGCCCCGATAAGCCCCCCTTCTCCCCTGATCCCGCCCCCTTGGCACTGCCTGATGCCCGGTGGGCAGTGCCAAGATGCTCCCTGGTCATTGGCACTTTGTTCCTTGAGCAGTGCCAGGGAGCCAGGCTGGCACTGTCAAGCTGGCAATGCCCAGGGGGCACCCCTCTCTTATCCCCGACCTCCAGGGTGGGTCCAGCTGCCAGCTCCCCACTAGTGGGGAGCTATAGGAAACCCCACTGGAATGAACCGCACCTAGCGGAGGTGGAGACTCTAATGGGCCGAAGACTTCAGTCCCAAGCCCTCCAAGATGTGGTAATGATCATTTGCATGATTTATTCAGCTCCGTGCCGATTTCTGGCATGGTGCTGACAACACCGGACGTCCGGCAGGCGGAGACCATACAGGCCGTGGCGCCCAGCGGGAAGCCTGCTAAACAGCCTCCGTTTAAGTCTCCCGGTCCACTGTGCAGCTGGGAGAATCACCACCCTGTCCTTTTAACGTGACCCAGTGTCAAGTTTTTTCTGATAATGCTCTTATGAGCATTGTCTGTTTTATTACGGTAAAGACACAAGGCCGGAACTTTCCAGCCATTCACACCGGTGGGATCTTCCAGTCCCGCCGATGGTCCTCCTCTGCCACGGGTTACACGGCAGCGAGAGGAACATTCAACAGAAACACCGTTGACAATGGCAGGACCAGAAGGTCCCGTCTCTGGCCAATAGCGGGTGGCCTCCCATGGTGGGTTGCATGATTAATCTCCCCCCTCCTCCCCAATATATTAATGAAAATTGTTGCAAACCTGGCTGATGGCAGTCAACAAGCCTCAGTTCACACCTTGTCCACCCAACCGTTAGCATTTTTATTGTCTGGCTGGCAACTGAGAAGAGATTTTCTTTCCACGATCAAAGTTAGGTAAGGATTCCTTTTAACCTATTGACTTTCTTGTGGTTTTTCACTTCCCCATTGCATTCCAGCACTAATACTGACACTAATGGGGTTTCTGTGAGGAATTGTCTTAGCCTGAGTTACCATCAGAGACTCTTACTAATAACTTACTGAAAAGACTGTGAGGATTTCAGACTTAAATAGACAGAAATTCCCACAGAGCCTTCTGACCGACTGTCTGAATTCCTGATATACAATTCCCGGCATATGAAGCTCCACACAAAAGAATGATTGCCAAATCTACCGTGTCATCACTTGCCCGTAATTTGTAGAGTTCTTGTACAGATCAGTTCATATTAATGTGTATTTTCTTATTGTTTCTCTTTGTATTAACCTACTTGTTAAGAAATCTGACTCAGCAGTTTTAGCCTGAATTCATCAATCAAAAAGGTGACATGTAATTTTTCACTTTTTGAGTTGAAGGAAGATGTGTGGTGAACATCCCACATAATTTTTAAGAACCAGTGTACTGTGATTCGGAGCACGCTACTCTGTAAAGAGGGGTGAATGTGAACGCATGTTTCAATTCATAAGGCATTGTCTACTGATGAAAATTGTCCGCAAGCCATGAACATCAAAGCAAGTATCGGGGAGCCTAAACTATGGGAATTAGAGAAGGGTCTGCCTGCACCCATGTTCTCCCTTCTTGTGACTGCATTTTAATGAGTGGCAATAAAGCAGTAGATAGTCCAAGAGATCTGTTCATACTGCAGTTTTTGTTAAGAGTGGCACGTTGGCACAGCGGATAGCACTGCTGCCTCACAGCACAGGGAACCAGGTTCAATTCTGGCCTCTTGTCACTGTCTGTGCGGAGTTTGCATGTTCTCCCCATGTCTGTGTGGGTTTAGGCCTCTGCTCTCTGGAATTTAGAAGAATGCGGGGAGATCAAATTGAGGTATACAAGACGATAAAAGGTATGGACAAGGTAGACATGGAGTGGATGCTTCATCTTGTGGGGCATTCTAGAAGTCATAGCCTTAGGATAAGGGGTAGCAAATTTAAAACAGAGTTGAGGACAACCTACTTCTCCCAAAGGGCCTGTGGAATTTGCTATCCCAAAGTGCGGTAGATGCTGGGATAGTGTGTAAATTTAAGGGGGAGTTAGACAGATTTTTAATTGGTAATGGGTTGAAGGGTTATGGGGAGAAGGCAGGAAAATGAGGATGAGGAGCATATCAGCCATGATCGAATGGCGGAGCAGACTCGATGGGCCAAGTGGCCTAATTCTGCTCCCAAATCTTATGAACTTCTGAACTTTCCTCCAGATGTTCTGTCTTCCTCCCACAGTCAAACAATGTGCGGGTTAGGTTGATTGGTCATGCTAAATTTCCCTTAGTGTCAGGGGAACTAGCAGGGTAATTAGGTAGGTTCACGGGGATAGGGCCTGGGTAGAATTATTGTCAGTGCAGGCTCGATCAGCCAAATGGCCTACTTCTGCACTGTAGTATGAGTATGTATCACTTGTTGATATCAACCTGATGAATGATCCATTCTGTCAGGTCACACCAGGACTGATAACAACATTCCAGCGATGCACAACTGCGTAACTTGTGTTTAGGGTCCCATTGCTGGGCTCTATCCATTTGGTTGGTATTACTGTGTCAACCAAGGCTCATATGCTTGTGGATTCAGTTTTGTTTTGTTATCCCTGCAAACTGCAATGCTGAGGAGGGTACTGCATTATCAGAATTGCAGCCATTCAGATGAGATGTTGAATCAAGGCTTCAACTGCCCTTACAGGTAAGGGTAAAAGTTCCCCTGGTACTATTATGAAGATGTGCTGGGTAATTTTCTCTGGATGTCTTGGCCAATATTCATCCCTCAACCAAAGCCAATAAAAAACCCCAGAAAGAAACATTTCAGGAAACACTGGCAAAACTCATCAGGTCTGGCAGCATTGGTGGAGTGAGAAACAGAGTTCTGTCCCCAGTCCGTAAGACTCATCTTCAGATGGTCCAGCATCCTCGGTATTTTCCCTCCAATCAAACATAGATCATCTGGTCATTATCACATTGATGTTGGTGGGAGCTTGCTGTGAGCAAATTGGTTCCATTGTTTCCCATGTTACAACAGTGAGTGAACATCAAAAGTAATTCATTGGCTGTAAAGCACTTTGAGACATTGTGAGGATTTTGTAAGGTTCTACTAAATGTAAATTATTTGTTCCTTTATCAAGCGGATTTCACAGTAACTTAAAAAATGGAAAAAAACAACTACACATGGAGAAGCTTGGATATACATGAGTTTCTGCCCACCATGCACCCCTCTAACAGACTAACCAATGGTTAGAAAATATAGCTGTCCTTGCATTTACTGGTATGACTTTTGGGTGGAATTCTGAACTTAGATTGGTTGATATTGGAGTAGTTGCCCAGAATGCACCTTGCTCGATTTCTCGTTCCATGAATTGACTTCAAATTACCCCTTGGCTTTTGAACATCAGGGGAGGCGATGGCCTAGTATTATTATCACTGGACTATTAATCCAGAAACTCAGCTAATGTTCTGGGGACCCGGGATCGAATCCTGCTAGAGCAGAAGGTGGAATTTGAATTCAATGTAAAAAAAATCTGGAATTAAGAACCTACTGATGACCATGAAACCATTGTAGATTGGCAGAAAACCCCATCTGGTTCACTGTCAGAGAAACGTAGAATCGTAGAAACCCTACAGTGCAAAAGGAGGCCATTTGGCCCATTGAGTCTGCACCAACAATCCCACCAGATCCTATCCCCGAAACCCCACATATTTACCCTGTTAATCCCTCTAACATACACATCCCAGGACACTAAGGGGCAAATTTAGCATGGCCAACCAACCTAACCTGCACATCTTTGGACTATGGGAGGAAACTGGAGCACCGGGAGGAAACCCATGCAGATACGAGGAGAACATGCAGGCTCCATGCAGACAGTGACCTAAGCCGGGAATCGAACCCAGGTCCCTGGAGCTGTGAGGCAGCAGTGCTATCCACTGTGCCACCGTGCCGCCACCTCCCCCTCCCCCCCAACTCCAATGTCCTTACCTGGTCTGCCCTACATGTGACTCCAGAGCCACAGCAATGTGGTTGACTCTCATCTGCCCTCGGGCAACTAGGGATGGGCAATAAATGCTGGCCCAGCCAGCGACACTTATGTCCCACAAATGAATAAAATGAGAGGTCAGGGGCACTATAGGAACTTTGTGAGATTTGGGGAGAACATGTTTTCGTACTCTGGCATATTCAGAAGACTGACAAGATATTGTAATGATTATCAGAAAGGGATGGAGATGGAGGAACCAACTTTTTCCCTTGATATTTGCTGTGCTGTAAATTTTAGTCTTGGGGTGGATAAAGAAAGGTTGTGGCAGCCTTATAGCACATTAACATTACTGTTGGTCAAATTAAATTGGTTTTGAAGTGGCGCAACTGGAACAGTCCTGAGCTCTGATAAAAATCTGGTTCTGGTAATTGTTGAAAGTCATGTCCCGATGACATAGAAGAATTAAAGACCTCTTGGGAGAGTGCGGAATTACTTTACTATTGCAGGAGGAAAAGGCTGGCTTCGAGATGATGGGTTTCCAGGCTCTGCTGGAAACCTCTATCAGTTCAGATAAGTCTCAATGATGTTTGGTATAGTCCAGTGCTGGTGACTGTAAATTGTCATTAGTATTTCATGGGCACGAAGGGACATGAATCAATGTGAAGACTCCAACCTATTCTGTAATAAGAATCCATCTCACAGTCAGTATGCTCATCGACAACTTCAGTTCAGGTCAGAGATTAAACATTCCAAGTCGGCACACAGCGGTGAACTGTTTAAAGTTGTTTCAGAATGAATGTCACCCTGGAAGTTACTCTACGGGAAACTGTGAAACCCATATAACCCTGTGTGTCATGTCAACTTGAATGAGTGACCTTATGATGTAGTAGAGTCCATTCAACAGATCAGATCACAGAGCGGGAGAGCAGATCTGGGGAATGTAAATGCTCAGCCTCTGATAGGCGAGGAACGTAGGAACAGAGTTTTCCATTCATAGTGTAGGATTCCTACAGCGCAGAGGAAGTGTAGACTGAGTCAATGGATGGGAGGCTGGTTTGCATAATGGACGAGGCTACGTTCACGATCCTTTCGTTCCTCGCGGCTTTGGTCAGAGCAGGAGCCATACCAAGCTGTGATACACCTGGAAAGGATGCTTTCTATGGTGCAAAAATTGGTGAGACTACTTTTTGAGGTGTAATCGGTGTTGGAACACAGGAAATGAGGCAGCCAATTTGCTCACAGCAAGCTCCTATCAACAGCAATGCCTGTTTTATTGTGAAGGACAATTCTCGGCCAGGACACTGGAAGTAACTCCTCAACTCTTCTTCACAATAGCGTCATGAGATCTCTTTGAAACCCCACCCTTGCAGGCAGATGGGGCCTGGGTGTAATGTCTCATTTGAAAGACAGCACTTCAGGCGGTGCAGTACTCTCTCAGCGACGTACTGGCGTGATCATCCTTGATCTTTGCGCTAAAGCTCCGGAGTGCAACTTAAACCTGAATTAAATAGCCGCGAATGAGTGACGATGAACAGGTCGATGGAGTAAACTTGTGTATTTTAACCTTGAACTCCTCCTCCTTAATACCACTTAACATGAGGGGTATTTCTCTGATTTTTGATTTTCTCCTGCATGGTGCCATTGAATTGTCTTGTTGCAATCTCTCAGAATGAAATACATTTCTTCCCTTTTCCACAGTCGCTAGGTTTGACACTGAAATGTGGCAAATGCACCGATGTAAATGTAAATTGCACACAGGAATCTAACCAACACAATTTTGTGCAATTTTTAAATCTATCTCAACGACACAATTTATATCTATTTAATGAATGCAACAATTAAACTCTTAAAATCCACCTCTGTTAGAGCAGCCACAGCAGACTAATAATCATTTGTATTGGAGAACAAAGAAAGCTGCTCTTCCCAACAAATAACAAGTACATTTCAAGGGCAACTGAACAGAGAAAATGCTTATTTGATAGACCAGATTGTCACTTGGTTATTTCTGTATTTTGTTTTTTTCTGCATCAAGTATTTCGCAATCCAATCGTTAAGGGCTAAATGGTGATATTATCATGGGCTCCTCAGTCATTGAGTCATAAGTACACGTTTGTAAAAAAAATGCAGTGATGCTTACTGACTAAAGAGACAAAATCATAGCTTCACACTGTTTGCTTAAAATTGTTTTGATCAATGTAGCGTGACAGTGTCAAATTATGATGACAATTGCGCTTTTATTGAGGGATCAGGAAGGCATGTAAAATCTAAAGAGTGGCATACATCGGCTCCTGGTTGACCCATGTTGTTTTTTGCTCAATTTTGCCTCAGCGACGGCCAAAAGAGCACAATATTATTTGATTCCCCCAAGTCAGACATGGCTCCTAATGATGATTTGACAAACAACTTAGTTGAAGTATTTAATAAATTCTTCTTTCAAAGTCACGATTAAATGTACATATGAAGGTGCCTTCCCAATCCTTCCAACCCCAACCCGCACCCCCGCCCTTTCCCTTCTGCCTGAGGCCTAGGCCCATTTTTGAAGTTTCTAAGTGTCCAGATCATCAACAACTAATCCTGGTCCCTCCACGCCGATGCTATAATTAAGAAAGCCCACCAACTTTTTCAGGAGACTAAGGAAATGCGGCATGTCAGCTACGACTCCCACCAACGTTTACAGATGCATCATAGAAAGCATCTTTTCTGGTTGTATCGCAGCTTGGTATGTCTTCTGCTCTGACCAAAATGGCAACAAACTACAAAGTGTCATAAACAAAGCCCAGACCACCAAGCAAACCAGCCTCCCATCAATTGACTCTGTCTATACTACCCACTGCCTCGAAAAAGCAGCCAGCATAATCAAGGACTCCACGCACTCTGGACATTCTCTCTTCCACCTTCTTCTGCCAGGAAAAAGATACAAAATTCTGAGATCACAAATCAACCGACTCAAGAACAGCTACTTCCCTGCTGCCATCAGATTTTTGAATGGATCTACCTTATATTGGCCGGACTTTACAACCTCGCTTGTCCCGGAACCATAAAATCCTGCCTGAGGTTAATGGACCTTTCTATGGTGTGTCCCTCGCCCGCTCCGATTCCCATGACGGGCGGGACAGTAAAACTCCGGCTATTGAGTTGATCTTTCTCTACACCCTAGCTATGACTGTAACACTACATTCTGCACCCTCTCCTTTCCTTCTCTATGTATGGTATGCTTTGCCTGTATAGTGTGCAAGAAACAATACTTCTCACAGTATACCAATACATGTGACAATAATAAATCAGATCAAATCAATGGGGAGAGAGCACCAGCTGGGACAGAGCTAACACTGAACAGAAAAACAAAAGTGTAATAAGGAAGTATACTTGTGTGGTCACACAGTACTTTGCATGGGATACCCTTCATTGCTACAATGCTAATGGCATAAATCTACAATGGAGTCACTGAAACATTATTGGCTAGTAAAAGCAAAGCGCTGCATTGTTATTTTATTTTATGTGTTAATTATAATTACCTACAATGTCAAAGGATTGCCTCCATGAGGCCATTAGTTGCTACTGAATGTTAATTAGTGAATCGGGCAGATACCAGCCCTCAAGTGGCAACCTAAGGACCTCAACTGGGGCAAGGAAAGGCTTCCTCTTTCAGATGGTATTAATTTTGATCGCGCCCGTTCATTGGGCTTCGTTTTGCACAGATCAGAATGCGCACAGGCCTTAACCCTTTGGCATATGTACCATTTTGCAGATACAATCAACGATGTTTTGATTAGGGATGAAGATTAATCTAATAATGTCCTTCTGTTGACCGTAGCAATCCAAACAGCTCGTAGCACTCAATGGAAACTGCTCACAGACAGAGAGTAATTCTGATCAAAAGGATTATTGTTAATCTTCCCAGTGCACGACTGAGGGGATTTGGACAGCTTTGTTAGAGTTTATGTGGAGGCTGGAAAGTGCAGAGAGGGTAAGTATTAATTCTTAATGTGCTGGGGAGCAAGAATGGCTGAGTCCCAGTGGAGCAGCCTGTCTCTCAGAAAAATCAGATATTAGCAGATTATAGGATGATCCTTGCGTCACCCAGGGAATAGAGATAAACACAGGCACTTCACAGATGAAAAGGCTACAAGAAGAAAAGCTGATGTTACAAAATTAAATGTCTGTTCCAAGGACGTTCAAATGTCAGTTTGAATGAAAACACCACAACAAGGAGAGGTGTGTGAGAAATCGCTTTCTCAAAACTCTTTTCTTTGTTTATTTCCTGAGTAAATTTGGATCAGCTGAAGTTCTGGAGGTGGAAATGGGTGGCCTTGGTGACAGTGCGAATGTATGGCAGGAAGCTCTTGGCCAGAATTTCATGCTACATCCGTCCTCCCGCCCCTGGCATGTTTCTGAAATTGAAGGAACAGGATTCTCCCTGGGGTCATGCCTACTCTGTGACCACACAGTGAGTTTGCATTGGGATGGGCAAGGCCTTGGTTGGGATGCCCTCCCTTGTCCCAGTTGAGGCCCACTGTGCTACCATGCCGCCCCACGATATGAGTCAGTGGGAAACTGCGAACTCGGACAAAGGCAGCAAAGCATTTAATGACTTGAAACCTGAAAAGAGTAAGAGATAAGAGGTTGACCAGGAGAGCATTGGAGTAGTCAAGTCGAGAGTTAACAAAGAAATTGTTGAAAGTTTCAGCAGCAGATCAGCAGTGACAGGGGCAGGTCAATTGTTCCAGAGGTGAGTAGATATATCGGAGGTGGACTGCTTGCTATATCTGAGGTGGGCAGCATAGTGGTTAGCACTGCTGCCTCACAGCACCAGAGACCTGGGTTCAATTTCAGCTTTGGGGACTGTCTGTGTGGTGTTTGCATGTTCTGTCTGCGCGGGTTTTCTCCGGGTGCTCCGGTTTCCTCCTGCAGTCCAAAGATCATAGAAATCATAGAAATCATAGAAACCCTACAGTGCAGAAGGAGGCCATTCGGCCCATCGAGTCTGCACCGACCACAATCCCACCCAGGCCCTACCCCCACATATTTTACCCACTGATCCCTCTAACCTATGCATCCCAGGACTCTAAGGGGCAATTTTTTTTAACCTGGCCAATCAACCTAACCCGCACATCTTTGGACTGTGGGAGGAAACCGGAGCACCCGGAGGAAACCCACGCAGACACGAGGAGAATGTGCAAACTCCACACAGACAGTGACCCGAGCCGGGAATCGAACCCGGGACCCTGGAGCTGTGAGGCAGCAGTGCTAACCACTGTGCCACCGTGCCGGTAAGGTGGGTTGGCCATGCTAAAATGCCCCTTAGTGTCAGGAGGACTAGCAGGGTAAATACATGGGGTTAAAGGAATAGGGCCTGGGTGGGATTGTTGTCGGTGCAGGCTTGATGGGTGGAATGGCCTCCTTCTGCACTGTAGAGATGCTATGAAAAGCTGGTTGAAGAAAATTCAACAGTAACTTTAAAGTTTGAAAACAAAGACACGTCTATATCTTGGATCCTCGTTGTCTGTTTTTGGGTTATACTGAGGCTGTTTCCGTTGACCTTTGAATCATAGCTGTATTTTACGATGTGTACTAGCCGCATACAACCTGCCCAGTCCAAAAGGGAATTGGATACATGTGTGAAGAGAGACAAAATTTGAAAGATTACTTATGAAAGAAGGGCAGGAGACTAATTGGATCGCTCGACACAGGGCCTGCATAGGGACAATGGGATGAATGGCCTCCTGTTGTACATTCCAGGATCGTCTGAGAAACCCAGGTTGTCATCAGTAACCAATGGTGGGGAGGGGGGTTGGTGGTGGATATGAGGCTGGCACCCAGTTTCTATGTTTCTCAATCTCAGTCGAGCTTCGTTGCGAAGTGGTGACCTGCAAGTTATTATCTGGAGCCTCCACATGATAGAGTGAGCACCACTTCTCAATATCACTGCTCAGTGCTGCAGCAGCCTGTGAGGACATTTAGAAACCCTTACGTGGTGTTGTAATATTTTTCACAAACGTTTTCTTCTGGCAGGCAATAAGTAGAGAGTAAGCTGTCACGTGAAAAATGTGAACTCCTCGCACATTCTAGATTGCAGTATATTAGAATCATAGAATTATTACAGTGCTGAAGGAGGCCATTCGGCCCATCAAGCCTGCAGCAGCAACACTCCCACCCAGTCTCTATCCCTGCAACCCATCATACTTACCCTACTAATCCACTTGACACTAAGGGGCAATTTTAGCATGGGCCGTCAACATATGCTGCATATTTCGAGTGTGTGAGGAAACCGGAGCACCTGGAGGAAACCCACGCAAACACGGGGAGAACGTGCAAACTCCACACAGACAGTCACCGGAGGCCAGAATTGAACCCAGGTCCCTGGTGCTATGAGGCAGCAGTGCTAACCACTGTGCCACTGTGCCTTGTGGGCTATTCAGTGGGCTATTTTCAAGGTGCAGACTCCTTTTCTCTGAAACTCACATCAACTCGATCACAAAATGAGCAATAAAATGTGGTTGAAGGAGCAGCATTTAATGACCAGTTTTATGAAGCAACTTTTACAGTCACTGGATCTGGTAAAGCTGATCTACACAGCACCTGACTTTTCAATTAATTTGAAGATTTATTGATCTAAATACAATATACATTGAGAAACATAGACCCAGAAGTATATTTATGTAGATGACAGCAGACCGTATGTATCTGAAAATTGATCCATAAGGGAGAAATTAAGCTCCAATGGCTTTGAAAATTCTTTGTTTCCGTATAGCAGAATGATGAGATTCAATAAAACTCAACCTAATATTTACTTCTTTTAATATTGGCTCTTAAATGTGACCCTCTCCAGCTTTACAACTCTCCAAGCATTCTCCTCGTGTCTGCGTGGGTTTCCTCCGAGTGCTCCGGTTTCCTCCCACAGTCCGAAGATGTGCGGGTTAGGTTGATTGGCCATGCTAAAATTGCCCCTTAGTGTCTTGAGATGTGTAGGTTAGAAGGATTAGCGGGTAAATGTGCAGGGATATGGGGATAGGGCCTGGGTGGGATTGTGGTCGGTGCAGACTCGATGGGCCAGATGGCCTCTTTCTGCACTGTAGGGTTTCAATGATTCAATGATTCAATTCAATCTCTGCACTACACCAATTCTGATCTCTTGCACAATCATGGAATCCCTACATTGCAGAAGAGACCATTTGGCCCATCAAGTCCGCACCGACTCTCTGACAGAGTATCTTACCCAACACCCCCCCTCCTCCCACAAAAACTCACCATCTCCATAACCCCACACATTTCCCAAGGCTAATCCATCTAACCTACACATCTTGGGACACTAAGGGGCTACAATAGCATGGTCAATTCACCCAAACTGCACATCTTTAGACTGTGACAGGAAACAGGAGCACTCGGAGGAAACCGGCACAGACATGAGGAGAATGTGCAAACTCCACAAATACAGTCACCCAAAGCCGGAATTGAACCCGGGTCCCTGGCACTGTGAGGCAGCAGTGCTAACCACTTTGCCACCGCGATGCATGACAGAATCCATACAATGCACAAGGAGACCATTTGGTGCATCAAGTCTGCAACGACTCTCTGACATTTCTATCTCTCCACCTCTTTCTCCTGCATTTAAGTCACTCCTGAAAACTTATTTCTTTGACCTATTTCTCTACATGGCTGATTAATCAAATTTTAACTGATAACACATCTGTGATGTTCCTTGGGGCTTTTTCTTTATTCATTGGATGTGAGCATCGCTGGCTGGGTCTGAATTTATTGCCCATCCCTTATTGTCCTTGAGGGATTGCTAGGCCATTTTAGAGAGCATTTAAGAGTCAACCGCATTGCTGTGGATCCGGAGTCCCATGTAGGCCAGATTGGGTATGGATGTTAGATTTCCTTCCCGAAAGGGCATTAGTGAACCAGATGGGTTTTCACAATTTTAATTCCAGATTTTTAAAAAAATTGAATTCAGATTTCACCATCTGCCACGGTGGGATTTGAATCCAGGTCCCCAGTCCAGTGACAATACCGCTGTGGCACCCCCTCCCTGTCATTATGTTAAAGGAACTTTACGAATGCAAGTTGTCGTTGCTGTAGCATGTGAGTATTGTCCATGATTGCATAGAACACCTTATCCTTAACACAGTTCAATAAAGAACAGAGAAAGGGTTCTCATTCTCAGTGCTGAAATCGTATCGCATTATTTCATTACAATGACAATTGGAATTTGATTGCTAAACGTGCCTCAAATTAGTTATTCAATTGTATCACCATTGTTGAATTCCCCTTTTAGCTGGGGTTACCAGTGGCCAGAGACTGAACTCGACCAGCCATATAAATACTGTGGCTACAAGAGCAGGTCAGAGGCTAGAACTCTGCGATGAGTAACTCACCTCCTGACACCCCCCCCCTTGTTCACTCCTTGAACCACCCACTAACTACAAGGCACAAGTCAGGAATGAGATGGAATATTCTCCACTTGTCTGGAGGAGTCCAGCAGAGATAACAGCTAAGAAACTCGGCAGTGGCAGTGGTGTGTACCGTCCACAAGGTACACTGCAGCGACTCACCAAGGCTTCTTCGACGGAGCCTTCCAAACCTGTGCCCTCCAATGACCAGGAGAAGGGCAACAGATGTATGGGAATACCACCACCTGGAAGTTCCCCTCCAAGCCACTCACCATCCAAATCGGAAAAAGTATCGCCGGTTCTTCACAATCGCTGCATGGAAATTCTGCAATCCCCATCCTATCAACACTGTGGGTGCATGAGTGGGTGGTTCAAGATGTCAGCTCAACTCCACCTTCCCGAGGGAAATTATGGATGGGTAACAAATGTTGGCTGAGCCAGCAATATCCACATCCTGTGAAAAGAATATTTTTGTAAAAAAAAATCGCTCTCCATTTTTCTTCAAGCAGGTTCTTGGCAGCACATGGTAAGACTATGATGACTTTTGTTGCCATGGTGTAATGCACCCAGCAACACTGTGAATACATTGTGAAAACATTGCGTTATCAAGATCGCAAGGTGTTACTACAATGTGAAGAATTGTGAATTACTGGCAGATATCAATGTCGCTTGCATTCACCCACTTCGTTCAGCGATATTTCGAAGATATTTAATTGGTGTAGTTTGTGTTACGTTTACAATGGGAAGTTAGAGATAGCAGAGGATTTTCTTGAGAAAGCAGAATTATTGGCTGAGACATGAAGCCAGGGGAGGCGATGGTGAAGTGGTATTATCGCTAGACTATTCATCCAGAAACTCAACTAATGTTCTGGGAACCTGGGGTTCGAATCCCACCACGGCGGATGGTAGAATTGGAATTCAATAAAAAATATCTGAAATTAGGAATCTACTGATGACCACGAAACTATTGTCGGAAAAACCCGTCTGGTTCACTAATGCCCTTTAGGGAAAGAAATCTGCCGTCTTTACTTGGTCAGGCCTACATGTGACTCCAGGGCCACAGCAATGTGGTTGACTCTCAACTGCAGGAGGAGGCAATGACGTAGTGGTATTATCTCTAGATTATTAATCCACAAACTCAGCCAATGTTCCGGTGACCCGGGTTCAAATCCCGCCACAGCAGATGGTGGAATTTAAATTCAATAAAAAATATCTGGAATTAAGAATCTACTGATGACCATGAAACCATTGCCGATTGTTGGAAAAACCTATCTGGTTCATTCATGTCCTTTAGGGAAGGAAATCTGCCATATTTTCCTGGTCTGGCCTATATGTGACTCCAGAGCCAGAGCAATGTAGTTGACTCTCAACTGCCCTCGGGCAACTAGGGATGGGCAATAAATACTGACCAGCCAGCGACGCCCATGTCCCATGAAGGAATAAAAAAAAATAAGAGCAGGGAGATTATGCTAAAACTTGTATAAAATACTAGGCTGCAGCGAGACCACTTCGTAGAGTACCGGTCAGGTCATTGCATTAGATAGGGAGCAGGGAGATTCAGAAGGATGTTGACTGGAATGGAGATTTGTAACCATGAAGAAAGATTGGATGGGCAGAAAATGCCCTAGTTGCCACACTCCAGTACTTGTTCGGAGACACTGAGGGAGAATTTAGCATGGCCAATGCACCTAACCAGCATGTCTTTAGGACTGTGGGAGGAAACCAGAGCACCCGGAGGAAACCCATGCAGATGTGGAAGGAATGTGAAAACTCCACACAATCACCAAAGGCCAGATTCGAACCCGGGTCCCTGGTGTTGTGAGGCAGCAGTGCTCACCACTGTGCCACTGTGCTGCCAAATTCTCGATTCTCACCGGCAGCGGTATGGCATTGGAGGATGAAAATTTTAAAATCCAGCAAAGTGGTACATGATTGTACCATGCTGGTCAGAGAATAGCAAAGAAGATACTTCGTATGCAGTGCTGGCGTTGTTTGTAAACAGCAGTGACTTATCCACTTATACCAATAGTTTTGTTTGAATTCCAGCCACATCACTTAATTCAAATCAACAGGACTCAAATTGAGTCTGATCTACAATCTGATGTGTGTGGCTAGAAAGAAAATCCATGCAACGTAAGTGAATGTAATTAGGCTTAGATTATTTGAGATTAGCTTTCCCAAGGAAAACAAACTCAAAGATATTACAGGCTTTGCACTTAATTGATACAAAGAAAAATACAGGAAATGTCAGTAATTTGAAGTGGTGTTTTAATGTGGTTTGCAAATGACTGCCCGTCCCTTAATTCAGCCTCACCAAAATGTTAAATGATAAAACACATTACTTTCGATTTCTACATACAATATGCCTAGAAAACCAATTACTCAAAGATTAATGGCTGCACGTTAGCACAGTGGTTAGCGTTGCTGCCTCACAGTGCCAGGGACCTGGGTTCGATTCCTGGCTTGGGTGACTGTGTGGAGTTTACACGTTCTCCCCGTGTCAGTGTGGGTTTCCTCCGGGTGCTCGGGTTTCCTTCCGCAAAGATGTGGGTCGAAATTCTCCCATACTACCCACCACTGGAATTTTAGCGGGCGGGTTGCGGACAATGTGAAAGCCCATTGACAGTCGGGCAGGAATTTCCGGTTTTTAGACCACCCCTCGCAGCCGGAGGACTCCATCCATGCAGGTTAGGTGGATTGGCCGTGCTAAGTTGCCCCATCGTACCCCAAGATGTGTCGACTAGATAGATTAGCTGTAGTAAATGTGTGCGGGGTTACAGGGATTGGGTGGAGAAGAAGGCCTGGGTAAGATGCTGGGGCGAATTTTCCCGTTCCGCCCATTGATCTCGGGTGGGGTTTTCTGGTTCGAAGCAAGCGCGGCCGGAAAATCCCGCCCACTGTCTCAGAGTTGGTGCAGACTTGATGGGCCAAATGACCTCTTCTGTATTGTAGGGATTCTATGATTAACTTGAAAATGCATGATAAAGTAGAACTGAGTCAGCACAGCTTTGTCACGGGGACGTCATATCTGACAAATCTGTTAGAGTTCTTTGAGGAGGTAACAAGGAAGTTAGATAAAGGAGAACCAGTGGACGTGGTTTATTTAGATTTCTAAAATGCCTTTGACCAGGTGCCGCATAGGAGACTGTTAAATAAGTTAAGTGCCCATGGTGTCAAGGGTAAGATACTGGCATAGTTAGAGGATTGGTTGACTGGCAGAAGGCAGAGAGTGGGGATAAAGGGGTCTTTCTCAGGATGGCAGCCAGTGACTAGTGGTGTGCCTCAGGGGTCAGTGCTGGGACCACAACTTTCCACAATATACATTAACGATTTGGAGGAAGGAACTGAAGGCACTGTTGCTAAGTTTGCAGATGATACAAAGATATGTAGAGGGACAGGTAGTATTGAGGAAGCAGGGGGGCTGCAGAAGGACTTGGACAGGTTAGGAAAGTGGGCAAAGAAGTGGCAGATGGAATACAATGTGGAAAAGTGTGAGGTTATGCACTTTGGAAGGAGGAATGGAGGCATAGACTATTTTCTAAATGGAAAAATGCTTCGGAAACACAAAGGGACTTGGAAGTCATTGTTCAAGATCCTCTTAAGGTTAACGTGCAGGTTCAGTCAGCTGTTAGGAAGGCAAATGCAATGTTAGCATTCATGTTGAGAGGGCTAGAATACAAGAGCAGGGATGTACTCCTGAAGCTGTATAAGGCTCTGGTCGGACCCCCTTTAGAGTATTGTGAGCAGTTTTGGGCCCCATATCTAAGGAAGGATGTGCTGGCCTTGGATAGGGTCCAGAGGAGGATCACAAGAATGATCCCTGGAATGAAGAGCTTGTCATATGAGGAACGTTTGAGAACTCTGGGTCTGTACTCATTGGAGTTTAGAAGGATGAGGGGGGATCTTATTGAAACTTACAGGATATTGCAAGACCTGGATAGAGTGGACGTAGAGAGGATGTTTCCACTAGTGGGAAAAACTAGAACCAAAGAGCACAACCTCAGGCTGAAGGGGCGATCCTTTAAAACAGAGATGAGGAGGAATTTCTTCAGCCAGAGAGTGGTGAAGATTAGGGCACACGGAGTTGGGGGTAGTGTGTTAAAGTGGATTGGGGACTGGCTATCCGACAGGAAGCAAAGAGTCGGAATAAATGGGTGTTTTTCCGGTTGGAGGAAGGTAACTAGTGGCGTGCCGCAGGGATCGGTACTCGGGCCGCAACTATTTACCATTTATATAGATGATCTGGAGGAGGGGACGGAGTGTAGGGTAACGAAGTTTGCAGACGACACAAAGATAAGTGGAAAAGTGAATCGTGTGGAGGACGGAGAAGATCTGCAGAGAGATTTGGACAGGCTGAGTGAGTGGGCGAGGATATGGCAAATGGAGTATAACGTTGATAAATGCGAGGTTATACACTTTGGAGGAAATAATAACAAATGGGATTACTATCTCAATGGAAACAAATTAAAACATGCTACCGTGCAAAGGGACCTGGGGGTCCTTGTGCATGAGACGCAAAAGCCCAGTCTGCAGGTACAACAGGTGATCAAGAAGGCAAATGGGATGTTGGCCTATATTGCGAAGGGGATAGAATATAAAAGCAGGGATGTCTTGATGCACCTGTACAGGGCATTGGTGAGGCCGCAGCTGGAATACTGTGTGCAGTATTGGTCCCCTTATATGAGGAAGGATATATTGGCATTGGAGGGAGTGCAGAGAAGGTTCACCAGGTTGATACCGGAGATGAGGGGTTTGGATTATGAGGAGAGGCTGAGGAGATTGGGTTTGTACTCGTTGGAGTTTAGAAGGATGAGGGGGGATCTTATGGAGACTTATAAGATAATGCGGGGGCTGGATAGGGTGGAGGCGGAGAGATTCTTTCCACTTAGTAAGGAAGTTAAAACTAGAGGACACAGCCTCAAAATAAAGGGGGGTCGGTTTAAGACAGAGTTGAGGAGGAACTTCTTCTCCCAGAGGGTGGTGAATCTCTGGAATTCTCTGCCCACTGAGGTGGTGGAGGCTACCTCGCTGAATATGTTTAAAGCGCGGATGGATGGATTCCTGATCGGTAAGGGAATTAAGGGTTATGGGGATCAGGCGGGTAAGTGGTACTGATCCACGTCAGATCAGCCATGATCTTATTGAATGGCGGGGCAGGCTCGAGGGGCTAGATGGCCTACTCCTGCTCCTATTTCTTATGTTCTTATGTTCTTATGTGAATCTGTGGAACTCTTTGCCGCAGACGGCTGTGGAGGCCAGGTCATTGAGTGTCTTTAAGACAGAGATAGATAGGTTCTTGATTAATAAAGGGATCAGGCGTTATTGGGAAAAGGCAGGAGAATGGGGATGAGAAAAATATCAGCCATGATTGAATGGCGGAGCAGACTCGATGGGCCGAGTGGCCTAACTCTGCTCCTATGTCTTATGGTCTTATGGTCTAACTGTTGCTGGAGCAGAAGAAAGTTAATGTTCATCACACACTTTTCTTTCTTCCTTCGTACTGAACGGGCCCTCATATTGAGGACTGCAGCATCACTGCTGCAGAGAAAACACGTGACAATTTTGCCTTTCGGCGCACTTGTGTTAATTTCACGGTGTTAGTATCTTGTTTGATCGTCCTTTTGATGAATTTCTTTATGAAACAGGTAGTTCACCACACTTAATAAACTTCATTGTGTTGCTCAGCACATTAGCGCAAAGGAAAGTATTTTACTCTTCGCTGTTCTTGCATCCATATTCCTGTCGTGCAGACATACAAGAAAGAAGAAATCGAACAAATTAGATCAGCAGTACTTACTGTCCCTGAGCGAAGATTTACCAAATTGCCATTTTAAAGAAAATTGTGTCATTATTGGCATTAGAAGAAATCCCACAAAATGTGGTAGCAATATGCCAGTTATTTTACTCTATTGGGTAACCTTATTCCAAATTAATTCATGCGTTGTTCCTCTTCCACTTGCGCACGTATCTGTTTTTGAGTGGTCCAGGATTTCCTGAATCATATAATCTAACTTATACAGTGGTTCCAATCATGATGAAAACCTGCTTTGTCTTATGCAGGAGTGCAGCTATTTATTTAAGCAGCCCCCCTGGCATACTGAGAATTGATGTGGAGATGCCGGTGTTGGACTGGGGTAAGCACAGTCAAAAGTCCCACAACACCAGGATAAAGTCCAACAGGTTTATTTGGCAGCACAAGCTTTCGGAGTCTCGCTTTAACCTGTGAGACTTCTCACTATACTGAGAATTGACAATAACGCAATCCTTATGATTTCCTTATTAGTGCAGAATGCAGATGCGCTGGGTCTATGAATTCCTTTTCCAGTCACCAAGTGCTCATCATCGCTAAGATGTCAATATTGATGAAATCCACATCCCCACAAATCTGTTGCCTGTGTAGATTCACAAGCACAAAATGTCCAACAAAGCTCTTGTCACAGGCTGGTCACTTTGTTGCAATGTAACATTATCTGATGGTGTAACTTCACGGGAGGTACAGTGGCTCAGTAGTTAGCACTGCTGCCTCACAGCATCGGGGACCTGGGTTCAATTCCACCCTGGGTCACTATCTGTGCGGAGTCTGCACATTCTCCCCGTGTCTGCGTAGGTTTCCTCCGGGTGTTCCGGTTTCCTCCCACAGTCTGAAAACTGTGCTGGTTAGGTGCATTGGCCGTGCTAAATTCTCTCTCAGTGTACCCGAACAGGCACTGGAGTGTGGCGACTCGGGGATTTTCACAGTAACTTCATTGCAGTGTTAATGTAAACCTACTTGTGTCGCTGATCAACTTTAAACTTCACTTGTGACTCCACATGAAAGATGGAACAATTGAGTTTTCACCTTCCTCTGACCCATGAAAAATTTAAATCAGGTAAATTTAAATCAAATTGGGTAAGTTAATCATAGTAATTTAATAATTTGAATGTAGCCGATAGTTGCTGGTTCATGATAGTTGACTGATATGAGTTTGCAGTTTTGCATGATAAATGGAGACTAAACATTAAATAAATGGTTCTGTGCAGTAGATAACATTCCTTCAGCTGACCCAGAAGTTAAAAGTAAGTTTATTTATCAGTCACAAGTTGGCTTACATTCACACTGAAATTAAGTTGCTGTGAAAATCCCCTAGTCATCACACTCTGGTGCCTGTTCGGGTACACTGAGGAAGAATTTAGCACGGCCAATGCACCTGACCAGCACGTCTTTCAGACTGTGGGAGGAAACCGGAGCAACCGGGGGAAACCCACAGAGACACAGGGAGAATGTGCAGACTCCACACAGACAGTGACCCAAGCCGGGAATCAAACCCGGGTCCCTGGTGCTGTGAGGCAGCAATGCTAACCAGTGCCAGAAGATCCAGGTTCAAGTCCAACCCCAGGGTGTGATGTCCATCGAAAGATCTGTTTATAATGTGGCCAAACAGGTTGATTAACAATCTGCAAATCTTTCCATTATACGCCAATGGTTAAGAGCAGGAGTGATTCCTGGTCAGCCGTGTGATGGAAAGAAAATTGGAGCTTCCACCATCACCGTCCATAGCTCCAGGCGACAGCATGCATGCGAAAGTGAATGTTGGCACAACAACCCGGGCTCCCCAAGTGAAAAGTAACAACGAACGGCAAATAGTTTTCCACTTGTCTATGATGGTCCAACAATGAATTTGATACTTTTTATACTGGGCTCTTCCAGATGTGTGAGGGGCAACAATGGGGTGGGGGGGGGGGGGGGGGGGTGGGGGCAGTGGATGGATTCATTCCATCCAGTAGAAAAGTCAGTTGCAAGACAATAAAAATGGCTGACTGCGATGATAATGTGCTGAGGGCAGCACTTGCAAAGGAATTGTGGGAGCGGTCAGCAATGTCAAATCCCATACTCAAGAGCTGCCAACCAATTATTCTGCCTTCCCCCGTCACACGTGTTAGAATGGAGGCAGTGAGTGGCCACAAGCCTTTAGCTGGTCATTAATTAGCTAATTAATGGCCTCAATACAGAAAGTCGGGCTGGCTGATGCCTTCTTTCCCTACCCATCTTATTATGGGAACACAGCTCGGTAGATGGTGGGCGGGGAGGGGTTATTAGACAGGAAGGTAGTGGGCTTATTACTCGCCCTATTTTAGGTTCTCTCCCCCTACTACCCCACCTCCATTTACGCCGGCTGTAGGAGTGATAAAATGTTCCTGTAAATCCTGGAATTCCCTCCCTAACAGCATTGTGGGTCAACCCACATCACATGGACTGCAGTATTTCAAGAAGGCAGCTCACCACCACCTTCTCAAGGGCAACTAGGGTGGGCAATAAATGCTGACCCAGCCAGCGACACCCATGTCCCACGAATGAATAATTTTTAAAAAATATGTGCTGAGGTAAAAATAGCCATGAAGGAAGGACAGTTTTGTACATAAGTGTCGTGTTTTTGGTACCATATTGGGCCACGTGAAGTTCTGTCACATCACCGCCATGTTCATGGTATGCACAGCTTAGAGTCATCCACCAACTGGGATAAAAAAATAACTGACGCAGTGACACGATGATGCAGTTATTCCAGTTCATAGAAGCTGCCCGACCTTTGAATTGAAACTCGCAGCCAGAGGGACTGATTAATATATACTGGTGAAAAGGGGCAAATCTAGCAGCACCCCTTGTTTGACATGCCAAAGGGAGGGTTGTGTAGAAACAGGCTGTGTGCCCACAATGCGTCAGCACAGTACTTAAAGCACAATCAAGGTCACTGAACAATTCTGTGCACCAGTGAGACTTTGAGAGAGGTGGAACAAAGTTATTCCAAATGGAAGAAGACTCTGACGGCAATTTTCTGAGCAATCAGGCATTTCGGGAAAAATGGGATTGATGGATTTTATTACTTGGCAAGCGATCAGTAGATGTGGAACAAATGTAGATAAATTAAGTTAATGTGTAGATTAACCAGAATTTGACTGAAGAACAGGGAAGGCTCGAGAGGCTGAATGGCCACTTACCTGTTCCCAGGCTCCTACATATAAAACATGTTTATTAATCACAGAATCATAGAATCTACAGTGCAGAAGGAGGCCATCTGGCCCATCGAGCATACACTGACAACAATCCCACCCAGGTCCTATCCCTGCAACCCCACATATTTACCCTCCTAGTCCCCCTGGCACTAAGGGGCAATTTACCACGGCCAATCAATCTAACTCGCACATCTTTGGACTGTGGAAGGAAACTGGAGCACCCGGTGAAAACCCACGCAGACACGGGGAGAACATGCAAACTCCACACAGACAGTGACCCGAGGCCAGAATTGAACCGGGTCCCTGGCGCTGTGCCACCGTGCTGCCCAATATTCGAGAGAAATGGTCAATTATTTGAGCTTTGAATTTGCATTCAGATTTTAGTTGTGGTGTTAATTTTATCTGCCTCTCCAAATAAGTAAATCACATTCTGACCAGCAACACTAGCAATGAGATTCACCAAAGCATCTACAACAGAATATTATTAGGGAAGTGAAACATTTCCCAACGACAGTCATCACACTTTCTACCAAAGAAAAAGATTTCAAGCTTTGGACTATATTGAGTGATTAGAAAAACCACTTTCCTGCTTTCTGTCGAGGAATTGAAATGTTTGCATACATTGTTGTCTGTCTATTACTCCGCTATATCCCGAGACGCAAGCAACTTGGTCCTGACCTTTGAAGGCACCAACAGTCCTTTGCAAAAGCAAATACCTGTGGATGCTAGAATCTGAAACAAAAACAGAAAATGCTGGAAAATCTCAGCAGGTCTGACAGCCTCTGTGGAGGGAGAATAGAGCCAACATTTTGAGCCCAGATGACCCTTTGTCAGATCTGAAGACAAAGAAAATAGGATGAGATTTAGACTCTGTGGGTGGATGGGGGGGGGGGGGGGGGGGGTGGCATCATGTAATTGACCAAGATTTTATAGACAAAGAAACATAGGGAATATAAATGGTGGTGATAAAGGCTGAGAATGGTGCTGATAGCGGCCATGAAGAGATCGGAATGTGTAAATGGCAGAACAGAGGTGCAGAGTATCAAAAGACAACCTGAGGAATGTGGCAGATGGCCCAAGTGGGGTAGAGGTGGTGGGGTTGGGGGGTTATGCTGGGGTGGGGGAGTAGAAAACAAGATGGAAAGCGAGATTTAGAAGTGGACAGATGAAAATGATGGAAGAAATTACAATGAAAAATTTATGCATCGCACCATTCTCAGCCTTTATCACCACCATTTACATTCCCTTAGCTTTTTTGACTATGACATCTCGGTCAATTCCACAATCCGCACCCACCGCACCCCCCCCACCGCCCCACCCCCCACCCCCCCCCCCAACCCACCGCACCACCCCCTCTGTATGAATTGCGTCCATCAGTACCTTGGTAGTTGCCATTGAGCGCATAGTTATATTTTAAGAGTTTATTTATTAGTGTCACAAGTAGGCTTACATTAACACTGTAATGAAGTTACTGTGAAAATCCCCTAGTCGCCACACTCCGGCGCCTGTTCGGGTACACTGAGGAAGAGTTTATCATGGCCAATGCACCTAACCAGCATGCCTTTCGGATTGTGAAAGGAAACCGGAGCACCGGAGGAAACCCACGCAGACACGGGGAGAACGTACAGACTCCGCACAGACAGTGACCCAAGCCGGAATTTGAACCTGGGCCCCTGGCGCTGTGAGGCAGCAGTGTTAACCACTGTGCCACCGTGCCACCCATACTTAACTAACAAGGTACGAATGGAGTACTCTGCACAAGAGTGGCTCACCTCTTGATCATCCAACACCTCCATCCCCCGTAGCTGTCTCCATCTTCTGCAATTGGGAACACAAAGGAATGTTTGCCAGTCCCCCGAATGGGTGCAGTCTCAAAGATATTCAAGAAGCTTGACGGCATCCAGGACAGATTTGCCCACTTGTCTGGTGCGCCTGCCACCTCATCCATCACTGGCACATTCTGTCTGAAAGTATTGTCAACTTATAGGGGTTTGCTATTTTAGAAAATTACGAGGGTTATAAAAACCTTTGAATTATAGCACTGCACAGCACAATAAATAAAGTCGGTTGCTGGATGAAGCTGAAAGAATACAGCAATAAGAGCTAAAAACACTTTTTTTTGACAATAAATAGGAAGAACTCTGAAGCCCATTTTGTGAGAAAATGGAACAAGTATAGATATCTCCTTCACAATGTGATTAACAACAGCCTTCTGGTATTTGACATTACAATTTAAATCTGCGATTAAATTCACTACTAAAATTAAGAAAATAAAGATGATCGCTTCAGGAGTTTTTAGATGTTTCTTTGCCGATCAATGGCGCACAGAATAATTTGAATATATTTTTATCTAGGGCAGAACTACAAAAGAAAGAGGGAAGAATAATCTTGTCATTATACTGTTTGCAGTGCCAAGAATAAATGAGAATATTATATATTTTTTAAAGAATCTGAATATTCAGTCAGGGGTTAACTCAATCAACTTGTTCCCCCCTCAGTTTGAATGAAGCACAGCCTGTGGCTCAAGCTCCCGCGCAACCGGGTTTGTTGTATTGATGATTGAAAGCAAGGATCAAAGGATTTTGCATCCAGTTCCACAGCATCTAATTCATTGTGGTATTGACTATAGCTCTGCACCATCCCAATCAAACAGAATGGCAATTAAATCATGCGCTGGACATGTGCAGGAGCATCCGGTCAAACTGAAACACAACCTGCAAATGGATGCCACAGTGGCACAGTGGTTAGCACTGCTGACTCACAGCACCAGGAACCCGGGTTCAATTCCCAGCTTGGGTCATAGAAACCATAGAAACCCTACAGTGCAGAAAGAGGCCATTCGGCCCATCGAGTCTGCACCGACCACAATCCCACCCAGGCCCTGTCCCCATATCCCTACATATTTACCCGCTAATCCCTTTAACCTACACATCTCAGGACACTAAGGGGCAATTTTTTAGCATGGCCAAGCAACCTAACCCACACATCTTTGGACTGTGGGAGGAAACCGGAGCACCTGGAGAAAACCCACGCAGACACGAGGAGAATGTGCAAACTCCACACAGACAGTGACCCAAGCCGGGAATCAAACCCAGGTCCCTGGAGCGGTGAAGCAGCAGTGCTAACCACTGTGCTACCGTGCCACCCCCTGCAGACTCCGTACAGACAATGACCCAAGCCGGGAATCGAACCCGGGTCCCCGGTGCTCTGAGGCAGCAGTGCTAACCACCGTGCCACCGTGCCCTTAATACTGTCACTGTATATGCGGAGTCTGCACGTTCTCCCCAGTGTCTGCATGGGTTTTCTCCTGGTGTTCCGGTTTCCTCCCACAGTCCGAAAGACGTGCTGGTCCGGTGGATTGGCTATGCTAAATTCTCCCTCAGTGTATCCGAACAGGTGCCAGAATGTGGCGATAAGGGGATTTCCACAGTAACTTCATTGCAGTGTTAATGTAAGCCTACTTGTGACACTAATAAATAAACCTAAACTTAAACATGGGTTGAACAGAAAATCCAATGAAGATGTACAAGTGGGCATCACGGTGGCACAGTGGTTAGCACTGCTGCCTCACAGCACCAGAGACTTGAGTTCAATTCCCAGCTTGGGTGACTGTGTGGAGTTTGCACATTCTCCCCATGTCTTCATGGGTTTCCTCCGGGTGCTCTGGTTTCCTCCCACAGTCGAAAGATATGTGAGTTAGGTTGATTGGCCATGCCAAATTGACCGTAGTTTCGGGGGGATTAGCAGGGTAACTATGTGGGGCTATGGGGATAGTGTGGGATTGTTGTCAGTGCAGACTCGATGGGCCAAATGGCCTCCTTCTGTACTGTAGAGATTCTACGGATTCTATGATTATCCATGAGACCTCGATGTTGATGAAAGGAATAGTTTATTTTCCTTTTGAGTAGCTGTTGCAAGGAGTTATATTCATCAAAATATTAGATGGGGGAGAATTAAGCTCTGACTTGAATGCTGCAGAGCCATCTTTTGCCAGCCAGGGTGACCCAGAAGCAAAGCAGATTTATTTGGGTGGGAGATTAGCCTGAGAATATTTTTTTAAAATATGGTCATCCAAAGAATGGATGTCAGAAAACCCTTCTTCACACAAAGAGTTGTGGAAATCTGGAACTCTCTTCCACCAAGACACAGCTGAGGCCAGGGGATAGATTGAATATATCAAAATGTAGACTGATAGACATTTTTTAGGCAATGATGTTAAAAGGGTTACGGAACCAAGGTGGCTAACTGGAGTTAAGATACAGATGAGCCATGAAGGAGGAATGGAGGCATAGAATATTTTCTCAATGGGAAAATGCTTAGGAAATCAGAAACACAAAGGGACTTGAAGTCATTGTTCAAGAGGCTCTTAAGATTAATGTGCAGGTTCAGTCGGCAATTAGGAAGGCAAATGCAATGTTAGCATTCATGTTGAAAGGGCTAAAATACAAGAGCAGGGATGTACTCCTGAGGCTGTAAAAGGCTCTGGTCAGACCCCATTTGGAGTATTGTGAGCAGTTTTGAGTCCCATATCTAAGGAAGAATGTGCTGGCCTTGGAAAGGGTCCAGAGGAGGTCCACAAGAATGATCACTGGATTGAAGAGCTTGTCGTATGAGGAACGGTTGAGGACTCTGGGTCTGTACTCATTGGAGTTTAGAGGGATGAAGGGGGAATCTTATTGAAACTTACAGGATACTGCGAGGCCTGGATAGAGTGGACGTGGAGAGGATGTTTCCACTAGTGGGAAAAACTAGAACCAGAGAGCACAACCTCGGGCTAAGGGGACAATCCTTTAAAACATAGATGAGGAGGAATTTCTTCAGCCAGTGAGTGGTGAATCTGTGGAACTCTTTGCTGCAGAAGGCTGTGGAGGCCAGGTCATTGAGTGTCTTTAAGACAGAGATAGATAGGTTCTTGATTAACAAGGGGATCAGGGGTTATGGGGAAAAGGCAGGAGAATGGGGATGAGAAAAATATCAGCCATGATTGAATGGCAGAGCAGACTCGATGGGCCGAGTGGCCTAATTCTGCTCCTATGTCTTATGGTCTTATGATCTTAATGAGTGACGGAGCAGGTTCAAGGATTTGAATGACTTCCACCACTTCCTGAAGATAAGTTTAATTCCCTAAAATGGTTTCCCCCACTCCCCCCACGTTTTTTCACAGACTCCAAACATGATTATTTAAGAGATGACTAATTGCTACTTGCCAGAGAGCAGACACTTAGTTCATTCTTGGCGATAACGTGAGCTGAAAATCTGTCGCGCAAAGAAGCTGCCCAGACATTTTGTGCTCACAACTGCGTTACGCAGGTAAAGTTGTGAAGTTGACAGCTTTGGGCTTCTCAGCACTATCACAACCATGCAATCTTCACGCTGTTTCTTGCAGGTAAACAGCACTAGCGGTGGCATGCTTGTAAAACAAAAACTATGGATGGAGAATGCTTGTTTTTCAACCCGCGAGACAGCAATAGTATTAGGGATGACAAGTGGCAGATTACCTATTGTAGGACTAGAGGGAGTGGGAAAGATGACAGATCATGGGGTTTATATTTGATTTCTCTACCTGACATCGCCATTCCAATGAAAATTATTCAGCTGATCAGAAGCCCAAAGAGACCCAGGCCCTAAATAAAGAGCTTCATGAGTATTTGGCTCACCTACTATTTCCCTGGAGATCTGACGGAATTTTAAACTCAGATATGGAAGCTGTAAATAAATGTTTCTTCACTTACATTCACAGTTATCTGCCTTCCTTGTAATATGAGGGAGCAGGTGATGGGCATGCTTTCTGAGTTGCAAGTTACATGGAGGAAACCCCCTGCTGAGTGGTCCTTTCCCCTCAGTGCCCTCCCTCGCAGTTTAACATGGGCATTGTACATTTTTAAGACAACTAACACTCTGAAGACGCTTCACTGCCCTTTGCTCCCCTAACGTTAAAATAATCATTTTTCATTCCCTCTACAGTCCCCCAATCCCCAGCAGCAGAAAGCATTTACTGTAAGAATGTAACTTTCACCTATCTTCTGCCCCAGATTCCAAAAGGTGTGATGTGCCTGTTGGAACCGATAAAGCTTAAGTTAATAGTAATTGTAATTAATAATGCATAAAGCCATCTGTCATGCAGACATAGGTGATTATTACTTACAAGCAAATCACCTCAATGTGTGTAATATCTTTAATAGATGCAGGATGAATGTTAACCCATTTTGTGCATCAACTCTATTTAGTGCAGCTTTTAGCTAGAAATTGATATCTAGAAAGTTTCATGGCATTATTCACTCTTTTTTATTCTAGCGTTCAGTAATTCCTTGCTGGTTGTTTTTATCATTTTTCATTTTCTGTAGCCCTTTTTCCCGAGACTGTTGAGGAGGTCGGCAAGAGTCATTGCGATTTGAAAATAAGAATGTAAGAAATAACGTGAATAGGCCATTAGGCCCTTTATACCTGGCTACCCTCCACTATCCATACTATCCCCTTATCCCTTCGCACCCAAAATTCTGTCAACCTCTGTCTTGACCCAGCATCCACAGCTCTCTGCAATAGAGAATCCCAAGCCTTCTGAGTAAAGACATTTCCTTGGCACAGTGGTTCGCATTGCGGACCCTCAGCGACAGGGACCTGGGTTCAATTCCAGCCTCGGGTCACTGTCTGTGTGGAATTTACATATTCTCCCCGTGTGTGCCTGGGTTTCCTCCGGGTGCTCCGGTTTCCTCCCACACTCCAAAGATGTGCAGGTTAGGTTGACTGGCCATGTTAAATTGCTTCTTAGCATCGGGGGAGTAGCAGTGTACATACACAGGGTTATGGGGATAGGGCCTGGATGGGATTGTTGTCGGTGTAGGCTTGATGGGCCAAATAGCCTTCTTCTGCACTGTTGGGATTCTATTCTATTCTAAGCTCAACTCAGTCCGAAATGGTCAATCCCTTATTGAGTATTCTTCCATCCTGGGTCAGACCTGGCTACACATCCTCCATGGACCTCATGAGTTCCAGAAATAGAAACCTGCCCTATCTAATAGCAGTGCTGTGTGTTTGTTTAATTTTAACAAATGGAATCTTCACCCTTTCATCTGAGGTATACACTCCAAAGCTGTTTTCAATCCCTGATCTTTGCTCTAAGTTAATCTAACCTGGACTGAGCCGAAGATCTATTACTATTTTCCTGCAATATGGGGAGGAAAGAAATGGCAGAAATCCCATCCTGGCTCCTATTCAGATATCCCTGCTGGAAACATGCATCTGTGGAGAGAACAAGAGCAAACATCTTCGTAGAATCCCCACAGTGCAGAAGGAGGCCATTTGGCCCATCAAGCCTGTACTGACAACAATCCCACCGAGGCCTTCTCCCCGTAATTCCTCATTTTTACTCTGCTAATCCCCTGACAATAAGGGGTAATTTAGCATGGCCAATCTACCTAACTCGCACATCTTTTGGAGTGTGGGAGGAAACCGGAACACCCAGAGGGAACCCACGCAGACATGGGGAGAACGTACAAACTCCACACAGGCAGTGACCTGAGCCGGGAATCAAACCCGGGTCCCTGGGACTGTGACGCAGCAGTGCTAACCACTGTGCCACCCGAAAAAAACAGTGCAAATCTGCTCTGTGGCAGAACTGATTCGAGAAACTGACTGGCTTCACCCATTTCTTTGTTCTTACACATTTTCTCAAAAATATTGGGAGAAAGATGATGAGAGCAGGGAAGAGGTGGGCAATGAATCAGAAAAAAGTTTCAACCCGTACATTCATTTGCTTGTCCGTGCAATGCAAATATTTTGAGATCATTTTGTTTCAGGGGCAGTCACAAAATGTGAACTGTAGCTTAGATCTTGGCAATAAATCCAGTCACCTGTAGAATTGCTTTCTTATGTAGAATATATTTTTCGAAAGGAGAAAAGAAGCATCTGTTCATTTCCTGTTCATCAGTAATTGGTGTCAACACCTCGGAACTGATTAATGATATTTAACAGATGGATCAGACTTTTACACATTGCTGGAAATTATACAATGCACAATAGGAGGAAAGTGAACAAAAATCTGAGTTCTGCCCTGGGCACAGAGTTCAGATGTGGAAGTACGGTTTGATGGCAAAATGTAGGGAGATCACAACAGAACATCTACTGATTCTGAAAAATTCAAAGTAACAGAATTGGTCAGACACAAGTTAAGTATTTAGATCCAACGTCCAATTGAGGTTTAAGTTGAGGGTGGCACAGTGGTTAGCACTGCTGCCTCACAGAGCCAGGGATCCGGGTTCGATTCGGCCTCGGGTCACTGTCCGTGTGGAGTTTGCATATTCTCACCGTGTCTGCGTGGGTTTCCTCCGGGTGCTCTGGTTTCCTTCCATACTCCAACGATGTGCAATTAGGTTGATTGGTCATGCTAAATTGTTTGTTACTGTCAGGGGAATTAGCAGGGAAAATATGTGGGGTTACAGGGATAGGGTGGAATTATTGTCGGTGCAGACTCAATGGGCTGAATGGCCTCCTTCTGTACTGTACGAATTCAATGATAAGTTTCCAAAAACTGTGAAAGGTCTTTTGCTGTTACGTGTTGCCAGTTTTGAAGTTCAAATATTATGAATTGATTTGATTTATTATTGTCACATGTATTGGGATACAGTGAAAAGTATTGTTTCTTGCGCGCTATACAGACAAAGCATACCATACAGAAGGAAAGGAGATGGTGCAGAATGCAATGTTACAGTCATAGACAGGGTGTCGAAAAAGATCAACTCAATATATTGTAAGTCCATTCAAAAGTCTGATGGCAGCAGGAAAGAAGCTGTTCTTGAGTCGATTGGTACATGACCTCAGACTTTTGTATCTTTTTCCCGACGGGAGAAGATGGAATAGTGTATGTCCGGGGCGCATGGGATCCTTGATTAGGCTGGCTGCTTTTCCAAGGCAGCAGGAAGTGTAGACAGAGTCAATGGATGGGAGGCTGGTTTGTGTGATGGACTGGGCTTTGTTCACGACCTTTTGTAGTTTCTTGTGGTCTTGATCAGAGCAGGAGTCATACCAAACTGTGGCACAACCAGAAAGGATGCTTTCAATGAGAAGCAAAGCTCAGAGAACTGCTCTTTGATATTTCTGAGTTCATCCAATAAAAGCTTGGAGGCTCTATCATATTTCATCTGTGTTAAGTTTTATGTTATGGACACAGGTCCAGATTTTATACAGTGGAGAGACTGAGTGAATTCTTGTACTATTTATTCTTTTGACACACGGATTCATTTTTCGATCATACCTACTTCTGACTTTTTCATACCTGAAGCTATATGGAGAATCTGAACCCCATATTTTCATGATGTCGTGTCATCAGGGCTGACCCTCCAATGCACTGTTATGTTCTGGGATGGGATGTTTAACCGAGGCCCCACTTACTCGCTCAGATGGATGTAAATGATCCCAAGGCCTGAATGGGAAAATAGTGGAGGTCTCTCCCTGGTAGCGTGATCAATCTTTATGAATCAACCAACCCTTACAATGGAAGTTTCATGTCACTATCCTGTTGCTGATTCTATGATCTTCCTGTGTGCAAATTGAGTGCAATACTTGCTACATTATGAGTGACGATGGTTTACTGGCTGCAGCAGTCTTTGAGATTTCATGGATGTTGTGAGAGATTGCAACTCACAACATGTAAACATCGGCAGTACGGTGGCACAGTGGTTAGCACTGCTGCCTCACAGCTCCAGGGACCCGGGTTTGATTCCTGGCTTGGGTCACTATCTGTGTGGAGTCTGCACGTTCTCCACGTGTCTGCGTATGTTTCCTCCGGGTGCTCCGTTTTCCTCCCACAGTCCAAAGATGTGCAGGTTAGGTTGATTGGCCATGCTAAATTGCCCCTAAGTGTCCTGGGATACATAGGTTAGAGGGATGAGCAGGGTAAATATGTGGGGATGGGGCATAGGTGGTATTGTTGTTGGTGCAGACTCAATGGGCTGAATGGCCTCCTTCTGGACTGTAGGGTTTTGATAATTCTGTGTAAGCACTCACCAAATTGGCAAGCATACCCTTTATGCAAAAACCTCTGGTGGTCAAAGAAAGGGTGAGATTGTAGAAATATCCAATGCTCCTTTACGTTACACTCCACTGTAAATGTGCTGTGCAAAATATTAATTTTAGCCCCCTCCTACTCATGATGGGCCAGAATTTGCCAGCCGTTCACATCCCGCCGCTCAGATAGTCAGGGCTCAGCCAACTTGGTGCTCAGCCAAATCTCCGATCACTGCGGCGGGACTGGCTGCAAGCGAGGTTGGAGAATCGGGCCCATGATCTTGACTTGGAAAACAAACTCTAATTCAGTGATCTAACTGTAAGAACTTGGGTTGCTATTGGACCCTTGAATCATTCTCTTTCTCATTACTGTTTTAAAGGTACAGAAATAGCTAGTTGTACATTCAGGTGCTTAAACCAGATACTTTACTCAGGAGTCACAGAGTATGTGTCTCACTCATATTTGTGAATTGGGCATTGAGTTGTTCTATCATCCATGCTCTGTTCTGGGTAACCCGTTTCCCACTGGAGAGATTTTTGTTTTCCATTTGTGCATCAAGTATCAAGCTCCATATTCTTGCTACTCATTGGGTAACCTGCCACGTGGTGGGATCTTCCAGTCCTATCAAAGTCTATGGTATTTTGCGTGGCATTGCTGTCCCACCACACCAGGGAACCCACTGCAGGGGAAGTCTTCAGCAGGACCAGAAGTTCCCGCCATGGAAAGGGCTGGAAAATTTGATTTTGTTTTTGGTGACCGTCTTATATCGATGGTCGACAGTTTAATTCTTCCCCACAGGTGGAGACGATAGGGTTGCGTGTAAACCCTATCAAGACTTTTCATTCCTTTGAAGAACCTCTATCTGGTCACCCCTCAACTTCCTACTTCCAAGAGACATTTGGACAGGTACATGGATGGGAAAGCTTTAGAGGGACATAAAAGTTTATTTATTAGTCACAGGTAGGCCTACATTCACACTGAAATGAAATTACTGTGAAAATCTCCTAGTCGCCAAACTCCAGCCCCTGCTCGGGTACACCGAGGGAGAATTTAGCATGGCCAATGCACCTAACCTGCACATCTTTCAACTGTGGGAGGAAACGGGAGCACCCGGAGGAAACCCATGCAGACACGGGGAGAACATGCAAACTCCACACAGACAGTGACCCAAGCCAGTTCCTGGCACTGTAAGGCAGCGGTACTAACCACTGTGCCACCATGCCACTCCTAAGAAAGGGCTATTTCGCCCTTGTGTAATTGCATAGATCGCTTGAAAGGGATTAAGGCTCTGCTGGGATGGGCCAAACACAAGAAAATGGGACTAGTTCAGTTTAGGAAACCTGGTTGGCATGGACTAGTTGGGCCAAAGGACCTGTTTCCATGTTGTTTCTCTCTATGACTGTAAGAGAAAAGATACTCAACCTGTTCACCTTCTCCTGGGACTTTCACATTTATTTTCATCTTGCACTGAACATTTGAGAGAACGATGTACCAAAGACTTATAAACATATGGCATTATTGAAATGCGTAACATTGATTTCCTTTAGGTGATGATTGCATTGCTTGGTTTACCGGAAGGATAGATTGATATAAAGCAGTATAAATTATAACTGCAACAGACACAACCCAACTTCATAATAAACTTCCTGCTTATTAACTGAGGGCAAATGTTCACACTATGTTGCCAGAGATTTCCAAGTGCAAATAAAGGAGCCAATAAAAATAATTGGCTGGTACGGTTTTCTTAACCCTCCCGATTCCCTTCAATGCATGCCAACTGTATAAAAGTGAACTGGAGAGCTCCGTATTGGAGATGATTATTAATTAATCATTCACTGCTAATGAGGCACCACTTTTGGTGTCAATATAGCATGCCCACAAAGGTGCCACGTTCAAGAAACTTTGCAGCCTTTAAATTGATTACTGTTTTATACTTGTTCCTCACTAAAATTGTGCTGAGCTTAAACATCCAAGTGTTTGCCGATCTCGTTTTTCTTGTTCCACCCACCCCGGCCTCCTCACCTATGACATGAGCTGTTGTAGGTTTCTCTGTCTCCCATCCCCGGGAACAGCAGGCGGCCCTGATGCCACCAATGCCACCTGCAGATCCTCAATACTATCCCAATGAGGCCAAATCACAGAATCATAGAAGCCCTACAGTGCAGAAGGAGGCCATTCGGCCCATCGAGCCTGCATTGACCACAATCCCACCCAGGCCCTATCCCTGTAACCCCATATATTTACACTGCTCATCCCCCTGATACTAATGGACAATTTGTCATGGCCAGTTCACCTAACTTGCACACCTTTGGACCGCGGGAGGAAACCGGAGCACCCGGAGGAAACCCATGCAGACACGGGGAGAACATGCAAACTCCACACTGACAGTGACAGTGAAAGGGTCAAACTTTCATGGACTTGCCACTTTGAAGGCAAGATGTGCCACATTCTTGCCCCTAGCTGGCAAGATGCCATCATGCCCTGCAATTGTGTGTTGGAAAGCTCACACATGGACAGCTCTGGATTTCTCAAAGGGTGAGACCAGTTGTGACTTGCAAGGATTTTGAGAAGCTATGCTTTCACGTAAAAATTCAAACCTTTCCTGGATGGCATGCTCCCAAAAAAAAACGAACCAAGAAATAGTTGTTTTCAGCAGTTCAATTTTGATTCCCTCTTTGCTTGCAGATGAGGACTGGTGAAAGGTCACGGACCTGTTAACTCTGTCTCTCCACAAATGCTGCCTGAGTTGCTCAGTGTTTGCACCATTTTGTGTTTTTATTTCAAGTGAAGGAGTGTTAGTTATAGAGTTGAATGTACAAAACCCACACCTAGTTTCATGCAGAATAGGCCTGTTATGAATGCTTTTTTTGAGTTGTCAGCATTTTAGGAGTTGCAATTTTCCCAGGCAGGCATGTACTGAAAATCATCTTTCCAGATCAATGCTTATAACTGACATATTCCCTTCAGGCACTCGGCAAGAGAACATTGCTAACTTTCTACAGCTTTTGGTCTTGAATGTGAATTTAAGACCAAAGTTTTCCGGTGGTTCCCGCTGCCAGATCTTCTAATCCCACAGATGGCAACCCCCTGCCTCAGGTTCCCCAATGGCAAAGAGTGCAAACAATGGGAAAATCCATTGACAGCGACGGGACTGGAAGATCCTACAACCGGAAAATGGCAGGTCGCCTCCGTTACCACAAAACATGCCGCGAACTGGGGAGGAGTGAAGGGTGGGATGTGGAAAATCCCACCCCGAGTCTTGTATCAGCCCACACTACATTATTTTCCAATAAGATTACTGTAATAATTCCTCCAAGGCCAGTCTTTCATCACCAAAAACCCTTTAATGATAACAGAAGAAAGAGCCACACTCTGGCTAACAGCATGCAAGTCAATACCTGGGGCTCTACTGAATACCATTCTGGGTTGAAGCAATGGGTTTTAACCCCCTACTGTTCACTTCCCATTGAATGAACCTCCACACGCTCAATAAGGGAGCTCGTAGCCCATGGGGAGATCTATTGACAATCCCCATGTCCTTCGTAGTCATCATAACAATTCCATAATCCAGCAACATAATTCATTGCACAGTGCATTATGAGAATACAAATAGCCATTTTCCCTTCTTATGCCAAGATTTACAATGAGAACCATTGAATCCCCTACAGTGCAGAAGGAGGCCATTCGGCCTACTGAGCTTGCACTGACAACAATCCCACCTTAATCCAGAATTAGGATAGACAGAAGCTTTTTTGGAGAGTCAGAAGTTTTTTTCCCAGGGTGGAAGAGGGGACATAGGTTTAAGGTGCAAGGACAAGGTTTAAAGGAGATGTATGAGGCAAGCTTTTTACACAGAGCGTGGTGGGTGCCTGGAACTCGTTGCCGGGGGCAGGTAGTGGAAGCAGATACGATGGTGGCTTTTAAGGGGTGTCTTGGCAAATACATGAATTAGAACATAGAACATAGAACATAGAACATTACAGCGCAGAACAGGCCCTTCGGCCCACGATGTTGCACCGACCAGTTAAAAAAAAAAAAACTGTGACCCTCCAACCTAAACCAATTTCTTTTCGTCCATGAACCTATCTACGGATCTCTTAAACGCCCCCAAACTAGGCGCATTTACTACTGATGCTGGCAGGGCATTCCAATCCCTCACCACCCTCTGGGTAAAGAACCTACCCCTGACATCGGTTCTATAACTACCCCCCCTCAATTTAAAGCCATGCCCCCTCGTGCTGGATTTCTCCATCAGAGGAAAAAGGCTATCACTATCCACCCTATCTAAACCTCTAATCATCTTATATGTTTCAATAAGATCCCCTCTTAGCCGCCGCCTTTCCAGCGAAAACAATCCCAAATCCCTCAGCCTCTCCTCATAGGATCTCCCCTCCATACCAGGCAACATCCTGGTAAACCTCCTCTGCACCCTCTCCAAAGCCTCCACATCCTTCCTGTAATGTGGGGACCAGAACTGCACACAGTACTCCAAGTGCGGCCGCACCAGAGTTGTGTACAGTTGCAACATAACGCTACGACTCCTAAATTCAATCCCCCTACCAATAAACGCCAAGACACCATATGCCTTCTTAACAACCTTATCTACTTGATTCCCAACTTTCAGGGATCTATGCACACATACACCTAGATCCCTCTGCTCCTCCACACTATTCAAAGTCCTCCCGTTAGCCCTATACTCAACACATCTGTTATTCCTACCAAAGTGAATTACCTCACACTTCTCCGCATTAAACTCCATCCGCCACCTCTCGGCCCAACTTTGCAACCTGTCTAAGTCTTCCTGCAAACTACGACACCCTTCCTCACTGTCTACCACACCACCGACTTTGGTGTCATCAGCAAATTTGCTAATCCACCCAACTATACCCTCATCCAGATCATTAATAAATATTACAAACAGCAGTGGCCCCAAAACAGATCCCTGAGGTACACCACTTGTAACCGCACTCCATGATGAATATTTACTATCAACCACCACCCTCTGTTTCCTATCCGCTAGCCAATTCCTGATCCAATTTCCTAGATCACCCCCAATCCCATACATCTGCATTTTCTGCAGAAGCCTACCATGGTGAACCTTATCAAACGCCTTACTAAAATCCATATATACCACGTCCACTGCCTTGCCCCCATCCACCTCCTTGGTCACTTTCTCAAAAAACTCAATAAGGTTAGTAAGGCACGACCTACCTGCCACAAAACCATGCTGACTATCACCTATCAATTCATTACTCTCCAAATAACTATAAATCCTATCCCTTATAATTTTTTCCAACATCTTGCCGACAACAGAAGTGAGACTCACCGGTCTATAATTCCCGGGGAAGTCTCTGTTCCCCTTCTTAAACAATGGGACAACATTCGCTAACCTCCAATCTTCTGGTACTATACCAGAGGCCAACGACGACCTGAAGATCAGAGCCAGAGGCTCTGCAATCACTTCTCTTGCCTCCCAGAGAATCCTTGGATAAATCCCATCCGGACCAGGGGATTTATCTATTTTCAGACCCTCCAGAATATCCTGCACATCCTCCTTATCAACTGTAATACTGTCTATTCTACTCCCTTGCAACCCAGTGTCCTCCTCAGCTATATTCATGTCCCCTTGCGTGAACACCGAAGAGAAATATTGGTTCAATGCTTCACCAATCTCCTCCGGTTCCACACATAACTTCCCTCTGCCATCTATAACTGGCCCTAAACTTGCCCTAACCAACCTTCTGTTCTTGACATACCTATAGAACGCCTTAGGATTCTCTTTAACCCTATCCGCCAAAGTCTTCTCATGTCCCCTTTTAGCCCTTCTAAGCTCGCTCTTCAACTCCCTCTTAGCCAATCTAAAGCTTTCTAGTGCACTACCCGAGTGCTCACGTCTCATCCGAACATAAGCCTCCTTTTTCTTTTTAACCAACAAAGAAACTTTTTTGGTGCACCACGGTTCCCTAGCCCTACCAATTCCTCCTTGCCTGACAGGGACATACCTATCACAGACTCGCAGTAGCTGCTCCTTGAAAAAACTCCACATGTCGGACGATGGGAATAGAGGGATGTTGTCCCCAAAAGGGTAGGGGACTTTAGTTCAGTCGGGCAGCATGGTCAGTGCAGGCTTGGAGGGCTGAAGGGCCTGTTCCTGTACTGTAATTTTCTTTGTTCTAATTCCGTAACCCCACGTATTTACCCTGCTAGTCCCTCTGACACTAAGGGGCAATTTAGCATGGCCAATCCACCTAACCCGCACATCTTTGGAGAGTGGGAGGAAACCTACATAAACATGGGGAGAATGTGCAAATTCCACACAGTGACCCAAGGCCGGAATCGATCCCACGTCCCTGCCTCTGTGAGGCAGCAATGCTAACCACTGTACCACTCTGCCGCCCCTGTTAAATGATTCCATGTTAATTTTTTTTTAATGCCTGGATGAAGATTTTGAAATTTCTTCTATCATGGATATTGAAAATGCCACTGTGTTAATTTGGCCACTCACCAAGAGCACATATCGTCAAGATGAGGGTGGGACGGTGGTACAGTGGTTAGCACAGCTGCCTCACAGCTCCAGGGACCCGGGTTCAATTCCCAGCTTGGGTCACTGTCTGTGTGGAGTTTGCACGTTCTCACCGTGTCTCCATGGGTTTCCTCCGGGGGATCCAGTTTCCGCCCACAGTCCAAAGATGTGCGGGCTCGGTGCACTGGCCATGCTAAATTTCCCCTTAGAGAGCCAGGATGTGTAGGTTAGCGGGATTAATGGGGTAATTATGAGAGGTTACAGGGATATTGCCTAGGTGGGATTGTTGTTGCTGCAGACTCAATGGGCCGAATGACCTTCTGCACTGTACAGTTTCTATGGTTTCTATGAAGGCCATAGATGAACATGTTGCTCGTTCAGAGATAATTCTTACATTCCTTTGCGGGGTGAATGACTTTGGATGGTATTAGTTTGTTTACTTTTGGATACGGTTCAGGCAGGGGAGTTCATATCCAGTGACTGAATAGGTTTTCCTAACTGTTTTCTTCAGTGATATCTAATTAGAAGTCTGTCTTGTGTTGTGTGTCTGCAGAGAGACAGTGAACTGCAGTGATACACTGCACGTCAAAACCTTTCTGATCCAAGACTGCAAGGGATGCCCTCCACTTTGAGGCTAATTCATCACACTGTGACAAAATCCCAGGAGATAACTCCCAAATTTCTTGTCACTGGGTTAGCAGCGACCCTGTGGAAATCCTTACTACATTTTCCTATGCTTTTGTTTTCTACTCATAGGATTCCTGCTTGATCCCCACAGTCAAATGCACATTAATTAGACAGTGCTTTAGAATGTCCACTATGTCTTTGTCACTGTAGATCAAAAGATAGGATTACATTGACATTACACCCAGAAATAGATCCATTGGCCCAATTGGTCTGTTTCAATGTTTATGTTCCACAGAAGCCACTTTCAACCCTACTTCATATCATTCCAAGCTGCATAAACTTCTATTCCTTCCTGCCTTGTATGTTTACTGCACTTCCCCTGAAAAAAATCTGAACTCAACTACTTCATATTGCCTGACATTCTAACCATTCTTGAGGTAAAGGCATTTCCTCTTTTTATTTATTTGATTTATTTGTGACTATCTTATATTTATGATCCCCTAGTTTGTGACTCGTGCGCTGTTTTACAGTAAGTCTTAAAGGGCCTGAATTCATATTACCTCCAGATAGTAGGGGTAGCACAATGGTTAGCACTGCTGCCTCACAGCTCCAAGGACCCGCGTAAATTCCAGCCTCGGTTCACTATCTGTGTGGAGTTTGCACGTTCACAGAATCACAGAATCCTTGCAGTGCAGAAGGAGACCATTCGGCCCATCGAGTCTGCACTGACAATAATCCCACCCAGGCCTTATTCCTGTGACACCACATATTTACCCTGCTAATCCCCCTGACACTGGGTTCAATTTAGCACAGCCAATTGCGGGAGGAAACCGGTGCACCCGGAGGAAACCCACACAGACACGGGAAGAATGTGCACAGGGAGAGATTTCTCTCTGTGTCTGCGTGGGTTTCCTTCGGGTGCTCCGGTTTCCTCCCACAGTCCAAAGATGTGCAGGTTAGGTGGATTGGCCATGCTAAATTGCCCCTTAGTGTCCCAAGGTGTGTAGGTTAGATGGATGGTAAATATGTGGGGTTACAGGGATAGGGCGGGGGGACAGGGTAAGATACTCTGCCAGAGAGTCGGTGCAGACTCGATGGGCCGAACGGCCTCTTCTGCAATGTCGGGGTTCTATGATTCTATGGGCAGAATTTTCCCAATGTGGAGATGCCGGCGTTGGACTGGGGTAAACACAGTAAGAAGTTTAACAATAGAAACTTGATGTCTGTGTCGATATGCAAGATCTTCTTGGAGATCCTCTCCACTTGGAGCCGGCAGTTTGCGGTGTCGATGGTAGTCATGATGTGGAGATGCCGGTGTTGGACTGGGGTTTGTTAAACTTCTTACAGAATTTTCCCGGCAGGGGAATGCACTGCGGCAGAGATAAGGTCAAGATCTGTTTCTCTCCGCTGTAAGGATGAAGAAATGTTCCAATCAAATCAACAAGAATTGGATGCAAACCTGCAAATGCCCAATTTAAACCATCCCTGAGCCACGTGGTCACCTTAAATCAACACCCACACTTGAATTAACTTTGGGAAATCTGATATTTATGCTCATTTCTTCGGTTCAAGATTTATAACTTACAATTCAGAGCTGGCATGTGAAGCAGGCATGAACCATTCAACTGGGTTAGTTCATTTTCAACCTGCAGCACAAGCAATTCAAATTTGGAAGCATAATGGTGGCAACTGTTTCTCAGATTGTGCGAAAATTCCAATCGCATTGAAGCTCAACCGCTTCGTTATTCATTACTTTTATTGTTCTCATTTAATGGCCATTTCTGCTAAATCCCTGATACGCATAGATTTATATATGCATGGACAGGGACAGGATCAAATCTTTTATCATACCCATGGGTGGCACGCTGGCACATTGGTTAGCACTGCTGCCTCACAGCGCCAGTGACACGGGTTCGATTCCAGCCTCGGGTCACCGTCTGTGTGGAGTCTGCACGTTCTCCCCATGTACACTTGGGTTTCCTCCGGGTGCTCGGGTTTCCTCCCGCAGTCCAAGGATGTGCGGGTTAGGTGGATTGACTATGCTAAATTACCCCTTAGTGTCAGGGGGACTAGCAGGGTAAATAAGTGAGGTTACCAGGATAGGGCCTGGGTGGGATTGTTGATACAGATTCGATGGGCTGAATCTTTTGCACTGTAAGGATTTGTATGATTTCTATGATCTTAAGGACAGCTTCTTCTCTGCTGCCATCAGACTTTTGTTATATTAAGTTGATCTTTCTCTTCACCCTAGCTATGACTGTAACACTACATTCTGCACCCTCTCCTTTCCTTCTCCATGAACGGTATGCTTTGTCTGTATAGCATGAAAGAAACAATGCTTTTCACTGTATACTAATACATGTGACAATAATAAACCAAATCAAATCAAAAATCAAGCACTTTGAGGTATGTGCCTGGCACTAATCTGGCTTTGCTTCTTCTGGCTTTTTGTCACTTCCAGAGAGCAGAGGCAGGTTGTGAGACAAAAGTTGCCTGAATATAAGATTTTTAAAAAGTGAGGCAAGGGAAGGCATATTAAACTCCCAGTTTTTGCTTTTGATATTCAACTGTTGCATGTACCACTGTTGTAATATGCCCTAAGGGTTATCACTGGAAAGGAAATGTGTTATGTGATCCGGTCTTAGTTTAACTTTTGCTTTGAGCAAGGCACACATACTCAGCAGTGGTGCCTTCAAGCTTTATATTGATGTATAATTGTTCCCATATATCGAGTCTTAATAAATGAACGCCACAACATGTTTACCAAATCCTTTGTAAGGCATTGGTTCCTTATATGGTAAATAAGCCCAATGTATGATATCATGATAAGAACACGACATGGTGAACAGCCTTAGACCGTGCGACATGGCATGGGATGACCCTCGGTGCTTTAGTCCAACCGCGGCAAAATTGTAGCACCAGAGAGTGTTGAAATGCAACATGCTGACTGCAAAGAAAAGCTTTGAAGATGCAGCACTGAAATAGTGCTTAGAAAAGGAGCTGGTAAGCAGGTTTAATCTTGTATTGAGATTGCAATATATAGCCTTTAAAGTACGTGAGTAGGACAGCGGTTGAGAGAGCCAGCACCACGTTAGCTCAAACAGTTCAGAAAGACAGGTGATGGAGACAATTAGTCTCCATGGGCAGGAGCTTCAGACAAATGCAAGAAGTGGCTACAGTGACTCTCATCTCAGGAACAGTAGAAGAAGGAAGTTCAAAAGGATATTATCAGAATGTCCACAAAATCCCCCCATTTGAATTGGGATGCAATTTCCACCTATCTGATTTCAGAATGCTCAAATAGCGTAAAGAGCGATGGTTTCTCGATTCAGGTCTGTCTGAACCAGCCAAACAAACCATAGAATTTCACCTAACCATTAGGAATGAAGGTTTCTGCAGAGTGAACATTCAGGATTAATACCAGGAGAACTAAGGGATCCTCAAAAGACATGGACCACATTGGAAGACCAGTTCAGAATCAGGCTAAACTTAAGTATTCATTGACTAGAGTTCATGTTATTTCAACAACAGCCGACACAATCCAGAATCTGCTTCATCAGCAGATTCAGAAAAGAAAAGGTGCGTACTGTAATTTTTCATATGCAGAGTAAGCATAGAACATCGAACATAGAAAGCCACAGCACAAACAGGCCCTTCGGCCCACAAGTTGCGCTGATCATATCCCTACCTCTAGGCCTAACTATAGCCCTCAATCCCATTAAATCCCATGTACTCATCCAGAAGTCTCTTATAAGACCCCAACGAGTTTGCCTCCACCACCGCCGACGTCAGCCGATTCCACTCACCCACCACCCTCTGAGTGAAAAACTTACCCCTGACATCTCCTCTGTACCTACCCCCCAGCACCTTAAACCTGTGTCCTCTCGTAGCAACCATTTCAGCCCTTGGAAATAGCCTCTGAGAGTCTACCCTATCCAGACCTCTCAACATCTTGTAAACCTCTATCAGGTCACCTCTCATCCTTCGTCTCTCCAGGGAGAAGAGACCAAGCTCCCTCAACCTATCCTCATAAGGCATGCCCCCCAATCCAGGCAACATCCTTGTAAATCTCCTCTGCACCCTTTCAATGGCTTCAACATCTTTCCTGTAATGAGGTGACCAGAACTGCGCGCAGTACTCCAAGTGGGGTCTAACCAGGGTCCTATAAAGCTGCAGCATTATCTCCCGACTCCTAAACTCAATCCCTCGATTAATGAAGGCTAGTACTCCGTACGCCTTCTTGACCGCATCCTCCACCTGCGAGGCCGATTTAAGAGTCCTATGGACCCGGACCCCAAGGTCCTTCTGATCCTCTACACTGCTAAGAATGGTACCCTTCATATTATACTGCTGCTTCATCCCATTGGATGAAGCAGACAGAATTGTTGAGTTGGTGATTGCATCCACTCCCACGGGAGCGATCTGGAAGGATCTGCGAGACAAGCCCAAAGCATACAGCATTGAAGATCTACTTAAGGATGTCGAGAAGCAATCCTCGCAATTTGAACAAAGCCTAGAGATCCTAAGGACAACACCATTTGTTGACGCATGCACTAAAACACTCAAGCATAGCAAGACACGAAGAAGGTGTGGTCCTCTGCATTTACCAAGGAAATACCCAGCTTTTCATCAGTTCTACAGAGCATGTAGCTGAAAGGACCATTGACAGCAGCGATATACTGGAGCAAAAGCTGGTGCGGCTGTAAAGTGTCATGCACTGACCCAAACAGACCATACACATTGGGCACTGTCAAACAAGAAGAGTGACTATCTGGTACATGAGGAGACTGGCAAACCAGAAAAGGAAGATGATGTGCAGAATGAGACGAAGAACAGTGAACACATAGAATCGTAGAATCTACGGCACGGAGATAGGCCCTTCAGCCCAATCTGGTCCATGCCGACCAAAATGCTAAGCTAACCACATTTGCCTGCATTTGGCCCATATCCCTCTAAACCTTTCCTATCCATGTATCTGTCCAAATGCCTTTTAAATGTTGTCAGTGTCCCTGCCTCAACCACTTCCTCCAGCAGCTCATTCCACATATGTACCACCCTCTGAGTAAAGAGGTTTCTCCTCAGGTTCCCATTAATTCTTTCCCTTCTTAACCTAAATTTATGCCCTCTAGTTCTCAATTCCCCAACCCTGGGAAAAAACCTGAGTGCATTCACTCTATCCATGCCTCTCATGATCTTATGCACCGCTATAAGATCACCCCTCAGTCTCCGACTCCAAAGAAAAAAGTCCTAGCCTATCCAATCTCTCCCGATAACTCAGTTCCTTGATTCCTGGCAATATCCTTGTAAATTTCTTCTGCACGCTTTCCAGTTTAATAACATCTTTTCTGTAGCAAGGTGACCGAAACTGAACACAATACTCCAGGTGCAGCCTCACTAACGTCCTGTACAACTACAACATAACTTCCCAACAGCTATACTCAGTGCCCTGACTGATGAAGGCCAGCATGCCAAAAGCCTTCTTCACTCCCCTATCTCCACCTTTAGAGAACTGTGCACCTGCACTGACGTGTTTCACACTGTCACTCTTGTGGAAAACATAGATGCCCAAAATGTTTGCCAAGATTTAAATTAGCTACTCGAAGAAAATTAGTAACTATTTATTATTCGCCAAGATTGGCAGAGGGGGATGTGCCAGCATACTGTCTCTGCAAATTCTAAAAGACATGTATCCACAGTTGTGGAAAGTCAGGATGAATCCTTCTGCAGTGAAACTTTCAGCATAGACCGGTTCACTAATTCAATGTGCAGGTTCCATATTCCTGGAGTGCAAGTACAATCAGTCCTCCTGAGTGTCTCAGATGTTCTACATTGTAGAGCCAAAAGGCCCAGTGATCACAAGTCTACCAGCATGCCATAACCTGATAGTAATAACAAACCGTGCAATGAGTCAGACATCACAAGGCATTTCATAAACTACTGCTTTCACCTCAGGTCCATGACCCAACCTCGAAATATCCACCATGTTTTGATGAGATTGCTAGTTTCAGGGGAACTGCAACAATTAAACTGGAGAGGATTGCAAGTCCATCAATTGATCCACCACATGAGTGCAGCATCCGCATACATGGCAAACTGAAGGTCAAATTGGACAAAATGGAGGAAAGTAGAATCATTGGAAGAGTACAGAGCATACGGATTGGCACAGATCAAACACATGTGTCACAAAGAAGGGTGGATCATTGAAAGCATGCCTCAATCCATAATATTTAAATGCAGATTTGAAATTTTATCCCCACAAAATGCCCACGTTAAAAGAATAAGAAGTCTCACAGGTTAAAGTCCAACAGGTTTATTTGGAATCACGAGCTTTCGGAGCGCTGCTCCTTCATCAGGTGAGTGGAGGCGGATTCATAAACGCAACATACATAGGCAAAGACACAATTGCAAGATAATTACAGATTGGAATGTGAAGAATTGCCCACCCCAGTCCAACGCTGGCATCTCCATATCATCACATGAAAAGAGTTAAATCTGATATTTGCAGGTGTAATATTGTTCTTGAAGCTTGATGCCAAGGATGGATGCTGGCTTACGCATCTCACAGAAGAGTCCCACGAACGTCCTACATTTCATACCCAATTCAGATGACATTGCTTTCAATGACTTTTGGGCTATCTATTTGCCATGATCTCTGTCAAGCTCACATGGACCCACATTATCTACATTTGTATATATAACTGTTGAAAGAACAAAGCAAGAACATGATCACACTCCCCATCTATTGATGCAAGTGGCACAGAATGAAAGATTAGTGTTCAGCAGTCTGAAATGTGACATCAATGTGCAGTAGATCAATTTCTTCTGTTCTCTTTATTCCAGTGCTGGCATATATCCTGATCCAAGTAAAATCAAGGCTATTAAAGCCATGCTAACTCCTCAAGCTGAGAACAATCTTTGAAATTGCCTAAGTCTTGTGCACTAAGTTGATCTTTCTCTATACCCTTGCTGTGACTGTAACACTACATTCCGCACACTCTCCTTTCCTTCTCTCCGAACGGTATGCTTTGTCTGTATAGCGTGCAAGAAACAATACTTTTCACTGTATGTTAATACATGTGCCAATAATAAATCAAATCAAATCACAATTTTGCTCAAAAATCTTTCATTGCCAAGGGATCTGTTGAGAAAGGATGTGTCTTTCCTGTAGCATAGAGAGCACCAATCTCAATGCTTTTACATGCTGCAGTTCTTTATCGGGTAATGAAAGGCCTCCACATTCCATTCACACACAAGTAGTTTTCCACAAACAGCCTCCAAGGTCCCAGCCTTCCTCTCTGAGTAAGCTGTTCTATAACTTGACATAAACTCCAAGAATCCTTCTACCCTGAAATCATTCAATACCAAGATCTTTTCTCAATTCACTATTCTATAAAAAAGGTTAACTAAAAAGTCAAGTGTTGTGTTATGATTGGTTACTATTGTAACCTGGGGCGAGGAGTGGAAGGGGACTGTGTACCTTTCTCCTTTGTGGCAGTGATGGTGCGATGCTACTGGTTGTTATTTCATTAAAGTGCAAGGTCATTTGTACTTGCGGAGGAGTTAGCCGAGAGGTATTATCACTAGACTATTAATCCAGAAACTCAGCTAATGTTTTGGAGAATCAGGTTCAAATTCCGCCACGGCAGATGGTGGAATTTGAATTCAATAAAAAAAATCTGGAATTAAGAATCTACTGATGACCATGAAAACCGTTGTCGATTGTCAGAAAAACCCATCTGGTTCACTAATGTCCTTTAGGGAAGGAAATCTCCTGTCCTTACTTAGTCTGGCCAACATGTGACTCCAGAGCCACAGCTATGTGGTTGACTCTCAACTGCCCTAAAACAACGAGGGATAGGTAATAAATGCTGGCCAGCCAGCAATGCCCATCTTCCATGAATGAATAAAAACAATAGTTTTTTCGTATTTGCAGTATCTTCCTCACCTCTACCGATTTATCAAATTTGAAATTTGACTCAACCTCCCTGCCCATCACCCCACCCCTCCCACCTCCCATGACATGTTTTCTGGTGATGGAGGAGGCCTATCATTGGTCAATGGTGGGATCTTCCGGTCTCACTAGTGTCAACAGGCTTCTCCGTGACTCACACCCTCCGCCATCGAATGGCCCATGTGTTTGGGGGGCGGGGGGAGGATTGGGGGGGGGGGGGGGGGGGGGGCAGGGTTCAACTACAGCGGGACCAGATGACAGGAAGGGCCGGAAAACCTCGGCTACTATTTCCACTGGCAGGAGGGTCAGCCACCAGAGGATTCAGTTTTGAAGATACCTGCCAAAAAAAAGAATCAGAAGAGAGATGAGGGGAATTTAACTTTTACGCAATGAATTGTTGTGATCTGGAATTGTTGTGATTGTTGTGACCACACCAAGGAGTGGTGGAAGCAGTTTCAAAAATATTTTCGCAAAAGGGAATTGGATAAGTACTCGAAGAGGAAAGATGTGCGGGGTTTTTGGAAAGGAACAGGAGAGGATGCAAGATAAATATGATGGACAGCAAGGCCTCCGACTGTTTTATAGTTTAAAGTTTATTTATTAGTCACAAGTAGGCTTATATTAACACTGCAATGAAGTTAATGTGAAAATCCCCTTGTCGCCACACTCTGGCGCCTGTTCAGGTACATTGAGGGAGAATTTAGCATGGCCAATGCACCTAACCAACACATCCTTTGGACTGTGGGAGGAAACCGGAATACCAGGAGGAAACCCATATAGACATGGTGAGAACGTGCAGACTCCGCACAGACAGTGACTCAAGTCGAGAATCAAACCCAGGTCCCTGGCGCTGTGAGGCAGCAGTGCTAACGATTGTGCCACCGTGCCATGTTGCAAAATTATGTGGTCTTCATCCATCCTATTTACTCTCAAACCATGGTTCATTTGCTTGCATGACATGTTTGTTCAAAAGAATTACGACCAATCTTCAAGAGATGCTTCATGCATTGTCTATGGAAGCCTGCGGCAAATGATTGTGCTAGAGCTTTCTTTCAAGCATGGGAATCATGGGCTTTTTATAGCAGGATGCCCCAAGCAATTTGTCTTCATGGGGCACTTAGTCATATTCTATGGAACCATATGGATCATCTCCATAATTTATTTCAATGTTCCCATTAAGTTGCATCCACTGAAAGACTTTGCTGTTCTAATTTAGGCTCTGGACAGAGCAGTGAGGCAAACAGTCCTTTGCAAGTTTCTAGGTTTGCAAGGTTCCAAAATAATAAACCAGAAGGTTAGAAATATTATTTGAAAACCAAGAACTTGCATTTCTATAGTACTTTCCCAATCTCAGGATGTCCCACAAATGCCTTGAAGTACTTTTGAAGTGTAGTCACTGTTGTAATGTGGCATTGAGTTTGTACACAGCAAGCTCCCATAAACAGCAATGGGCAGATGATCTACTTTTTGTCATGTTGATTTGGGGTAAACCATGGCTCGGGCAACGGGGATAACTCCCCTGTTCATCTTAAAGCTAATAGCACGGCTTCTTTTCGCTCCACTTCAGAGAGCAGAAAGGCTTGATGTTTCATCTGGAAACTTGCACCTCAATGTAGCTCTTCACAGTGGAGTGTTGGCTTTGATTTTGTGTTTCAAGTTCCTGGAATGGGGTCATGTACACTAAACATTGATAGAAGTGGAGGATCTAGGTCTTATTTGGATGCTCTTGACAACATTAGCTCCATTTGCAACTGATTCTCATTTATTCACCATTCATTCTGCATTATCTTGGAAAGGCTACTATGAAATCCTCCATGTATTCTATCCCACCAAGGAAAACCGCAAGCTTGAATTATGGTTACAACTTGGTGGCATAGTTGCTATGTGTCATAAGACATAGGTATGGAAGAAATAGGAGCAGGAAAGCTCCTTGAGCCTGCTCCGATGTTCAATGGCTAAACATCTAAATCAGTTCCACTTTTCCACCCTTATCTCGCTAAGGACCTGTTGACACCTTTCCCTCAGATCCCACAGACCTATTGGCCTCAATTTTCAAAATAATTGATTGTCCACCATTCTCCATTCAGGTTGGAGAATTTCAAAGATTTACAGCTCTTTAACTGAAGAAATTTCTCCCCATTTCAGTCCTAAATTGCCAAGCCCCCATCCTGAGACTGTGACCTCAAGTTCTAGATTTTCCAGGCGCGAGAAACAGTCTCTCAGCATCTGAGAGTGATGAGTGAATTACATTAGAAGAGTAACTAGGTGCGGTATCAAGTCATAGAGACAGAGGAAGAGGCAGAATCCAGCCCAATGTTGGCTAAGGTACCACGATTCACTTGACCATCCTTTGCCTCTTCATCCTCTGGGTGAGGAGATTTCCCCCCAAGCCCCCTTGAACTTTCCTACATTTTGCCCCAAAAACATATCCCCTTTTGTCCTGTGAAAACAGAATCACAGAATTTATACAGTGCAAATGAGCCTCCTGCATCCTACGCAGGACCTATCCCCATAACCCCACGTGTTTAACCTGATAATCATAGAATAATAGAATCCCTACAGTGCAGAAGGAGGTCATTTGGCCCATCGGGTCTGCACCGACCACAATCCCACCCACGCCCTATCCCATGCACTTACCCTCGCTAGCCCCGCTGACACTAAGGGGCAATTTAGCATGATCAATCCACCTAACCCGCAAATCTTTGGACGGTGGGAGGAATCCCTCTAACCTATGCATTTTGGAACACTAAGGGGCACTTTAGCATGGCCAATCAACCTCACTTACACATCTTTGGACTGTGGGAGGAAACCGGAGCACCCGGAGGAAACCCACACAGGGAGAACGTGCAAACTCCACAGTCACCCAAGCCCAGAATCGAACCTGGCACTGTGAGGCAGCAGTGCTAACCACTGTGCTGCAAAACTAGGAAATGCTGAATACATGCTGAATATTTATTCAGACTCTTTTAAATTTCAGGCCATTGCAATGCTTTAGAATTTAAGCAAAATCCTGATCTTCAGACTGGCACATGGCCTATCCCCTCGGTGCTAGTTCCGCACAATGAGAGAAATTTCTGGGACAATTGTGGCAGTTGGCAGCTGTCCAATTCTCCCCCAGAGATCCATTACAGTCAATTTCTGGAATATAATCAGCTTTGAACGGAAACAGCTGAGTGACCATGCAATTTACGCAACTGCAAGTAAAAATATCTTCAAATGACACTGCCAGAAAATGTATTTCCTTTATTTTTACTGAACGACAAATCCAAAATACAGGTCGCCGAAGCCCTTTAACTTGTAAAATGGCTATAAAAATAAAGGTTGCTAATGACAAGGTTACCCAGAATCACATCTTATTTCTGTGATGCTGTATATTCACAGGAAACGTAGATAATCAACAAAGGCATAAAGCAGCTGAGATGCTAAGCATCACCACAAGACTTGATTCCATCCAGGCAGATGGTCTTTGTGGTTATAACCTGTGATTTTCCAGTGATTACAAAATCAAGGAATCAGCAGTGACATTCTTCCACATTTGAGTGAGTGAGGATGACTATCAGGGCTGGGTCTCTCACTGAGCGCAAGAATTGCAAACGTGGGGGAGGCAGTCAGTGGGTGAAACAACTGAATATATCTCATTTTCTTTCACCTCGTGGGCTTGCCAAACCTCAGTCTTGTAAACTGAGCGGCCGCACTCTGCACTGCCTGCAGCAAGTGAATAACACCCAGCAAATACTCTTAGTTCGCTCAGAACATTTTTTTTATTGGCACCTTTCAGCTCTTTATTTCTAATCAAAAAAGCCAATTCAAATTAAGTCCAGTCATGGCCCCCGCATGAGGGACAAACCAGATTCAAGTTGGCAAGACTTGCAGCCCATCAAACAAGATCTAAGCTGACAGGATGAGGCATTGGACGGCATGGTGGCGCAGTGGTTAGCACTGCTGCTTCACAGCACCGGGGACCGGATTCGATTCCCGGCTTCGCTCACTGTCTGTGCGGAGTCTGCACATTCTCCCCGTGTCTGCGGGGGTTTCCTCCAAGTGCTCCGACACAGGGAGAACAGACAAACTCCACACACTGAGTGAACCAAAGCCGGGAATCGAACCTGGGTTCCTGGTGCTCTGAGGTAGCAGTGCTAACCACTGTGCCACCGTGCTGCCCCAATTGGCCAGGATGTTCCCTACTTTTCTTCAAATTAATGTAACGGGGTCTTTTACATCCGTCTATCGGTTGATGGCACAGTTTAACATCTCGTCCAGAAAGACAGCACCCCAAGCAGTGCACAGCACTACAGTGGAGTGTCAGATCTTTGAATCCTGTGCTCAAATCCTGGGGCCGGATCCTCCGACATCGCTCGCAGCCAGGATTCTCTCATCCCAACGCAGCGGAGATTTGGCTGAGCACTAAATTCTCAGTCCCTGCTCTCTGCGGCAGCAGCGCGTAACAACTGGAGAATTCCGGATCTGGAGTGGGATTTGAACCTACAAGCTTCTGGCACAAGAGGCAACAGTGTGTGCTGCCCCACTGCACCACAGCTGGCTGACTTGGGTGGGTCATTGGGGAAGCTTTGCCTCCCTCAATTATGACAGTCACACTGCTGCCTTGTTGGCACTTGAACCTCCCACCACCCTCCCCAGCATGGTGGTGCATTGAAATCGTAGATTGCTACAGCGTGACTTTCGGCTTTTCTCCCTTTTGTCAGTGATGAGCTCATGCTGTTTCCCCTTCACAATGCTACAGCATTCATTTAGATTGTTCTGGAACATTGCATCTGTGTGGCAGGATAAAATGTGCACTTGTTTCAGAGCTGGTCGCCTCTCATTTGCTGCAGAGTAGTTTGTTTTGTTTTGCTTCTTTGTCAAGACCCTCACCTACATGCCTTTGCTGGTTCCTTATTTCCCGGTCTGTAAGTTTCCTTTTTCAATCTATGGTGGCATATGATTGAAAACTTGCTGCGTTATATCCCCTGAGCTGCTGCCGTTGTTGGCACATTTATTAAAGCAATTTATTTCACAGTGTCACATTTATATTCAGCATTTTTTTCTCCTTCATGCTTTCTTTATTTCTATCTTAATTATTTGTGTACATTCAGGTAAGCTTAAACATTACGGGATAGATCTCCAACCAGTGCAAAGTACTCTCCTCCTTATAGCAATGGCCCAAATTTAATTTTCTTTTGAAGTATTGTGGCTTGATAACTGTTTGGTTGGCTAATATGATTATGTCTCCACTTTCGTCCTTAATACATAAATGGCTTTTATTTTGTATCCGTAAATGGCCTGCAATACTTTTAGATCACAAAAAAAGAGTTATAAAGAGGCAAGTGACTACTGGCTGGCTGCCAACTCTCTGTCATCATCTGTAGCTGGTCCTAATGGACATCTTGTGGTCTTACAATGAGACACTTTGTCAACAGAGACTCCTGCTGACTAATGACTTGGTGGGTTAGGATTTTATTTATGTCTCCAGGCCGCATGCTCATTGGCAAACCTGCTACTGGAGAGGTAAACACTGTGTAAACATACCATGGTCTGCTTTGGCTTGGGTCTTCACCACATGCTCAGGGTTAACATCTCAGTCAGTCAAAGGTCGATTTGTTTTCAGCCCTTTTGCAAATGTTTAAACAATTCATAGCTCCTGAAGAGAAATTGAGGATGCTTTGTCAGTCCCTGGCTGTAATATAAGGGTCTGACACGGATAGCGTTAATGTGGGACTGAATACAGTACTGCCCACACCATAACACTATCAGAAGTAGGAACAGGAATAGGCTATTTGGCCCTTCAAGCTTGCGTAAGATTATGGCTGATCCAACATTCCTCACACACACTTTCCTGCCCTTTACACCTCACCCTTGATTCCCTTACTGATCAAAAATCTATCTCAGCCTTTAATATACCCAAGGACTCTGCCCCACAGCTCTCTGTGGCAAGGAGTTCCAAAGACTCACAACCCTCTGAAAGAAGAAATTCCTCCTCATCGCAGTCTTAAATTGGCACCTTTATTCTGAGGCTATGCCCTCTGCTCTTAGATTCTCCCATGAGGGGAAACATCCTCTCAGCATTTACCCTGTCAAGCCCCTTAAGAATCTGATACATTTCAATGAGATCACCTCTCATTCTTCTAAATTCCAATGAGTAGAGGCGCAACCTGATTAAGCTTTCCTCAAAAGACAATCCCTATCACACTGGGCATCATCCTAATCAACCTTCTCCGAACTGCCTCCAATGAAATAATACCTTTCCCTAAATAAGGGGACTAAAACTGCTCACAATACTCCAGATGTAGTCTCAGCAGTGCCTTGTACAGTTGCAGCAAGACTTCCCTACTCTTATACTCCAACTCCCTTGAAACAAGGGCCAACATTCTGTGAGCCTTCCTGATTACGTGCTGCACCCATGTGCTAGCTTTCTGTGTTTCATGCACAAGTACCCTCAAGTCCCTTAGTGTTGCAGCTTGCTGCAGCTTTTCTCCATTTAAATGTTGTAAGTTTTTTTTATTCAATCATGGTACATTGTCGTCGCTGGCTGGCCAGCATTTATTGCCCATCCCTAGTTGCCCGAGGGCAATTGAGAGTCAACCACATGGTGTCACATGTTGGACAGATGGCAGACTTCCTTCCCTAAAGGACATTAGTGAACCAGTTGGGTTTTTCCGACAATCGACAATGGTCATCAGTAGATTCCTAATTCCAGGTTTTTTTAATGAAATCCAAATTCCACCACGTGCCATGGTGGGATTCGAACCCGGGTACCCCAGAACATTAGCTGAGTTTCTGGATTTATAGTCCAGCGATAATACCACTAGGCCAGCGCCTCCCCTTTAAACTTGCACGTTTGTTGTCTTCTTTTGGACAATGAACCACATGAAGAGGTGTTAGGGCAGGTGATCAAAACCTTGGTCAAACAGGTGTGTTTGTCTGAAAGGAGTATGACTTAGATGGGGGGGTTTAGTGAAGGAATTCCAGGGCTTGGGGCCGAGGCAGCTGAAGACACGGCTACCAATGGAGTAACTGTCACATTGTTCTGACAAAATACCACAAGATAAAGATCAGAATTTTCCGGTCCCACACGCCCTGCAACTGTTGCCAGCGAGAATGGAGAATTTGGCGCTCAAGCCAAATCTCCGTTCACAGTAGCGGGACTGGAGAATCCCAGCCGCGGACAAGGTCAGAGAATTCTGGCCATATAATATTTGATTGGATCTGCTGAAAAGGAATTTTACAATTAAAGTTTCTTAAGCCATAGAATTTGTCATCATTCCCAATTGAGAAGTCATCTTTCATGGTGCTTGACTGAGAGTTTAGAATTTCCCTGCGGCATTGTATGGGGCTCTCCTATTTAACCTCAGGATGTCCCTTCATCCAAATCTCAATGCATTCTCTTTTCTACATAACATCAACAGTACATTTCTGCTCCTCACTTTCGTGTGTCCCTTGACTTCTCATGGTCTGTCCAATTAATTATAAAGTCACAGCAGTTTTGCACTGTGCTGGGAAACTTGAATTAAACATGGCAAGACTAATTTTACTTGGTAACGGCCAACAGAGAGTTGCTGTCTGAGATGCATTCAAAGCAAGGTGCCAGGGGTAAAAGAACAGTGCTGCAACAAGCTATGTGATCCAATCCACAAACCTTCTGCTGAATCTGTTTCTGTGGTGGGCGGCATGGTGGCACAGTGGTTAGCACTGCTGCCTCACAGTGCCAGGGATCTGGGTTCAATTCTGGCCTTGGGTCACTATCTGGGGACGATTCTCCCAGTCCGCTGCGCTGTCCGCGTGCCTGCTAAAAGGTCTCAAGCGGAGGAAGTTTAACAGGCACCCCGCTGGGTGCCACGGCCTCCGCGAGTCTCCGGGCACCTATTTTCAGCACCGTCAGCTCTGCGTCAGATATTGGTGCAGAGCTCAATACGTGATTATAATGATAATTTTAATACAATTTAAATAGCCTTAGTGGACCCGGAACTGAAGTCTCCAAGCCCGCTAGCATCTCCCCCCATGAGGAGTGGTTCACTCCAGCGGGGTTTACAATAACTCCCCACTTGCGAGGAGCTGGCAGCCCGACCCCATTGGAGTAAAGGTATTCAATCGAGGTTCCCCAGGAGGACAGAAGGTGATGTGGGGTGCTCCCTGGGCAATGCCACCTTGGCAGTGCCAGCCTGGCCCCCTGGCACTGCCCATGGGGAATGCCCAAGACCAGGGGGCATCTTGGCACTGCCCACCAGGCACGGGCAGTGCCAAGGTGGGGCGAGGCCTGATAGGGTGGAGTCTCTGTGGGGTCAATCGATGGGGCTGGGGGTCATGCTGCCACTCTGCACTCAGTGGTGACAGAGGGAGGAAGGCCAGCGATTGGGGCTGGCCATCGTGGTGGGGGGGGGGGGGGAAGTCGGCCTGCCGGGGGATTTGGGGCTGCGGAGGGGGGCAGGGCTGTCGGGACTGGGGGGTTGGTCAGCCTGCTAGGGGAGTCGGGGCTGAGGAGGGGGGCGGGTGTGTTGGAACTGGGGGGTGGGGGGGGGAGGGGGGGGGAGGGGGGGTGGCCAGGACTGTGTGGGGGGAGGGGTTGGGACTGGGGGTGGGGATGGGAGATCAGGACTGACAGTCGTGGCGGGGGGGGGAGATTGAGGCTTGCTGCGGGTGGGGGAGGGTGAATCGATGCTGGCCTGGACACTTCCAGCATGCCAGCGATTGGGCTTCCAGGGGGTTCAGAGGGGCAGCAATGCAGGGTCACGGGGCTAGCCAGCGATCGGGCTTTTGGGGGGTGGGGAGAGGGGAGTCGGAGGGGTAGCAATGTAGGGTCGCGGTGCTGGTCAGTGATTGGGCTTTTGGGGATCGGACGGGCAGCAGTGCAGGGTTGCGGGACTGGCCAGCGATCGGGCCCGAGAGATTGAGGATTGGGAGTGACATCAGTGCTGGCGGGTGAGAATGAAAAATCAGGAGGGCGGACAGGGCAGGAGGGTCAGGGATGTGGTCCTCAGTGAGGTGAATAAGGAAGGAATGTGAGGTTTGATGTGTGTCTTGAGGGCAGCGGTGATTGGGGTTGGTGGATGGAGGGATGGGTGAATAGACTGGAACTGGGTGAGTTGCAGGATAGGGAGGTGCCCTTTTGCCCTTCCGGGTCGAAAGGGATTCCATATCAGAGGCTATTTATTTTCCCCAAGCATGGCATGTTTGCAGTTGGACACTCGTCATCCTTACCGTGCACGAGTTGTTGGGGAATGGAGCCGAGGCAGGACCCCCTGAATACGAAGGTTAAAATTGTAAAGTTGGGCCAATGGCTTCGTTAAATTGGTTCTCATTCCCTTATTGCTGCTGCAGACTGCTTCCACACCTCTACGATTAGAGGCCATTGAGGGTGGGGTTTAAAATCCCCCCCACACACATCGCCATTTCCCTCAGTGTTGTCCATTGGGCAAACTGTATTTGTAAAATGTGTTACAAAAAAAAAGCTTTTCAATTAAACTTGTTAATTGAGAGGTGAAAAAGCTCCCTCAATTTTCTAACTTTTTCGTTGATCCTGTTGATTACTTAAGTGTTAAAAAAATGTAAGTGATTACGGAATGACTGCAGTAAATGTGCAATTAATTTTATATGACAGTTTGTGGGCTGCTTCTGCCCAGTCTAGATCACTTAATGACAGCCTTGGTGTCCCTTTATGTTAAAAGTACTCCTAAATGTCATTTAAATAATTGTTCAATTGACTGGATGGATTTTTATTTCTGCCTGCAACAGAGCAGAGGAAAAAAAAACTTTTTTTTATCATTCAGTAAGTCATTGCATCAGAACATAAAGTCTCCTGCCCGTGCGCTCAGGCTGAAACGGCATTCATAGAATCCTACAGTGCAGAAGGAAGCCATTCGGCCCATCGAGTCTGCACTGACCGCCCAGGCCCTCTCCTCAAAACCCCATGCATTTACCCTAGCTGGCCCCCCTGACACTTAGGGGCAATTTAGCATGGCCAAGGCACCTAACCCGCACATCTTTGGACTGTGGGAGGAAACCAGAGCACCCGGAGGAAACCCTCGCAGACACGGGGAGAATGTGCAAACTCCACACAGACTTTGACCCAAGCTGGGAATCGAACCCGGGTCCCTGGCGCTGCGAGGCAGCAGTTCTAACCATTGTGCCACCGTGCCGCCCAGTTGTGGCCAGACAATCTCAGGAGAGGGACCCAATACGATTTGTGCCGGGGAGGATCACTTTTGGGATCCCAGTGAGGGCGTGAACGACAATAGAATATTTAAGTATGCATTCCCGGATTTTATCCGGATTCACCCGGCTCCCGGTATTCACCGATCCGCCGGCACATCGTGAAGCCAGTGGGAATCACTCACTACTGGTCTCCACTAATGGCCACACCGGCGGGGCTCGGAGGCAATTGGAGCCCCCAGGTGTTCAGGGACTTGGCTGGACAGTGCCCCGGCACATCCCTCGATATCCTGGCTCTGCCCAGTTCGCACTGGCAGGATGTCTGGGGGACACTTCCAAGAGGGGTGGGGACTGAATTTGGGGCATGAGGGGCTGCCTGAAGGGGGGGGGTCTGAATGTGTGGGAGGGGGGGGGGGGTGGCCTGAAATGGGGGAGTCTGAAAGAAGGATGCCTGAGAAGGAAGGGGGGGTGGAAGCCTAAGTGGGGGAGAGAAGTGGGGGGCCCCCATGCAGGGTTTCACACACTTGGGGAGGGGGCAGCAGCTGGTCGTGGTGATTATACCAGGGGGGGAGGGTGATGCCAGTGAGTGAGGGAAGGGTGTCTTTTCTGGCGAGTAGGAGGTGCGGGAGGATGGGGCGGTCTGCAGTCTTGCCTGGAGATCAGGGGTAGAATCAATGGGAAATCCCTTTGACAGCGGCGGGACCAGAATATTCCACCACCAGTGAATGATGCGCCACCTTCTGCTGCCAAGAGAAACATAGCGGGGAGGCCACCTAATCCCACCTCGAGTGTTAGTTAGTGGCAAACCCATTTTCAGCTGCATTCATAAAATTGTTCCAAACTACCACTTTTAAATATGTCAAGGAATATATATTTAATGCAAGCAGAACTTCCATTCTAAAATGATGTCCGATTGTGTTGGTTCATGGATGGTTTTATATTTGTAATTATGCAAATCAACTTGAGTGGAAAGTGGAACCATGGAATCAGTCTGTTAGACCAGTGCAATTTGGGTCCCAGTTGCTCATTGCATCCAACGTGTAAACTCTACTCAGGTATCCATGGTATTTAGCTGTTATCTCTGGGTATAACTGACAACAAATTACCCAATCATCTGTATTGTAGCCAGGAACAGGCAGTGTCACAATATATAGTTCAAAATACCCAGAGCTGAGTGAGCAAAGATCAATTTTTAATAACACAAATGTCAATGAGAAAGCCTAGACCTATGTTGCTGCTTTAGCCCAGCCACTATAGTGCTCTGTCAGCCAAGTAGATGATAACTGGAGGGGTTGAATCACTGAAAGCGTAATTATTTCTTTCAGAAGTACGGAAGTTAAAAGGAAATGCACTTGGCTGCGAGGTAAGTATATATCATTGGCCACATTTACCAATAGTCTTAGCCTTTCCTTGAAGCAAACCTATGAATTTTCTTCAGCAACAGTGGATCAAATCTCAATCAGTTCCATGTCTGGTCGACTCCCTACCAACATGGAACGACTTTACCAAGGAATGTTAAGAGTTGAATCAGAGTTTCTATTAATAGAGGATAAAAGTAGACAATGTTTTCTTTCTGTCTTCTTTGATATGATTTTATTTATTATTGTCACATATATTTGGGATACAGTGGAAGGTATTGTTCTTGCGCGTTATACAGACAAAGCATACCATAAGACCATAAGACATAGCAGCAGAATTAGGCCACTCGGCCCATTGAGTCTGCTCCGCCATTCAATCATGGCTGATATTTGTCTCATCTCCATTCTCCTGCCTTTTCCTCATAACTCCTGATCCCCTTATTAATCAAGAACCTATCTATCTCTGATCCCCTTATTAATCCCCTATCTATACCGTTCATAGGGAAGGAAAGGGGACAGTACAAAATGTAATGTTGCAGTCATAGCTAGCGTGCAGAGAAAGATCAACTTAATATAAGGTAGATCCATTCAAAAGTCTGATGGCAGCAGGGAAGAAGCTGTTTCTTACTGGGTCGGTACACGTCCTCAGACTTTTGTATCTTTTTCCCAACGGAAGAAGGTGGAAGAGAGAATGTCCGGGGTGCATGGGGTCCTTGATTATGCTGGCTGCTTTGCCGAGGCAGCGGGAAGTATAGACAGAGTCGATGGATGGGAGGCTGGTTTGCGTGATTGGAACAATTATTCAGCAATTCTATCAAAAGCTATGGTGAAAAATATCATAGAAGTGTGCAGTACAGAAGGAGGCCATTTGGCCCATCATACCTGTGCTGGTTCTTTGAAAGCATTAAGTAATTATGCTCACTCTCCAACTCTTTGCCATAGCCCTTAATAAATTCTCTTTGTAAGTATCCAATTTCATTTTGAAATTTCCTATTGAATCTACTTCCACTGCCTTTTCAGGCAGTGCACTCCAGATGGGTAAACTGGGGTTGTTCTCCCTGGAAAGACAGAGGATGAGGGGCGACCTAATAGAGGTGTATAAAATTATGAAGGGCATAGATAGGGTGAACAGTGGGAAGCTTTTTCCCAGGTCGGAGGTGACGAACACAAGGGGTCACGGGTTCAAGGTGAGGGGGGCAAGGTTCAACCCAGATGTCAGGGGGACGTATTTTACACAGAGGGTGGTGGGGGCCTGGAATGCACTGCCAAGCAAGGTGATTGAGGCGGACATGCTGGGATCGTTTAAGACTTATCTAGATAACCACATGAACAGACTGGGAATAGAGGGATACAAACGAATGGTCTAGTTGGGCACATGAGCGGCGCAGGCTTGGAGGGCTGAAGGGCCTGTTCCTGTGCTGTATTGTTCTTTGTTCTTTGTTCTATTACAACACGTAGAAAATTCTCGGCTGGAATCTCACCACCGTTCACGCCGATGGTATTTTCCCATCCTGCCTCAGTGAATGGAGATTTGGCTGGCCGCCAACTTCTCCAACCTCGCTGCAGCAGGAGCGTGGCGTGAACGGCAGGTAAGATCACCCCCCTCATCTTTCCCCTCTGCCTCTTTTGCCAGTTACCTTAAATTTGTGTCCTTTCAGTATGGACCTGTCTACCAGTGGAAACAAACTGTCCTTCTTTGGTCTATTAGAAAACGCTCCCAATTTTACACACCTCACTCAAATTCTCCACTGTGAGAAGAACAATCCCAACTTCTCCAGTCAGTGCACCTATTTGAACTCCCTCATCCCCGGTGAACCCAGTGAAGGATGGCATGATGGTACAGTTGTTGGCACTGCTGCCTCACAGTGCCAGGAACCTGGGTTCAATTCCTGGCTTGGGTCACGGTCTGTGCGGAGTCTGTACGTTCTCCCCATGTCTGCGTGGGTTTCCTCCGGGTGCTCCGGTTTCCTCCTACAGTCCGAAAGATGTGCTGGTTAAGTCCGGTGGCCATGCTAAATTCTCCCTCAGTATACCCGGACAGACACCGGGATGTAGCGAGTAGGGGATTTTCACAGTAACTTCATTGCAGTGTTAATGTTAGCCTACTTTAAGCCTAAACGAGAAAATAGACCTTCTCCGCACTCTCATTAAGGCCTTGGCATTCTGATGTGCTGCAATTTTGTACACAAGTCATTTTTGCATTTTTGACAGGACTCTCTGTGTGTGTTATAAAATCATGGAATCCCTACAGTGCAGAAGAAGGCAATTTGGCCCATCGAGCCTGCACCGACAATAATCCCACCCAGGTCCCATCTCTGCAAACCCACATATTTACCCTCCTTATCCCCCTGGCACAAAGGGGCAATTTATCATGGCCAATCCACCTAACCTGCACATCTTTGGACTGTGGGAGGAAACCTGAGCACCTGGAGGAAACCCACGCAGACACGGGGAGAATGTGCAAACTCCACACAGACAGTGACCCAAGGCAGGAATCGAACCTGAGTCCCTGGCACTGTGAGGTAGCAATGCTAACCACTGTGCCACCACCACCCCCCCTCATGTTGCTGCCTACTTCTTTTTTCCATGAACCCAGCTTTGAACAGTAACCGAGCAGTATGACATCAGTGGAGATTCGATAGAGCCTCTTTGTCAGCCATATTAGGGAAAACCAAAACCTCGGAGAATTTCTTGGGACTGCGTTGTGAGCGAGCCGAAAAGGGCAACTTGTAATGAGAGCATGAGGCTGAAAAAGTTGTTGTCTTTTGGAGCTGTCAGACACTTTAAATTAATATTTTGTTAATAAAATCACAGCGGGGATCTGGAGCCTGGCGTGGTGCTGAGATTTCCCCGACACTAAACATCTAAATTGGGAAAGCAAATATAAAACTGAATGAGAGTGATACGTTATTAAAAAAAAATGACTCCACTGACACCTGCAGTGAACAAATCGAATTTATTTATTTTAGAAAAAATAATTTGTTGGTGATAAACTTCGTGATGAAGTGAATGCTTCATTGCTGTGACAATAGTTAGCTTTTGTGGTCCTTTGGATGCAAAGGATATCAATTCAATGTGCAGTGTGTTGTGAGTGAATCTGTCCCCATTGCGTTTAGTTTCACAGAGCAATGATCTTTCCTTTTAAGGAAAGGGGTTGGTAAATATCTTAAAGCTTTGCGTTGTTATGAACTGGAGCACGCTGCCTGAAAGGGTTGTGGAGGCAGATTCATTAAGAATTTTCAAAAGGGGATTGGAGAAAATGGGTGTGGATAACCTATGTCAGGTCATAGAATCATAGAATCCGACAGTGCAGAAGGAGGCTTTTCGGCCCGTCGAGTCTGCGCCAACCACAAGCCTGCCCAGCCCCTATCCCCATAACCCCATGCATTTACCCTAGCTAGTCCCCGTGATACTAAGGGGAAATTTTAGCATGGCCAATCGACCTAACCTGCACATCTTTGGACTGTGGGAGGAAGCCGGAGCACCCAAAGGAAACCCACCCAGACACGGGGAGAATGTGCAAACTCCACACAGAAATTGACCCAAGCTGGGAATCGAACCCGGGTCCCTGGCGCTGTGAGGCAATAGTGCTAACCACTGTGCCACCATGCAACCCATTGATAATGCAAATGAGAATCAAGCTGATTATAAGAAGCTCAGATTTTTAAAAATTATTCATTCATGGGACTAGGATGTCACTGGCTGACCAGCATTTATTGCCCATCGTGGGCCGAAGGGCCTGTTCTGCGCTGTAATGTTCTATGTTCTATGTTCTATCTCGAGTTGACTGAAGAAAGTTGAGAGTCAACCACATTGCTGTGTCTCTGGAGTCACATGTAGCGCAGACCAAGTAAAGAACATTAGTGAACCAGATGGGTTTTTCCAACAATCGACAATGGTTTCATGGGCATCAGTAGATTCTTAGTTCAAGATTTTTTTTATTGAATTCAAATTCCACCATTTGCCGTGACAGGATTCGAACACGGGTACCCAGAACGTTAGCTGAATTTCTGGATTAATAGTCCAGCGATAATACCACTGGGCCATCACCACCCCTATGGGCTGTGAAGCAGGAAATGGGAGGCAAAGAGAAAGTATGAGTAGAGACTAGCATTTATAGGATTATGAATAGTAAAGAGTAATAGCAGGAAGAGTGGGGCTGATTGTGGACCTTTGATTGGGCTAGCAGTGTTGGGACCCGGCTCTACGTCAGGCCTGGAGGCAACCAATCAGAGGGCCACACCTTGGGAAATTGCTGAGCTAGTCTTGCTGCTGACAAGTGCAAGGTCAGGATCCCCATTTGGTGCTGGCGTTGGGGTCTCAAAGCCTGTGGCAAAATCCTGGTCCAAGACTCTATGTGCTTGACTCTTAATGGCTCTCTGAAATGGCTTAGCAAGGCGTTCAGTTATATTCAAGAAGATGGCACATCCAGGGTAGGGTAAACAGAAATGGCAAAGACACGCTGGCCTTGCCAGTGACGCCCACATCCCATAATTGCCTGAACTCTTGCACAATTAGCGCATTATGAGACGCAAGTATTAGTCATCCTTCATTTTGCACATACAGTAAACACATCAGAGGGTGGTGGTGGGGTCACTTAGAAACTATTTTGTTTGTATCTTTTTTCTGCTTTTCGTGTCACAATCGCAATGTGGGTAGGAAATAGAGCAAAACTGGTACAGAAGTTTTGCAAAGATAATACTGTATTCATTAGAAGGTTTAGCGTGTTTAATGAGGAATTGCTGATGGAGTTGTTATCCGGTTTAAACTGCACAGCTGGCTGATCAGCACCGTACTCAGTTCTGATAACCTCAAGAATTAGTTTGCTAATTGCGTGGTTGGCGCATTGAAGCAAAGTGTTTATCAAGGCCATCAGAATAGGGTTGGATTGAAAAGCAGGACTGCAGCAGCTTCCATGGTACATTGCTGAATTTAAGATGGCAACGTCCCTTTTAATAGGCCCCACCAAGACAGGAACATAAACTCCGTGGAAAGGGGATGATTCTCAGTTCAGTATCTCAGCTGGACAATGGCTTGAAGACAACTTTGAATTGAAGTATTGCATGTATCACTTTTTAAAAAAAGTCTCAGGGCAGGATTTTCCAGCCACGCCCGCCCCAAGACCGGAAAATCCCGCCTGAGGTCAACAGACCTTTGCATGGTCCGTGTCCGTGGACGGGATGGGTAAGTTCTGCCCTAAATCGCAATGTGTCTCCATTGCTCATGGAGACTTAAGCCAGAATTCTCTGGCTCATCTCCCAGTGGCATCTTCTGGTTCCGCCCTTGATGGCGCACCCCCACCATGGGTTTGCCAGGGCCATGGGTTGTAGTCAGTGGCGGACCAGAAGATTCCACTGCCAATGAATGGAATGCCAACTCCTGCCATGAAAAACACGCTGCAGGGAGGCCAGAGAATTCCCGCCCCAAACCCCCTTCGTGAGAATTAATCCTGTTCCACTTGCCTCTGGGCCCAATCAGCTCCAATTATGAGCCTGTCATAGGGATGTTGTTGGCATCAACGATAGATTGAGAAATGTTGAGCGGGATTTTCCGGCCCTTCCCACTGGCAGGAACTACCAGTCCTGCTGAAGGCGATTCCCTTACCCCCCTCCACCTCCCCACACCCCCTCCCACACCCCCTCAGTGAGTTCCTCGGTGGTGATATAGGCAAGCCACACAAAATGCTGCAGACATCGGCAGCAAGATCCCACCAGCAGCCAACAGCAAGCTGCCTCTGCCACCGGAAAACACGCCGTGGGGGGAGCAGGGGGGAGGCGGGGGGGGGGGGGGGGGGGGGGGGAGGGGGTGGTGGTGCCGGGGGGGGTGGGGGGGGGGTGGGGGGGACCGAAAATCCACTCCGATCATTTTGAACGACTGCTTGAGAAAATCATGAAGTAGAAATGAAAAGAAAAAAATATTTGGATTTATGTGGGGCATTCATGACCTCAAAGGCACCGCAAAGAATTTCACAGGCACCGAAGTAGTTTTGAAATGTAGCCTCCATCCCCATTGTGAAATAGGCAATGTGACAAAGAACAAAGAACAGTACAGCACAGGAAACAGGCCCTTCGGCCCTCCAGGCCTGTGCCGCTCCTTGGTCCAACTAGACCAATCGTTTGTATCCCTCCATTCCCAGGCTGCTCATGTGACTATCCAGGTAAGTCTTAAACGATGTCAGCGTGCCTGCCTCCACCACCCTACTTGGCAGCGCATTCCAGGCCCCCACCACCCTCTGTGTAAAAAACATCCCTCTAATATCTGAGTTATACTTCGCCCCTCTCACCTTGAGCCCGTGACCCCTCGTGAACGTCGTGACGATCAATCTGTGCACAGCAAGATCCCACAAAGGGCGATGGGATATTGACCAGGAATTCTGCTTTTTTCTGACATTCGTTGAGGGCTAAATAATGGCTAAGACATTAGGGAGAACTCCCCGCACTTCCTCAAGATAGCGCAACGCGCATCATCATCCTCTCGGTGTGATTGGCTGGTATCAATTTAAGGGAGAAAATGGGGTTGAGGAAATTCACGGCCATTGGTTATGTAGTTGGAATATTATGGAAGCAGCATTCGATAAAAAGCAAAATGATTGTGTAATTTTACAGCAAAAGCCAAGAGGAGGCTTGTATTGTTCAGTGTTAAAAAGAAAAGCTTCCCTTGCGACCCTGACTAAATTGCAGTCCTTCAGAGCAGAAAGTCCCATGGCTAGTTAGCGTCAGCCAAAGTGGCAGCCGAGAAGGCAGAGAAACATGACTGAACCTTAACTTCCTCTCACTGCTCTTCCGTGAAGCTGCTGCAGAAAACATTCTCCTTTCATATAAGAATTGACTGCATTAACTTACCCACGCCAGCGTGAGATACAGTGCCCACCACTGCAATTACTAAATGAGTCACATGGACACTTCTCCATCATTAAATTATTAGGGAAACCAGTGCTCATTAGCTGAACCCGCAATGAATAAATAAACATCTCTCAAGTTCCTGTCATCAAAAGGCAACCCACATTAATGCATGGTTAGATGGGCTCTGACGATCAGAGCTGGTGTTTCATCCAATTTAATGTTTTCATACAATAAGAAGTCTCACAACACCAGATTAAAACCCAAGCGGTTCATTTGCAATCACGACAGTTCGGAGCGTTGCTCCTTCATCAGGTGAATGGAGGTTAGTTGATAAACATGGCATATATAGGCAAAGACACAATAATTACAGATTGGAGTCCTTTCGGGATCTTGTCTGCTTTCTTGCATCTTTGTCGAAACTTGGTGTCTGTGTCGATATGTGCGGTCTTCTTGGAGATCCTCTCCACTTTGTCAATGTCTCGGTGGTGTGTTTTGCCTGTTTGTTTACGAAGAGCACCATAACAAAGCAAGATTCCGTCTGTTCACAATGTCCATGTGTAATTCCTAATAATGAACACAACAACTGGCAGTTATTATAGAATCACTCCATGCAAAAGAGGCCCTTCAGCCCATCAAATCTGCGAGAAACACCTGAACTCCCACCCAATCCCATTTATCAGCACTTGGCCCATCACCTTGAATGTTATGATGTGCCAAGTGCTCATCCAACTATCTTTATAAAGGGTAGAGGCAACCCACCTGTACCATCCTCCCAGGCAGCACATTGCAGACCGTCACCACCCTCTAGGTAAAGCTTTTTCTCACATTCCCCCTCAACTTCTTGCCCCTCATCTTGAACCTATGTCTCCTCGTGACTGACTCTTCAACTAAGGGGAACAGCTGCCCCTTATCCACTCTGTCCATGTCCCTCATAATCTTGAACCCTCAACCAGGTTGCCCCTCAGTCTTCTTTGCTCCAACAAAAACAACCCAAACCTACGCAACCTCTCTTCATAATTTAAATGTTGCATCCCAGACAGCATCCTGGTGAATCTCCTCTGCATCCTCTCCAGTGCAATCACATCCTTATATAGTTCTATTGAACTTTAACATAGCAAAGCATCTGAATGATTTGGCACCGAGATTTGTAAGAAGGTATTAGGACAGATGGTCAAAAGCTGTCTTTTATATTTGTTGCCAGGATGTGGTATCCCTGACACGGCCAACATTTATTGCCCATCCTAATTGCCCTTGAGAAGGCGCTGGTGAGTTGCCTTCTTGAACCACCGCCTTCCATTTGGTGTAGGTACACACACATAACATGCAGTTAGGGAAGGAATTCCAGGATTTTGACCCAGGGACAATGAAAGAACAGTGATATATTTCCAAGTCAGGATGGTGTGTGGCTTAGGGGGGAACTTCCAGGTGGTGGTGAGACCATCGCCGGAATCCGCTCGCCATGGAGTTGGAGCGGGCGAGGGGCGGACAACGGAAATGTATGTTGACCTCAGGCGGGTATTTCCGGTCTCGCTTGAAATCCTACCCCATGTATCTGCTGCCATTTTTCTTTGAGATGGTATTGCCCCTGGGTTTTGAAGGTGTTTTCTGAGGAACTTTGTTGAGTTCTTGCAGTGCATCTTGCAGATAGTACACACTGCTGCCATTGTGCATCTGTGGTGGAGGGAGTGAATGTTTGTGGGTGGGGTGCCAATTAAGTAGGTTGCTTTTACCTGGATGGTGTCCAGCTTCTTGAGTTTTAATAGAGCTGCACTCATCCAGAAAAGGGAAGAATATTCCATCACATTCCTGACTGGTACCTTGTAGATGGTGGACAGGCTTTGGGCATGATACAAGTGGTAGGTTTAAGGGAGTGACTGAAAGGATGAGAGAGGCATCATGAGGTGGAGTGGTTTAGCGAGGAGATTCCAGAGCTTTATGGTTTTGGCAGTTGATAGCATACCTGCTCGTGGTGGAGCGATTATAATTGGGGATGCTCCAGAAGTCAGAATTGGGGGACCTCCTGGAAACTTAGAGGACTGATTTTTATTCATTCATGGGAGATGGGCATCACTGGCTGGCCAGCATTTATTGCCCATCTCTATCTAGTTGCCTGAGGCAGTTGAGAGTCAACCACATTGCTGTGGCACTGGAGTCACATGTAGGCCAGACCGGGTAAGGATGGCAGATGTCCCTCCCTAAAGGACATTAGTGAACCAGATGGGTTTTTCCAACAATTGACAATGGTTTCATGGTCATCAACAGATTCTTAATTCCAAATCTATTTTATTGAATTCAAATTCCACCACCTACCAGGTCCCCAGATCATTAGCTGAGTTTCTGGATTAATAGTTTAGCGATAATACCATTAGGCTATTGCCACTCACACTGCAGGGGCAAAGGAGATTACATAAATAGGGAGCAGCAAGGCCACAGAAATATTTGAACAAGAAAGAATTTTAAAATCAATGCATTACCAGAAAGGGAGTCAATATGAGTCAGTGAGCACAGAGACCAACAGGTCTTGGTGCTAGTCTATGAACCAGGCAACTCCAAGCACCCAGAAGGGACCTTTATTTAATTCCCTCACTACATGAGACCAAGTCCGGCTAAGATGTTGATCTAATCTTTACAGCTCAGTATCGCAGGACATAGTACTGTTTTATGTTTATTTATTAGTGTCACAAGTAGGCTTACATGAAGTTACTGTGAACATCCCCTCGTCGCCACACTGCGGCATCTGTTCAGGTACACTGAGGGAGAATTTAGCCTGGCCAATATGCCTAACCAACACATCTTTGGGACTGTGGGAGGAAACCGGAGCACCCGGAGGAAACCCACGCAGACACAGGGAGAACGTGCAGACTCCGCAAAGGCTATACATTCAGTCCTGAATTATACGACTGAAACCTTTGCAACAAGAACGAAAACCTAACACAGTTGTAGAGAGTGACCTCTTGCTTTTGCGTATTTTTAACTGACAAACAAAAGTCTTGGATAGCCTACATTGAAAAACAATCACTTTTTTTCAGACAATGCAAATACTTTCAAAGTGAACCACATTGACGTTCTGCCTTCATTCATCCTGTCTATCAATGGATCAGCCTGGCATTTTCTCAGGAAATCCCCGAGCTATAAATGTTACTGAGGAGACAAGTGGAAAGAATCTAGATAATCTCATAGCATTTCCCAGTTGGCACACAGCCAGCTCACCAGAGTGGCATTGAATTCGTAATTAACTGGGCGACCCGCGAACAGCTTGAGGACTGAAATTATGAGGTTTGGAAATGTCATGCTGGTAAATTCAACGAGGAGGCAAGAGAATGAGCTCTGAGGTTGGAACTGAAGTGGGGCGTAGACGAGTCTTGCATGAGTCAGAACCAAGTTTACGTTGTGGCGGGTTCCTCGGCATAAAGTTAAAAATTGCACGGTTCACGAGCCTTGACAGCTTCATCTCGTAGAGACCACAAAGCCTCCGCCTTTTTATCAAGGACCAGTTGTAAGGGCTTTTGCTGATCTGCAAGCAACATCACCATGTAGAAGGACCAGTGACTGGTGCGAACATAAAGTTTTAAAGTTTATTTGAGGGAGAATTTAGTATGGCTAATTCACCTAACTTGCTCATCTTTGGACTGTGGGGGGAAACCAGGGCACCTGGAGGAAACCCACACAGACACGGGGAGAACGAAGGGTAGAAGGCGCAGACGCCGCACAGACAGTGACCCAAGCCCGGGTCCCTGGTGCTGGGTCACAGGGAGTTGGAGACGATCCCAACAGACACTGGGGGGTAAGGCGGGGTACATCCCACCAGTCCGTCGCAGGACTCACATACACACACACACTGAGGGGCAACTTACCATGGCCAATTCACTTTGGAGGAAATCCACACAGAAATGGGGAGAACATGCAAACTCCACACAGGTCTGATATAGGAATGTATTCGCCAAATTTTGACAGTTTGCAATGCACTGTCCGAGAGTGTGGTGGAGGCTGGATCAATCGAGGCATACTAGAGGGAGTTGGAACATTACCGGAAAAGGAAGAATGCTTTGGGTTACAGGGAGAAGTTGGGGGAGTGGCATTAGGTGAATTGCTGCTTCAGAGAACTGGCACAGACAGGCCAAATGGCCTCCTCCTGTGCTGTAACCTTTCAGCAATTCAATGTAAAGGGAGAAGGAGAGATTTAGGAAGGGAATTGGAGAGATTTGGAATGTAGCCTCAGACCGACCAAGCTCACCTAATCTTTGTTCTTCGAGATCGAGAGTTCCCTGATACTTGCACAATTCAGTTTTACAGGAACTTACAAGGTAAGGAACTCAATTTAACCCGGGGAAGGTACTTAGACATCTGCTTTTCTGTCCGTTTCACCCACAAACCCTCTTAGCAGTTCACCTGAACACATCCTCCTGAACTGCAGAGAACAGGGAATTATAAGAAGCAGGAGCCTATAATCAACAAGAAAAAATCACTGCTTCTGAAGAGACGTATGCAGCTGAACAATTACTGGAACCCAACAAAAATACATTATTACTTTGCCTCCTGCATCTATTCAAACTGCCACAAATTATGACTTATTTTCTCATTCATCACCTCATGAGTCTTGGAAGTTCATGAAACGTACTGTCATATATTAGTCAGCCATCGCATTTGCAACAAAGATTCTGGCCATTACAGTCTAAATTGGAAATGTTTTATGAAGAATTGACAGACATGTCAAAACACAGAGTTCAATTATGTGTATATTTACTCGCTCAGAGCCGTGATGCAACTGTCAATCAAAGATAAATCAATTTGCTGTGTATTTCACATTTATTGACCAGACTTGAACAATAAATGGATGTCCTTTCCCAGTAAGTAGGTTCATGCAACCAAATGTTGTACAATTGATGCGTGGGTGAAACCGTGCTTAACTTGTTACTGACCCCAAGCTGCTATTTCTGACACGTAACAAGTTTCTTTTCAGCAAACTATTACTCTCCACTCACTTCCTCTCAGGAAGGTGTTCACTACTTAGAAACATATTAGACAGCCATTCAGTCCCCTGAGCCTTTTCCAACATCCAGTTAAATTGTAGCTGGCCTGTCTCTTAACCCCATTTACCCACCTTGATTCCCTCACCCTTCATAGCCTTGCCGAATAAAATTGACCCCCCACCCCACTGCACTGACAGCATTTGGAGCAGTTCTAGATTTCTATTCCTCTTGATGTGAGAGGAGTAGGAGGGAGAACTTCCTGACATCACCTCTGAAAGCCACCCCCCACCAACCCCACCACGGCCCTCCAACCCCAACTTGAAAAATTGTGTTTATCCACTCCATGAAGTCACCTTAGCACCTCGGGGGCGATCTTACCAACCATTCACATCACGCTCGCACTGCAGTGAAGACAGAGAATTTGGTGGCCAGCCAAAGCTCCGTTCACTGCAGCAGGATGGGAAAATCCCACTGACGTAAGCAGCCAGAAAATTCTGGCCCTCAAGTAGGTCTCTCTGCTCAAATGAATACAAACCTATTCTAATGTGATAAATTTAACCCTGTTAGGATGGACTGGCGGGGTGTACCCTGCCTAACCCCCCGTGTCCATTCGGATCGTCTCCAACTTCCTGTGACCCAGCGCCAGGGAACTGGGTTCGATTCCCGGCTTGGGTCACTGTCTGTGCGGAGTCTGCACATCCTCCCCGTGTCTGCGTGGGTTTCCTCTGGGTGTTCCAGTTTCTTTCTCACAGCCCAAAAGGCGTGCTGGTTAGGTGCATTGGCCATGCTAAATTCCCTTTCAGTGCACCCGAATGTGGTGACTGGGGGATTTCCACAGTAACTTCATTGCAGTGTTAATGTAAGCCTATTTGTGGCAATAATAAATAAACTTTAAACTTGATAGTCAGCTGACATTTTGTGCCAAAGTCCTGGAATGGGACTTAAGAGTTGAGAGTGCGACAGACTAAGCTGTTGCAATAGGAATACACAAGTAAACCCTTCTGCATTTACAGCATAACCTTCCTTATCTCAAACAAACAGCTGTAATTAATTTTGAAGAAAATAAATCTTCATATTAGGCAACATCAAATAAGATTTTAAATGCTATATTTTTCAGCTACTTCTATGGAATTATTTGCAGACAAATTATTAATGGGGATGTTTATGTATATTTTATATCTCTCAGAGCTATACAGAGCTGAGGCTAGTTCCTAAGTGTATAGGACCTTTATTTACAGAGCTTTATAAAAAGCTTTAACATGCTTCAGTTCCCAGCTTCCAGTTGTCTGTTTACATTTTCCTAAGTCAAATCTCAGTCGAACCAATCAAGCACAGTGAGCATAGATCAGCTACCTGACTCACATAATCAAACACAGAACCATTGATCACAAAAGATGGTAGCAATGGCGGTTACTGGACGACTGTGCAACAGATGCAAGGACCAATGCCCCAGAAATGTGAGTTCAAATCCCACCAAGAAAATGGCGGGGAGTAGTTTAAAGCTAAAACAGAAAGTGCTGGAAAACCTTGGCAAGACTGATAGCATGACGGGAATTTTCCAACTGTTCACGCTAACGGGATTTTCCCATCCCGCTGCAGTGAACAGAAATTTGGCTTGTCGCCAAAGTCTCTGTCTTAGCTGCAGTGGGAGCGTGGCGTGAACAGCCGGTAAGATCACGCCCCATCTGTGGAGAGAGAATAGAGCCAGCGTTTCGAGTTAGGGTGACCCTTCGTCAGAGCTTCAATTCAATTAATTGATAAATCCGCAAAAGATGATGCCGGTTTTATTCGTAATCATCATGAAACAATTAGATTGTTATTTTTAAAATCCACATGGTTCCATGTGTCCTTCACTGAAACAAAATATTATTTTTTTCTTCCTGACAAGCTTAAAATGTTGACTGTCTCTATTGATGGTTGGACTGAAAGTTTGACTTGTTCCAGTAATCAGCTGGTGGATGTGTCCACCAATAAAGTTGTTGTTCAGCATCATTAGTGCACGGCGATCCTTCACCTGTAGGTCATTTGAAAATTATTAGCAGCTGCAGGTTACATAGGCAAACACAGATGTAAGGTAATTGGCCACAGTGGCAGAGGAACGATGAGGGGAATTTTTATTAGGCAGTAAGTAGTTATGATCTGGAGTCCTCTGCCTGAAGGCTGTTAGAAGTAGATTCAATCATAACTTTCAAAAAGGAATTAGGTGGATTTTTGAAGGGGAAATAATTGCAGGGCGATGGAGGAGCACTGGGGTCTAATGAACAGCACGGTGGCACAGTGGTTAGCACTGCTGCCTCACGGTGCTGGTGACCTGGGTTCCATTCCCAGCTTGGGTGACTGCCTGTGCAGAGTCGGCACTTTCTCCCTGTGTTTGCTTTGGTTTCCTCCCACAGTCCGAAAAACGAGCTGGTTAGGAGGATTGGCCACGCTAAATTCTCCCTCAGTGTACCCGAACAGGCATCGGAATGTAACGACTAGGGGATTCTCACACTAACTGAATTGCAGTGTTAATGTAAGCCTACTTGTGACACTAATAAATAAGCTTCAACTTTAAAAAAAGTGGAAACTCCTTTCAAAGAACCAGCACAAGCTGAATGGGCCCATCGAGTCTGCACTGACCACAATCCCACCCAGGTCCTAACCCTATAACCCCATACATTTTATCCTAGCTAGTCCCCCTGACACTAAGGGGCAGTTTAGCATGGAAAATCCACCTAACCTGCACATCTTTGGGCTGTGGGAGGAAACCGGGGCGCCCGGAGGAAACCCACGCAGAGACGGGCAGAATTTGCAAACTCAACACAGTGACCCAAGCCAGGAATCGAACCCGGGTCCCTGGCGCTGTGGGTTTCCTCCGGAGTGGCGTTAATGTGAGGTTGGTCTGGTGGGTAAGGCGATGACCGTCCTGGGGCAGTGATGCCACATAGATGAGAGGTGGTGTTCTTCAGTGGAGGAGAGTCAAGACTGTTTGGGTGTGATTGCTTTCGCTCACCAATAGTTTCAGCCAATCCTCTTTCACCTGCTCTTAAAAGCCACAGTCATCACAGAATCCCCACAGTGCAGAAGGAACCATTCGGCCCATCGAGACTTGGCTGACTCTCTGACAGAGTGTCTTACCCAGGCCCTCTCCCCTGCCCCATCCCTGAAAACTTGCACATTCACCATGGCGAATCCCATCCAACCTACACATCTTGGGAAACATAAGGGGCAATTTAGCACGGCCAATCCACCTAACCTGCACATTTCTGGAGTGTGGGAAGAAACCCACGCAGACATGGGGAGAATGTGCAAACTCCACACAGATAGTCATCCAAGACCAGAATCGAACCCAGGTCCCAGGCGCTGTGAGGCGGCAGTGCTAACCACTCTGCCACCGTGCTGCTGTGCCATGTTCTGCAACATAAAGAAGCCCTCACCCCTGATGACCAGATTCTTACCCACGATGCCCCAGTTTTTGTTTTACCATGGCTACATGTTCCTCCAGTTTCTGACGTACACCCTGGCCCCTTCCAACTAGCTCCCGAGCATCTACACGTAATCTGATCCTATAGACAAAGATGCAAGGGGCCAACATTTATTGCCCAAACCTAATTGCCCTTGAACAAACAACTTTTCAAAGAGTCAGCCACATTGCTGTGGCTCTGGAGTCACATGTAGGCCAGACCGGGTAAGGATGGCAGATTTCCTTCCCGACAGGACATTAGTGAACCAGATGAGTTTTTACAACAATCAACATTGTTTTTTATTTAATGGTCATCATTCAACTTTTAATTCCAGATCTTTCTCTTGAATTCAAATGTCACCATCTGCCATGGTGGGATTCGAACCCAGGTCCCCAGAACATTGACAAAGGGTCACCCTGACTCGAAACATTGGCTCTATTCTCTCTTCACAGATGCTGTTTTTAAAGTTTATTTATTATTGTCACAAGTAGGCTTACATTAACACTGCAGTGAAGTTGCTATGAAAATCCCCTAGTCGCCACACGCCTGCCCCTATTCGAGAAGGCTGAGGGAGAATTTAGCATGGCCAATGCACCTAACCAGCCTTTTGGACTGTGGGAGAAAACTGGAGCACCCGGAGGAAACCCACGCAGACATGGGGAGAACGTGCAGACTCCGCACAGACAGTGACACAATCCGGGAATCGAACCCGGGTCCCTGGCACTGTGAGGCAGTCGAGCTAACCACTGTGCCACCGTGCCACCCCGTCAGACCTGCTGAGATTTTCCAGCGTTTTCTGTTTTTGCCCCAGAGCAGTGCCCTGTGTCCCTTCATTACTCGTCCAGTGACAATACCGCCCCCCCTCACTTTAACCATTGACGCCCAGTAGGTCAGTGACACAGTAATAAGAGAATACAAATATAATATAATGAAAAAATAATTAAAAGAGAGAGGGGTTTTTTGCACAGTGGGTGATTAAAATGTCCCTGCCCCAAACCATTTCAGTCCATAAATACTTCAAATAATTGTTCAGATAAGAGGATTAATGAGGGATATGGGGAGGAAGTAGGAGGATAGAATTAAGCAAGTGACTCACACACACACACACTGATAGATCAAATGGACTGTTATTGTGCTGTAGCCTTCAGTGATTCCGTGCACACAAGCAAAAGAAATATGACCACCCAGCAATAGTCTGATATGGTTTCAGTCTCGCTAATACATGACATTGTTCCTGCTGTGTGACTGTATTCACAAAAACATTGATTTACAAGAAGGACACAAAATGGGTGTGTGATATAATACAGATAATCTCATCAAAGTCAACCTTTGAGCGGATTAACTGGAATGGTTTTAGAAGGATGCTCTGTGTCGGAGCCGATACAGATAGGAAAAAAAAAAAGCAGCATAGGATTTGTGTTCCATTCTCTGGCTTCTGCACGACATCCCAGAGAGGATGGCATCATTATCGGGCACCCAGAAGAACGTAACAAATGAATTCTTGGGGAACAACTGCACAGGTGAAAGGTAATTAATGAATGCTGTAGCAGCATTTGATTTGACAGAAACATGAGTGAAATTTATGTGCTTATATTGTAACCAGGAGAGTGTTTAGAATGAGAACTACTTAGCATTGAACTTCACTGAATGAATGAGGTTTTTTTTTTACAAGCCCAATCAAGTCAGGAGAGTAGGACTGCACTTCATTTGAAAATGTTGTTCTCATTCTGTTCACATCTTATTTCTTGGTAACCTTTTCAACTCAATCTTTAGAAGGTGTGATGTTAGTGTACCTTGAAGAGTTCTTTTTAATTCATGCTCAGGTGATGTCATTGTTGGGAGGTGGTCCTGTGGGCTGATCAGGTGACAGAGATTTCATTTTCACTTTCAGCTTGGAGCCGCAGGTTTGAGTTTTAGAAGGGACAGCAAGCTAAAAAGAAGTGTTTTCCCTCTCTCCCTGTTGTTTTGAAAATGTTGTAGGTTAGCGGAAAACAAGATCTTGTTTTCTTGAAGGGTGAAAGTTTGCTGTTGTTGGGAGCTGGCCTAAAATCCCTGATGTTCTGGGAAGCTGTTCGGATTTCAACCTGTTCTGAGGGAATCAAAACTGAGAGTTTTCAATTCTCCAACCAAAGGACTCAATTTTCAGTATCACGTGAGCATTAGTCTGTGCTGTGTTAAACCTGTTAAAAGGGTCTTTTGTCTTTGGGATTGGTTTGATTGGAACATTGCAGATATCTTGGTTAAGGGTTATTGCAGGATTTGTTCATTCCTTTAGAATAGGTGTGTGCACAACTGGTCCAAAGTGGAAACTTCTTTATTAAACATCCTTTATATTTAGCATTTTTCAGCAAGGACAAGAGATTAATTTTACTGGTGAGAGATAGACAGAGAAAGAGAGAGATCTTGCCTCTAAAGCTTATACAGCATTCAAACAGCAAATAAACAGCAACTGAACTGAATACAATAGCTGGTATTAACAATATAGCTTTTCGGTTATCTGTGTTTTTAAAGAGCTGGATACAAGCAGTCTCTAGTTGCATAAACATTTGGCATATGTGGCCATGAAACACTGCTGTTTACCTTATGAGAAAGTCTGATTACCTTACATTGTATTTTCAGAGAATGTAGCCAAGTTTCTGGGCTAAACCCAGAATTCCAAGTTAATGTCGTCAAATTAGCTTACATTAACTTAAAGCATAGCACAATTCGTTACATTAGGCAGAAATACCCTAAAATGAAGCCCTTTAACTGGGCAAACCATACAGAGGATCCCACAGTTATACATTGTCATGATTGTTTGTTTCTTGTTTGTAATTGATTAAAGCTCTTGCTAATTTTTATACTATACATGTTCACTATATTCTTAAATAAACTTTGTTTGATGAAAGCTCCTCACTTGAATCATACCTGAAGTGAAACATCTCATGCTTCTCCTAGCCAAATTCAAGGTGCAAAACTTATGATCCAGACAGACTCCATAGAACACTTTGGAGTTTGTCACCTGGACCATAACAAAGGGACAGACAATTCAATTGAGCTCAATTAATAACTTAAACAGGTTCCAAGTAAACTGCGATGAGTTGGGAAGGCAAAGGAATGCAGAGGGCGAACAACAATCCCATAGTTACCTGGTCATCATTACTGATACTCGGGGTAGGATTATAAGAATGGCTGGTGATCAGCCAGGGGTTCTAGAGTTCCAGCAGCTCACTGGGGAGGTCACCATAACTCTGAGGGGGCCTTCAAAGAGAGGCGCTTGCCCCCTTCCTGCCTGAGATGGAGAAAAGTTTGATTGTCTTTTTCCCACCCTACGTGCCTTGTGCAAGATGGGTCTGGCCATGTTGCCATGGTGCATACCATTCAGCTAACGTACGACGTCTCCCTTGTGGAGATGTTTAAGCAGAAAAGCATAACTCCATCAGGCCGTGGTCCACCCATAACATCCTCAAGGCCCTGATGGAGAAGGAGATCGTGGATCCTGTTGGATGGTTCCCTGAGCAGACTGTTGACAGAAGGAAAAAACAGTAAAACGGGGAAATAAGAATATTGATTTGAACTGGTCTTGTGTATGTTAAAATCTCTCCGCCTCTCGACACCTTTCATCCTTTTAAGTTGTTCCTTACAACCCCAACATCTTTGAACACGCTTTATTTCTCCTGGCCTAATATCTCCTTATGTCAAGTTTTGTCTGATAATCCTCTGATGAAGTGCCTTGGGACATTTCACAACATTAAATGTGCTATACAAATGCAAGCTGTTGCTGTTTCTGATGGTAAAGGCTAGAAAGGTGATAAAGGCAAGATTGCTAGTTTTTTATTGTGTGAGGTTGATGTCTCTTTAAAGCTTTTTGAGATTTCCTTTGCAAATATCTCAAGTAAAGTTTGCATGCAGAAATTATAGTAACATTTGAAGCTCAAGTATTATCCACAGCACTTCAGGTGCAGTTTTTTGTGCATGGCAAGGGCATATCAAACACATGCATTAAATGTCCTCCCGAGTGTGTGTGCTGAAGTGGTTAAAGCAAAGGGGAAGGTGAAGAGGGCTGAAGGTTTCCCTTTACTCACAGTAAGGGTGGGATTTTCTGGCCATGCTCGCCCTAAAACTGGAAATTCCCACCCGAGGTCAACGGACCTTTGCATTTGACCTCACCTGCCTGTTGTGATTCCCGTGGCGGGCAGGATGGCAAAATTGCCCCCCCTAAGTTTAAGCTGTGGCTCAGTGGGTAACACTCTGACTCGGGAAGTTGATGCTTTACGTCCTGCTCGAGGGTGGAGCACAAAAATCACTGGTGATATTCCAGTGCAGCGGGAGTGCTGCGCTATCAGAGGCCCGGCTTTTTCAGAGGAGACATTAAACCGTGGCCTTGTCTGCCCTCTCAGCTGCATGTTTCATTTGGAAGAAAAAGAGCAGAGTTACTCCTGGCAGGCTGGCCAAAGTTTATCCCTCAATCAACATCATGAAAAAGAAAACAATTGCTGCTACTGGTGGGATAAATGTCTCACCATCGCCTTTACTTTCTCAGGAGGCTAAGGAAATTTGGCATGTCCACTACGACTCACCAATTTTACAGATACAGATTAATGAAAGCATCATTTCTTGATGTATCACAGCTTGGTATGGCTCCTGCTTTGACCAAGACCGCAAGAAACTAACAAGGGTTGTGAATGTAGCCCAGTCCATCATGCAAACCAGCCTCCCATTCATTGACTTTGTCTATACTTCCTGCTGCCAGCATAATCAAGGACCTCATGAACCCTGGACATAGTCTGTTCCCCCTTCTTCCATCGGGAAAAGGATACAAAAGTCTGAGGTCACGTACCAACCGACTCAAGAACAGCTTCTTCCCTGCTGCTGCCAGACTTTTGAATGGACCTACCTTAAATTAAGCTGATCTTTCTCTACATCCTAGCTATGACTGTAACACTATATTCTGCGTCCTCTCCTTTCCTTTTCCCCTATGTACTGTATGAAAGGTATGCTTTGTCTCTATAGCATGCAAGGAACAATACTTTTCACTGTATCCCAATTCATGTGACAATGATAAATCAAATCAAAAGATCGGTCCGTGTGCAATGTGGCTGTTGCACTTCCAGATTACGCCAGTGATACACTCCTGATGTACTTCACTAACCCTGAAGTTGCTTTGGGATGTCCTGGGGATATAGATGCATCTACATAATTGCAAGTCTTTCTTTCTGAAATTGAATTTGAAAGCTTGGCACCTTCTACTATACCTATTACTGGGTACAAGCCTTTGAGATTCAGACAGGTACAACCTATGGACGTTTTGAATGATGCAAGTTTGTGTTAGTCTCTCAGGAATTCCTCTTTTATCTGAACACAAACGTTACTTTAAATTAAAATTAACACTACAAGTTAACATAACTACAATACTGAATGCAGTAACTCCATGGTTTATCGTTGAGGCAAGACAACCACTTATAGAGTCATAGAGGTTTACAATGTGGAAACAGGCCCTTCAGCCCAACTTGTCCATGCCGCCCTTTTTTTTAAACCCCTAAGCTAATCCCAATTGCCCGCATTTGGCCCATATCCCTCTATACCCATCGTTCCCATGTAACTATCTAAATGCTTTTTAAAAGACAAAATTGTATCTGCTTCTACTACTACCTCTGGCAGCTTGTACCAGACACTCACCAAACTCTGTGTGAAAAGATTGCCCCTCTGGACACTTTTGTATCTCTCCCCTCTCATCTTAAACCTATGCCCTCCAGTTTTAGACTCCCCTACCTTTGGGAAAAGATATTGACTATCTAGCTGATCTGTGCCCCTCATTATTTTATAGACCTCTATAAGATTACCCCTCGGCCTCCTACGCTCCAGAGAAAAATGTCGCAGTCTATTCAGCCTCTCCTTATAACTCAATCCATCAAGTCCCGGTAGCATCCTAGTAAATCTTTTCTGCACTCTTTCTAGTTTAATAATATCCTTTCTATAATAGGGTGACCAGAATTGCACACAGTATTCCAAATGTGGCCTTATCAATGTTTGTACAACTTCAACAAGACGTCCCAACTCCTGTATTCAATGTTCTGACCGATGAAACCAAGCATGCCGAATGCCTTCTTCACCACTCTGTCCACCTGTGACTCCACTTTCAAGGAGCTATGAACATGTACCTCTAGATCTCTTTGTTCTGTAACTCTCCCCAAAGCCCTACCATTAACTGAGTAAGTCCTGCCCTGATTCAATCTACCAAAATGCATCACCTCGCATTTATCTAAATTAAACTCTATCTGCCATTCGTCAGCCCACTGGCCCAATTGATCAAGATCCCGTTGCAATTGGAGATAACTTTCTTCACTGTCCACTGTGCCACCAATCTTAGTGTCATCTGCAAACTTACTAACCATGCCTCCTATATTCTCATCCAAATCATTAATATCAATGACAAATAACAGTGGACCCAGCACCGATCCCTCAGGCACACCGCTGGTCACAGGTCAACTGCTGGTCACACTTCAAATGTCTTTTCAGCCCCTGCACTTTCAACCTGTGGAGTTGAAGTATAAGAATTTTGCACTTAAAAAATTGACAGAGGTTGTGAAAATACTGCATATTGATTAAAATTAGAACAATCAAAATTCTCTTATTGCCAAATCACTTGCCCTACTGACCTTGGGTTTTATGGAGGGAGGGCAGATAGGGGAGAGCCCATTAAAGAAACAGAGAAATCTGTTCAGAGACATGATGGAGTAATGTCAGCGACTCCTTTATATAAAGTTTCCCCAGAGACTACTCCCATACCTGGCCAGCAGACAGGAGTGGGAGTTTGGTGGCAGGAGATCACAACCAGGGATGTGTCAGAAGGGTTTATTCATTCAAATTCTATTTCTATATATAATTGTTATCAATATCATAGTGGCCGTGCTTGGAGTTTATTCGTCTCATGTACCAAGAAAGAGAGTTTTGCATCTGTATAGTACCTTTCAAAACCTCAGTGCTTTACAGGTGGCACGGTGACACAGTGGTTAGCACTGCTGCCTCACAGAGCCAGTGACTCGGGTTCAATTCTGGCCTTGGGTGCACTGTCTGTGCGGAGTTTGCACATTCTCCCCGTGTCTGCATGGGTTTCCTCCAGGTGCTCCAGTTTTCTTCCACACTCCAAATATGTGCATATAGGTGGATTGGCCATGCTAAGTTGCCTCTTGGTGCCCCAAGATATATATAGGTTAGGGAGATTAGCGGGGTAAATACGTGGGGTTATGGGGTAAGCCTGAGGTAAGAATTGGTGCAGACTCGATGGGCTGAATAGCCTCCCTCTGCACTGTGGGGAATCTGTGAATCTATGATGTATGGAGTAAAGTGTTGGAAATGCAATGGATAATTTTAGGCAGCAAATTGCTACAAACCAAAAAGGAGGAGATACCCTGTCTGGAAGCAATGTTAGGAAGGGAACTTTGACCAGGACATTAGGGAGAAATTTGTTACTATTCTTTTTAAAGTATGTCATTTCTGTCCAACTGAGAGGCAGACCAGACCTCTGAAATGAAAGGCACCCATGATGGTCCAGTGCTAGCACTGAATTCGAGTGTCTGTCTAGATTGTGCTCCAGTCTCTGGAGAAGGACTTGAACCCATTACCTTCCGACTCAAGAAAGTGTTACCTAATAGGCCACAGCTGACAGCTTCATCCACCCATGCCGAGCAGCCGCCTCACCTGATTACACCTTCATAATTGGTGCATGATGTTCCGTTCTTCTATCCATTACAGTAAGCAGTACTGATTGGATGGCTTGGCGATGTATATTAGTTTGAGATTCTATTCAGCTAATGGAATTACACTCTCAGCAGGTATCAACCTGAATCCAATCCACTTGAGCAGTGCTGAATAAAATAGTGTGCATTAACTGGAGAATAAGAGACGTCACAATCTTTGTGCAAAGTATTCAGGCTGGATAAACTACGGAAATGGCAAAGTTAATAGAGGAAAGAACAATAAGTACTGGTTCCCAAATTGCAGCAGCGCCATTTGAGAGCGAGGAAGCTTTGGTCCAATCGTCATTTGCTCCCCATTAAATCTCATGTTGCATATCATCACCTTTTCACGGTGGCACAGTGGTTAGCACTGCTGCCTCACCACCAGGGAGTCGGGTTCGATTCCCGGCTTGGGTCACTGTCTGTCTGCACGTTCTCTCGCGTGGGTTTCCTCCGGGTGCTCCGGTTTCCCCTCTCAGTCCAAAAGACGTGCTGGTTAGGTGCATTGGCTGTGCTAAATTCTCCCTCAGTGTACCCGAACAGGTGCTGGAATGTGGCGACTCAGGGATTTTCACAGTATTGCAGTGTTAATGTCAGCCGACTTGTGACACTAATCAATAAACTTTAATAAGGAGGTCTATCACAAGAAGGAAAATCTCCCTGCTGATTTCTGAGAAGCTGGGGTTTTTTTTTGCATATAGGTTCCTATTATAGAAGCCATCGTTATCTTGAGCAACTTGTCAGAATTGCCACTGACCAAATTGAGTGGGGGCAGCTCTCCCTCAATTATTGTTTTCACTCTTATTGTGCAGAAGCTGGGAACTCGAGAGAAAGGAGACGCTGGATTATAATTCTCCAAACCTCCAGCAGCAAGCACAGCGGGCTGAATGTAAAAGCATTTTATTTGTTCTTTTTTTTTTTCAGATCTCCCTTCCTTCCCAACAGCACTTGCCGTTTGGATATATTAAACGGCACTAATATTGATTGCGCTGTCGATAAATCATTCCATTGTTGCTACATCCACCACTACATAAAATACACCCTCTGGAAAACATGTATTGCAAAGAAATCGTACTCTGATTACAAGGAAATTAAAACAGCAGGGAGGAGGATGATGGGTCTGTGTTGATTCGCCAATCAATACTGTTTGACCTTTTCCTGTCCATGATTGATTTGCTCTTCAAATCTTTAAAAAGGTGGATTGCCCTCTCTGGTTAGGGAGAGTTGTTTTACAGCATCTGTATAAATTTGTATTGATTGTGACCCTGTTCTTGGCGATGATTGTCATTTAATGGATGGATCAATTGGAAGAATTCATTAACCCAATTCAGTAGATTGTGACCCAGCATTAAGCTGTGGTTGGAAACAGCACTGAATAGACCGGCACTGAAGGATTGCAACAGCTTCTTTATGTGTTGGAGAGGGGAAGAGAGAGAGAGAAAGTAGCACATCTCTTTCCAACAGTATTGTGCCAGTTATTGACTTACTCATTCACTGCACAAACTGCTTGTTTGAAATTATGGAATTCCATTTTTCTTGCCTGCTCAAGGAAATACAGTTGACGAGGGTGGATAAGATGTTATTCTGATGGCCTTTGAAGTCTACAACAATAAAGGATTGACCCTGACATCACAGCAACGGTCGAGTGTGTGACACAGAACCATAGCCAAAGGCTGGTGCACGTTCAAGTCCACTTCCAAAATCTGGTGGGAATAATTAGCAACTTAAAGGACAAAACTGCAATCAGTATTTATTTCATGAAACCTTCAGACTAAGCTTCAGGGGATCATTTCTGACTGTGATTTGGAAATAATATCTCACCTATTCGTCACAGTAATTGTTGGGGAAAATTGCTAGTTCCTTTATTGTTCCTGAACAATTGTACAATGTACTGTATATTGCTTGCACCAATGACATTAATATATCAGAATGGACTGGCGATCATGGGTAAAAGCCAATTTTGTTTTACAAATTGGCTTATTATAATTTATCAAAATCTCTAGGGCCCGGGTTCACAAACTCTTATCAAATGGAGACTGCTCTCATCAACATTTGAGCATTCTTCCAAAAATATCATCAACTTCCCAAGGGAAGTGGCTCCTGAAATTATGGGCAGGATTTTACCGAGCCCCCGATGGTGAGCTTGGATCTGTGGGAGGCTTCTAAACTAACAGGCAATCATGCTCAGATGGCTCCATGGTGTATTCCCGCAGATGGAACAATTCCCAGCCAGGGGACCGGATAATCGCTCCAAGAATGCATGCTAAAAGGACATGTAAGGAATATTTCATGGAGCTATTTTATGGAGCCTTGCCGACAGCTAAGTCACCTTCCCCTCCCCCAGCCAGCCATTATGTGGGGAAGCCATCGGCTTAACAGAGGCAGTCCCTGCGAAGGTTTGGTGGGGAGGTATCAGAACTGGAGGTTTTGTGACCCAAAGAGAGGGCAATTGGTCAGCAAGGCAGGCCCTTATGACCATAACAATTCCTCTGGTGAGATCCGTGACCCATCCCATTCTCAATTTCTTTCATGATTTGTCAGAGGTTTGACATCTCCTGTCTCCCATAGCAGTGACCACCTCTCCTTCTTGTGTTACTAAGGCCTCACAGCTACCAATCCTCTGAGTGGACGGGCAGCGTCAGGAGACCCACCCATCCACTGAGCTGAATTGGATGGTGGATCCATTGATGGCCCAGGGAAGGTAGCCCGGAGGAAAATTGCTGAGGCAGGTCCCGCTGTCGGCAGGTACAGGTTCAGGGCCCCGCACCTAGCCCTGGACTGGAGTTCTAGAAGCTTGAAGTAAGATTTAAGCCATTGTTTCCTAAATATGCAGCAATTGAGAGAATTTTTACTGAGCTAGTACGTGCAGAAAAGTTCTGAAATCAGATGCCTTCAGGTTTGCTATGATCTAAGGCCTAAAGCCTTTTCCTGGAGACACAACTACACTTCAACAATAGTGTACAGTTTCTGTGGAAAGAGATAGTCAATTGGACGATTGGCAGATCTATAGTCCTAGCAGTGCCACAGTGTCATGGTGGCCATTGCTGGGACTGCAGGCAGTCCCATCACACCAAGAAGCCCAGCTAAGTTTGGGGTTTCAGTGAGGGATGGGTGTGGCTGGCGAGCTGGGTTCAAGGGATCAGGGGAAGGTCGAAATGGGAGATAACACTGTGTAGAGGGGGTACATCGCATGGACCCAGGGATCTCAAAATAAAGATTCCTCCCCTCGGATGGTGATGGCTAACACGAGAGGACATAGCTTTAAATTGAGGGGTGATAGATATAGGACAGATGTCAGAGGTAGGTTCTTTACTCAGAGAGTAGTAAGGGCGTGGAATGCCCTGCCTGCAGCAGTAGTGGACTCGTCAACATTAAGAGCATTCAAATGGTTATTGGATAAACATATGGATGATATTGGATTAGTGTAGATTAGAGGGGCTTTAGATTGGTTTCACTGGTCAGTGCAACATCAAGGGCTGAAGGGCCTGTACTGCGCTGTAATGTTCTATGTTCACTGTCCAACTAAAATTCACCCAGCTAAAACTGCTGGTTTCCCATGTAAGGTGGGCCTTCCCTGGGTAAGATACTGGTGGGGGCGCGATGATTTGATTCATTATTGTCACGTATTGGTATACAGTGAAAAGTATTGTTTCTTCCAAGCTATACAAACAAAACATACCGTTCATAGAGTACAATAAGAAGTCTCGCAGCACCAGATTAAAGTCCAACAGGTTTATTTGGAATCACAAGCTTTCAGAGCGCTGCTCCGAAAGCTCGTGATTCCAAATAAGCCTGCTGGATTTTAACTTGGTGTTGTGAGACTTCTTATTGTGCCCACCCAAGTGCAACACCGGCATCTCCACATCATGACATTCATAGAGTACATAGGGGAGATGGAAAGGTGAGGATGCAGAATACAGTGTTACAGTCACAGATAGGGTGTAGAGAAAGATCAGCTTAATATGTGGGCCCGATGAGACTCTTAAGAGACCACTTATGTGCTCCCATAAAATCTTAGGCAAGTCGAGGGCAGGAAGGCCACATACTGGATTTTATGTAGCCCTTGCTCCCACTGCCTTCTGACCGACATTTAGATTAACGCAAAATCCAGCCTGACATTTTGGAAAGTATTTTATTGGCTGAAATGTGCTTTGGGACATAAAGTTCTGAAAGATAAAATACAAATGCAGATCTTTCCCTTTCAAACCATTTGGGACTTACAACTAGTTCAAATTTGACACTAATTAGTGATCTGACTCTGGGAGGCTAAACAACAACTGATAGGGGAGAAGGATGGAAAGATTGTCATAGCGATGGCATTAGGGGCTGCTCTCCAGTGTCTGGGACTGAGCAGAGGGAGCCTTTTGCTGCAACAACACAACGGTATTGGAAATCAGAAATAGAAGCAGAGAATTCGTCAACAGGTGCGGCACCATCTGCAGAGAGAGAAACAGAGTTAATGGGCGGGATTTCCCATATTTGCCCCACCCACCCCGGTGTGTTTTGAGGCAGTGGAGGTGGCCTGCCATTGGTCGGTGCACCGGGATCTTCCAGTCTCGCCGCTGTTGTTCGCACCTTTCACCGCCAGGGAACCGAACGATCCCACTGGCAGGAAGGGCCGGAAAATCCCGCCCACTGCTTCAGTAGAGTGATCTTTCATCAGCACTGGGGCATTAACTCTGCGGGTGGGATTTTCCAGCCGTGCTCGCCCCAAGGCTGGAATAGGGATCACTGCTGTTCAGTAAGCAATGACCTCCATCTTGGGTTTGAGATGTTGGTCCTCAAATACTGTCTTCCTCAGTCTTTGATTTGATTTATTATTGTCACATGTATTAGTATACAGTGAAAAGTATTGTTTCTTACGTGCTATACAGACAAAGCATACCATTCATAGAGAAGGAAATGAGAGAGTGCAGAATGTAGTGTTTCAGTCATAGCTAGGGTGTAGAGAGTTAGAATTAGAAGGTATCCTGGGCACAGCTTGCAAGAAGTCGCCACACTCCGGTGCCATCTTGGGACAGGATGAAGACTGAAGACTGAGCTGGCACATTGGGAAAGTTGATGAACTTAAAATTAAAGTTTATTTATTAGTCACAGTAAGGCTTACATTAACACTGCAATGAAATTACGGTGAAATTCCCCTAATTGCCACACTCCGGCACCTGTTTGGGTCAATGCACATAACCAATACATCTTTCAGACTGTGGGATGAAACCGGAGCACCCGGAGGAAACCCATGCAGACACGGGGAGAATGTGCAAACTCCACACAGACAGTGGCCCAAGCCAGGAATCGAACCCAGGTTCCTGACGCTGTGAGGCAGCAGTGCTAACCACTGTGCCACCATGCTGCCCCAAGGCTGGAATGACCGGCAGGGAATCACTCGCTTTTTAAAAAATTTCTCTTTTTGTCAAGGATTGTTTTACTTCAGAAACAAAGAGCGAAACTTTGAAGTGTGGCTGATAGAGTTTTTTCTTTATTTGATGAGGTCAGCAGCTAATTACATCAGTGAAATTAAAATAATTGCTTCAGAAGCAGGAGTGAATACAGCATTGAATGGGGAATACATAGTAAGAGTTCCAGGATATTGATGTGCAGCGTACAACTGACTGATTCACTTCCATATGGCTTGTACTCATTAAACTGTAACCTACGTCTAATCCACACTTCGAGAATCCTTGATCAAAGCCATCAACTGGGAACCGACAGCAAAGCTTCAGCGGAAAATGCAACAACTGCCAGTTTTGGTTGCTAGGTGACAGGAATTAGAACTGGAGAGGACAATAAAATAAATAAATAAATAAAAGCCTGCCATCCGCATTTTTACGCACTGAGATTGCTGCTGTTTTGAAAGTTTACTGAGGCGCGGCTGGGAGTGAGATATCTGGCAGCAGAGCGCGTCAAAACACGACTTTTGTTAGCGACAATCTTGAAAAGACAAGGACAAAGAAAAGAGACTGTGACGAGTTCGCTGTCATTCTACTGGTTACTGGGGCAAGCAAAGCATCTGCTTTATGACATTGAGGCACAATGGACTCTATTCAGTTCCTTTCTGACTGAATGAAGATTATTGTTTGCTACTCAGAATGCACTGGGTTATGTTGAGAACTATTTCGGCATAAATAATTACACTCTGCCGCCTTTTTTGCTGGTCTTTAACCCAAAGCCCTGGTTTATATGTATTTCATGTCAATATACAACAACAACTCGCTTTTATGTAGCACCTTTTGTGTAAGAAGCTGTCCTAATGGCAGCATGGTGGCACACTGCTGTCTCACAGCGCCAGGGACCCAGGTTCGATTCCAGCCTTGGGTCACTGTCTGTGTGGAGTTTGCACGTTCTCCTCGTGTCTGCGTGGGTTTCCTCCGGGTGCTCCGGTTTCCTTCCACACTCCAAAGATATGTGGGTTAGGTGGATTGGCCACGCTAAATTGCCCCTTAGTGTCGGGGGGACTAGCTAGGGTAAATACAATGGGTTATGGGGATAGGGCCTGGGTGGGAATGTGGTCGGTGCAGACTCGATGGGCCGAATGGCCTCCTTCTGCACTGTAGGGATTCTATGAGACAGAGTAAAGGTTTGATCTGTCCACTCTGCGTAATGGCTTTGCAATTCTGAGAAAGGAATGAAACATTCTAAGAAATTATAGGTTTTAAATTCCAGGGTGCAAGACCAAGGTCACCAATAGTGGAACAATAAAAAAGAGTAAATGGTCAGAATTGCAGGAGCACAGGATAAAAGCAAATTACTGCAGATGCTGGAATCTGAAACCAAAAGAGAAAGTGCTGGAAAATCTCAGCAGGTCTGGCAGCATCTGTAAGGAGAGAAAAGAGCTGACGTTTCGAGTCCAGATGACCCTTTGTCAAGGCTTTGCTCAAAGCTTTGTCAAAGCTTTGACAAAAGGTCATCTGGACTCGAAACATCAGCTCCTTTCTCTCCTTACAGATGTTGCCAGGCCTGCTGAGATTTTCCAACATTTTCTCTTTGGGTTGCAGGAGCACAGAGCTCCTGCTGGGTTAAAGATGAAGTCACCATAGTCCCAGATGATGAACATAGACTGCTGTCTCGCTTTTTGTGAGAGAGTGTTGACTGGTGGTGATTTAACCTGAAGATCACTACGCCTCAAGCGAGGGGCAAGATTGAGAAGGCGGGGCCTTCATGAATACCCTCCGTGGTACTGGAATTGAACTGTTGGAGTCGCTCTGCATCACTAACCGGCTGCCCAGTGAATTTTAAACGTGGTACTTGACAGGGTGCAAAGTAGCAAGTTAAAGAGGAGAAATAATTTCATTAATGACTCAAAGAATGAATATGAGCAGCTAAATGGGAGGATCTTATGCAGCCAATTGAGCGTTTACGTTTAGAAGCTTTGCAATGTGCCTGTTACTTTACAAGGCTGTGGTGTGGTTTCTAAAATGAAAAACTTCTCCATGCCAAAAAATATTGCAATATTAAATATTATATATATCTTGAATTAAGAATCTACTGATGACCACAAAACCATTGTCGACTGTCAGAAAAGCCCATCTGGTTCACTAATGTCCTTTAGAGAAGGAAATCTGCCTTCCTTCCTTGGTCTCGCCTACATGTGACGATGTGGAGATGCCGACATGTGACTCCAGAGTCACACCGATGTGGTTGACTCTCAGTTACACTCAGTTTCAAGGGCATCTGGGGATGGGCAATAGATGCTGGCCAGCCAGCGACACTCATGTCTCATGAATGAGTTAAAAAAAAATCAAATCTACTCTTTTATTGCGCTAAAGTGCAAAGAAAGCCAGAACATCCATCACTCGGTGAGTAAGGGAAGGACAGAAATGAGATGTAAAGAGTGGGGTAGGGTAAAGCAGGGAATTACAAAGTGAGACGAGCGAAGACAGAACAGGGACATAAATTATCAATGGGATAGGAAAAAGAACACTGACACATTGCGAATCAGAAACCCGGATGAAAGAAAATGCGTGCATCTAACCTACCGAAATGCAATGAGAACATCATTCATCATGCAGACACGCTATACAAATTGATGGAAATGATGCAGCCAGATACAGTCCTGAATAGTTTGTGTAATATTTTTCCCTATCACAGATTTTTTTTCTGTGTTGCATCCTGTTAACAGTTAACAATGCAAGGCAGCCCCACGCTCAATTCTTGGCACCTCACTATTTGTGAATTTCAACCTTGAGCTATGCTACATTCCAGACACATGCCAGTATGGTGGCACACCACGTAAACCCAAGTCTGTTCTTGTTCTGCCCACAGGAACTAGACAAGACTAGCCCAGAGGAGCCTTCCTTCCTTTCTCTTTTGTGATGACTTGTGATGTAGCGCAAAGGGCATGTCTAAGATTCAGAACGACAGCTGAACAAAAGTTGGTGGCATAGTGGCGCAGAGGTTGGCACTGTTGCCTCACAGAGGCAGGGACCCAGGTTCGATATCGGTCTTGGGCCACTGTCTGTGTGGAGTTAGCATGTTTTCTCCGTATCTGCGTGGGTTTCCTCTGGGTGCTCTGGTTTCCTCCCACAGTTCAAAGATGTGCAGGTTAGGTGGATTGGCCATGGTTAAATTGACCCTTAGTGTCCAAGGATGTGCAGACTAGGGGGATTAACAGGGCAAATGTGTGGGGTTACGGGGATGGGGAGGGGGTGCGCCTGGGTCAGATCCTCCATTGGGGAGTTGCAGACTTGATGGGCTGAATGGCCTCCTTCTGCTTGCAGGGATTCTATAATTCATGTAAAATGGTGTCAGAAGCTATCTAAGACAACTTAGTCACTCCACTCTGTCTGGAGTGAGTCAAGGAGTTACCAAGGTTCTTAAGATCAGCAAGGAAATTTTGCAGGAAGTACTTTTTATCATGGTACTCCTTCAATAGAGTGAACTAATAGGCTGGGCAGATTTTTGGTTGATGTCTCTTCAGAAACACTGTCTTATCCATCAGGAAATCTTTTTCCATTTTCTCCATGTTCATATCCTCTGTTGGGAAAGGCGTTGAAGAAAAGACAGCCCAGCCCACGTCATTAGACTGGGTCCAGAGATTGGGGGTACCACACTTTCAGTTGGGAAGCCTTCATTCCTCACTTTGTAGTATAGCTTGCCAGTGTCTTGTTCTCTCGTCTGTCTCTCGATGTTGCATGTTGTGTTGTTTGCTAATGGTGACACAAACAAAGCAATCTCACAGGTAAGGAGACTCAATTCAAATGTACCTGAGCAGCTAAGAGGATTTGTATTTTCTCAAAAATGCCAAAAACACATCTGCTGAAGCCAATAAAATGGGGGAAAGTAGGGAACAGAACATATTCCCCCCTTGCCTTTCTGCCCTACTTAAGAAGCTTTATTGTGACAAGAATAATCACGGCCTGATTCCAAAGCAGATTAAACACTCTATTAAACTTCTGAAGCCACGGTTGTAAGGTACTCAAGGACCGTAACTCCATCCTTCAGTATGCAGCTAATATTAAAATTATGGTCCATAATTCATTTCCAGTGATGTGTACAGTTCTTTTAACTGATATGTGACAATTAGGCAGTCACATCTCACATTTCCTGGGATCTCTTCCAAGAAATACAAATCAGCCATCAAAAAGAAATGGATAACTTTTTGTTTGCTTTATAACTGCTCTAGAGGAGAACGCAAAGTTTTTGAGAACTTAGAGGAAATGTTGGCCTGGATTTTAATTCGGACATTCATTCCAGAGCAGGTATTGTGAGATGAGAATTATTTATTTGTCAGGAAGTCCAAAGAATTAGGTTCTCACTTATTCTTTTTTGCTTTTGGGTTCCCATCACAGGCAGACTATTTTGCTGTCATGGTGGCACAGTGGTTAGCACTGCTGCCTCTCAGCGCCAGGGACCCGGGTTCGATTCCTGTGCAGAGTCTGCATGTTCTCCCCGTGTCTGCATGGGTTTCCTCTGGGTACTCCGGTTTCCTTCCACAGTGGGAAAGACGTGTTGGTTAGGTGCATTGTCCATGCCAAATTCTCCTTCAGTGTACCCGAACAGGCACCGGAGTGTGGCAACTGGGGGATTTTCACAGTAACTTAATTGCAGTGTTAATGTAAGCCTACTTGTGACACAAATAAACTTAAAAAAGCTATTTATCAGGCTGAAGACCTTTGCTGCCCAAGTTCCAGCCATGGAAATCGCGTAGGCCTGGCAGGGGCACGGTATGGGGTGGAAGACATAATGTGGGATAATGGTGGGTTGGATGACCCAATTGCAAGGTGAGGTGTCCAACACCTGGTGTCCAACGACCATAGGGGAGATTCTGGTGGTGGAGAGGGTTCCGGTTTTAGCTGCGGTAGGGGGAACAGATATTTCTCAGGAAGCTTGATGTATGGAGGTAAAACAGACAGATCATGGGTGGGAGGTGTTTAACTGTGTACCATGTTGAGATTACTGGTCCACAAGATGTGCTGTAAAGCCACCGACATCCTGGATTCAGCCCTTCAATCCTCCTTTCACCTGTTGGTTTTCTCAAGGTGGACAGCTGAGTTGGTTCAAAATCAAATCAATGTTGAAATGAAGGCAGGATTATTCATTTTTAAATGAGCAACCCACCTCTCTCGAGTGCATCGGTTAGCTGCCCACATCCCATCTCTGCTAAAATCCAAAGGGTCCCTGTTTCCGAGTTTTTGAATTTTAAACTTGGATCCCCACCTCAACCCAGTAGTTTTTCAGAGTTGAGATTCAGCCTATTTGCAGATTGCCAAATGGTAATACTTTTTATAAGGTACATATTGATTGTACACAGAGTTTAAGCTTTATGGATCTTAAATTTGAAATCTTCAAGGCAATCTCAGCCTTTGCACATTAATACTAGCCTGGTACCTTATGATGAAGACTATTTCTGTTCAAAGTTTATTACTTTATAAATTAATGATCCAAATCAATCTACATTGTGACCCTCGCTTACATGTATTTTTGTTGTTATCTTTACACTGTTGATTTTTTTCTATTTCTCTTCAATACCTTATATCAGAACATAGGGCTTATTGTAAATATCCCCTCAATGTTTGTCCCATTCCTTTTCAAATTAGTTTGAGATCACCCTGCCCCCCCAACTACCATTGTTCTATTTACCTTCACTGAAAAGATAACTAATATTCATTTGCGTCATATGAAACCTGTTCCATTGCTAGACTTTAGCCCTGTCCCGAAACTTGTCCTAATGCTGTAGAAATCTGAAACGCTCTCTCCGACACCATCTGTCAAGTCACACATGCTATATCTGCTTCTCCCTGACGGGGCGAGTGCAAATGACTACCTCTCACTCTGTTAAAGTCGTTCATTTCCATTAAACGATAAAATTGTCATGCTTCCTTCCCCCACATCCCTTGCTCTTTTTTTTCTCTCTCTCCAATTCTGGCTCATGTGCAGCACATTTTCACAGGTACTGCCTGCTCTCTGGTATTTCTCATAAAATGGGAAGTCTGGGTTGAGAGAAAGTTGGTAGGATGTATGCCCATGGGAGAAAGACAACAGCCTCCCATACGCTACATGTGTGCATCAACCAGCGTGGCACAGTGGTTAGCACTGCTGCCTCATAGCGCCAGGGACCCAGGCTCAATTCCCGGCTCAGGTCACTGTCTGTGCAGAGTCGGCACATTCTCCCCGTGTCTGCATGGGTTTTCTCTGGGTGCTCCGGTTTCCTCCCACAGTCCAAAACATGTGCTGGTTAGGTGCATTGGCCATGCTAAATTCTCCCTCAGCGTACCCAAACAGGGAGTGTGACGACTAGGGCTTTTCACAGTAACTTCATTGCAGTATTAATGTAAGCCTACTTGTTACACTAATAAATAAGCTTAAAAAAAACCTTCAGGTAGGAATTAGAGACAGTAATTCATCCAAGATCCCTGTCTCGAGGGAATTACCAACGTCCCTCCTTTCTTTCTTGGTCTGGGAACAGAATAGGACTCTTCAGTGCAATGTCCTCAACCCCAATGTCTTCAGCTGATCAATGATTTCCCCTTCATCCTAAATTAGGGAATTGGAGCTATTTTCCTATCAATTCCACAATGTTCCAGCAATGCTCCAACAATGAAACACACCATGCCAACCTGAGCATGAAAGTCCTTTTTGGTTCATAGAATCACAGAATCCCTATAGTGCAGAATGAGGCCATTCGGCCAATTGAGTCTGCACCGACAACAATCCCACCCAAGCCCTATCCATATAACCCCACATATTTACCCTGCTAATCCCCCCCCTCCGACACTAAGGGTCAATTTTAGCATGGCCAATCAACCTAACCCGCACATCTTTGGACTGTGGGAGGAAACCGGAGCACCCGAAGGAAACCCACGCAGACACGGGGGAGAACGTGCAAACTCCGCACAGACAGTGACCCAAGCCAGGAATTGAACCCGGGTCCCTGGCGCTGTGAGGCAGCAGTGCTAACCACTGTGCTACCGTGTGGCCCTCCCCCCCCCCATTGTTTTGTCCCGGGCCAGCACATTTATCCAATAAGGTATTAACTGTGCCCCATCATTCCCTATATTCCCTCTCTTTTCAAACCAGTGTCAGGCTGATTATCTAACAATCTATTCCAGTAACACTCCCTGCTTCGAGTTGACTTCATCTGCAGATACACACACACACCGATTCACAAAATGCCGCTCTCTCCTTCCAGCAGAAAGACTCTGGTGCATGCAGTGCAGCTTGCAATCACAGCAGTGCGGTGATAAGCCCACATATGGGGCTGCTTCTAGAGACTGTCTGCTAACTCCAGTAAACTGTACTCATTACTCTTAAACAGCGACAGAAATCACAATGTGGTCAGACTTAATCACGTTGAATCCGTGACATTTAGATTTCATTAGAGAGTTGAATTTTCTTTTTAGGTTGTAAAATTGGAAGGCAAATGTACTGGAATTTGCACTAAATTGTGCTTTCCGTGGGAGAGGGATCAGTCACTGCTTTGGAGATGTTTCCATTAGATTATTAAGTAACAGCAATCAGAGCTTTAACAAAGATTGATTCAAATTCGGGAACCAAGCATGTGGATATCAGAAATTGCTGAGGTTTTCAGAAATACCCCTTGGTATGGCAAACATTTTGATTTGATTTATTATTGTCACGTATATTAGCATACAGTGAAAAGTGTTGTTTCTTGCACACTATACAGACAAAGCATACCGTCATTAGAGAAGGAAGTGAGAAAGTGCAGTCATCGCTAGGATGTAGAGTAAGATCAACTTAATGCAAATATACACAGAAACTAGAAGCAGCAGCAGGCCATTCGGCCCTTCGAGCCTGCTCCGCCATTCATTTTGATCATGGCTGATCATCGAATTCAATATCCTGATCCCCCCCCCCTTTCTCCCCATATCCCTTGATCCCTTTAGCCCCAAGAGCTATATCTAATTTCTTCTTGAAATCAGACAGCGTTTTGGCCTCCACTACATTCTGAGGTCGTGAATTCCACACATTCACCACCTCTGGATGAAGAAATTTCTCCTCATCTCAGTCCTAAAAGGTTTACCCCTTATCCTCAGACTATGGCCCCGAGTTCTGGACTCCCCCACCATTGGGAACATTTTTTCTGAATCTATCCCGCCCAACCCTGTCAGAATTTTATAAGTTTCCATGAGATCCCCTCTCAATGGTATTTCAGTGACAGATTTACAACTTGTTTAGGCTTAAGGTGTTACTTGAATGCGGAAAAAGTATTTACCCCCGGGGAGCGAGCACACCATATTTGCACCTTAGTGGTTAAGGAAATTTTTCAGGGGAAATTAATTGAGGAAACAACAGAAGATAAGAGCAAGGCTTCAAAACACACAGCACCAGACAGAACTAACACCCGTTTGGAACAAAATCAAGGCTTGCAACGTAACGTAAATTTATTAGTCACAAGTAAGGTTTACATTAACACTGCAATGAAGTTACTGTGAAATTCCCCTAGTCACCACAATCCGGCGCCTGTTCAGGTCAGTGCACCTAACCAGCACATCTTTAAGGTTGGGGAGGAAACTGGAGCACCTGGAGGAAACCCACACAGACACGGGGAGAACGTGCAAACTCCACACAGACAGTGACCCAAGCCGGGAATCAAACCCGGATCCCTGGAGGTGTGAGGCAGCACTGCTAACCACTGTGCCAGCCTGCAGCCTCTGTGTGCACGGATAATTTCAAACCAATTGAAATAAGAGATGAATGAGGGGTGAATTAGATTGTTAGCACACTGTCCTAACTTCTGCAAGTTTGAATCTAATGCAAGTAAGCAGGATATCGCTGGTCCTGCGCAGATTACGTAAAGGCAACATAATTTTAATTCTAGTCGATATAGCTTGCAGGCTCAGATGCCTCAGTAACCACTTTGATCGCACTGACACTAATCACAGTTCTGATATCCATGTCACACCAAAGACAGAATATGAAAATACTGGAGAAAGTGAAAACAAGATTTACAACAAAACTGAGGGGTTACGGCTTTCAGAGAAAAAAACCGGCATGGATTGCAGCTCTTCTCTCCAGATAAAGGAAAACTTAAATGTGATCTGATAGAGACCATTAAAATTCCAGTGGGTTTTGACAGGATAGACATAGCAAGAGAGGATTGATTTGCATTTCTATAGCTCCTTTCACAACCTCAGGGCATCTTGCAGCATTTTATAACCCAGAAAGTACTTCTATATTTCCACATGCAAAGGAGTCTAAACCTAGAGGTTTAGAATGTCGGAAAGTCACCAACAAATCTAATACAGAGCTTGGAAGAAATTTTTATTAAGTAAAGTGATTAGAATGTGGAATTCACTACGTATGAGAAAGTTGGGGCAAAGAGTGTAAGCGTATTTAAGGGGAAAACTAGATTCTTCTTGTTTAAAGTTTATTTATTGGTGTCACAAGCAGCCTTAGATTAACACTGCAATGAAGTTACTGTGAAAATCCTCCAGTCGCCACACTCTAGCGCCTGTTCGGGTACACTGAGGGAGAATTCAGCATGGTCAATGCGCCTAACCAGCACGTCTTTCAGACTGTGGGAGGAAACCGGAGCACCCAGAGGAAACCCACGCAGACACGGGGAGAATGTGCAAACTCCACACAGACAGTGACCCAAAGCTGGGAATCGAACCCGGGTCCTTGGCGCAATGAGGCAGCAGTGCTAACCACTCTGCATTACAGGAGAGGAAAATTGACAGCAGGATGTGCTGGTAGGATGAGATAAAGTAGGGTCTGAAGTGGCAGCTGTACAGCATGAACATGGCGGCACAGTCGCATTGGGCTGTTCCTGTGCTGTAACGTGTTATGTAGTTCGCACTGCATTGATAATCACACTCAATAATGTAAACCAATTGACTCATGCAGAAAACCAAAAAAATCACACTGGTGTTCTCTTAAGGTTTGTGTGAAGCACATGGAGAGAATCAAAGGGATTCTACTCTGCCCTCGGATATACCACAGTGATATGTCTTCAGTTTTACAAATCGCTGAATTGGCCACTCCCTGAGTACTGGGACCGGTTTGAGTCACCTCACCTTAAGAAAGGATTATTGGCCTTCGATTGAGTTCAGTGTAGATTTACCAGAATTATACCTGCAATTACAAGTGGTCAATCATAAGGAACGAATGCACAAACTAAGATCGCTTTCTCTGAAATTTAGAAAATTGATTTGGTCAAATTATTAAGGGGAATAGGTAGATTAGAGAGAGAGAGAGAGACTAGCTGGAATTCGCTGGTCTCAGATAACCCGCCATCGCTGCCGGTCAGAACGCAGAATTTGGCGCTCCAGTCACTGCAGGAATGGAGAATCCCAGCCGCGAACGAGGTCAGTGAATTCTGGCCACTATTCCGTGTTTGGGAGTCGAGGGCAAGGGGGGTGGGGGGTGGGGGGTGGGGGGGGGTGGGGACAGAATCTAAAAGAGTGAAATCCGGAAGCACTTCTTCATATAAAGAGTGTTAGAGATTGGAATGTTCTTCTGTAAATGGCAATTGATACAAGATTAATTGTTAATTTTAAAACTAAGATTGAAAGATTTGTTCAGCAAAGCCACTGAGGGATATTGGATGAAGGCAGATAAATGGAGCTAGGTCACAGATCAGCCATGACCTTACTGATGTGGTGGAACGGGCTGGAAGGACGAAATGATATCCTCCTATTCCTATGTTCCCATGCTTCATACTTGAAGTAAGTTCTTTTGGTGATACACTTATCTATTTCAGATAGCAGTATCATTTTGTCATGAGTGTGGCATTCTCTAAATGAAGGAGGGACAGAGTCAAAGAGGTAAGCAGCACAGAAAAAGGCCTTACAACCCATCGTGCCTGCACCGGTCAAAGACATACCACCTAGCTATTCTAATCCCATTTCCCAGCACTTGGCCCATAGCCTTGTATGCCTTGGCATCGCAAGTGCACATCTAACTATTTCATAGAATCCCTACAGTGCAGAAGGAGGCCATTTGAGTCTACACTGACCACAATCCCACCCATGCCCCACTCCCGTAACCCCACACGTTTACCCTGCTAACCCCCTGACACCAAGAGTCAATTTAGTGTCGCCAATCAACCTAACCCACACATCTTTGGACTGTGGAAGGAAACTGGGGCACCCGGAGGAAACCCACGTAGACACGGGGAGAATGTGCAAACTCCACACAGACAGTGTGACCCGAGGCCCGAATTGAACCCAGGTCCCTGGCGCTGTGAGGCAGCTGTGCCACCATGCTGCCCCCTTCAATGTTATGAGCTGGAATCTGAACCAAAAGGATGGTCGGGGGGGGGGGGGGGGGGGGGGCGTTGAAGGGGGAATGACAGGATGACAGCTTTTGAAATGTGGGTAACAGTGGAGGATGCACAGATCAGCTGAACGGACAGAAGGACGGATGAGTGCGTTAAATCAAGAGTAGACTCTCAGGAAACGAAAGTGTTGCTCGATTCAGTTAGGGGGAGAGAGAGAGTGAGCAGTAATGAGCAGCAGTCACTGATTTTCACGTGGAGCTGGGCAGAGCTCTGCTGGCTGTTCAGTGCGTGACAAAGCTGAGTTTAAGTTTCGTGCTTCATCCCGTTCACTGTCCAATTTGACAAAGAGACCGGGTGTTCAGAATATACTTTGCAACGGGTCTAATGCCAGTTGCTTTATTTATTTATTCTACCTCTCCCTCACAGCAAATACGTACAAATTTGTTCACTGCTGAATCTGTGCATTCCTCCACCGTTATGTCTACTTTCGTTGCACTAGATGGCAGCCTCTTTCATAACATAACCGGCAGATCCAAAGTAATTTCTTTTAAAATTATATTTAGTTCCCTGTTTTCTTGTTTATAACCCCGTTGCTTCATCCTCCTGTAGTTTAACACAAAGAGCTTTTCCATAAGTAGCTCATTAATTCCCTTCTGTACTATTGTTGGTAGTATTTATTTTCTCAGCAGCTATTTTTACAAACTGGAAGAGATTGGGAGAGAATAGGGCTGGAATTCTCCGATGTTGTTTGTCCCACCACTGCAGCCAGCGAGAACGGAGAATCTGGCACTCAGCCAAATCTCCACTCACTGAAGCGGGACTGGAGAATCCCAGCCACGGGTGGGGTTGGAGAATCCTGGCCTAGGTCCTGGCCCTAACTGTCACAGATCACTGACAATTCATTACCACAATAGAGAAATTGGAGTTAAAGCCAACGGTAAGAAGTCTCACAACGCCTGGTTGAAGTCCAACAGGTTTATCTGGAATCACGAGTTTTCGGAGCGCTGCTCCTTCATCAGGTGACTCAACTGATGAAGGAGCAGCGCTCCGAAAGCTCGTGATTCTAAATAACTCTGTTGGACTTTAACCTGGTGTGAGGCTTCTTACTGTCCCAACCCCAGTCCAACGCCGGCATCTCCACATCAAAGTAAACAGAATACTGCGTTGTATTAATAGAATCACTTGGTAGGACAGAACTATTTTGGAACACCCAGAGGTGGATGTTATAATGTAACCAATGATAACATTGGATCTGTTCTAATGTAACTAATGGTAACATGTTGCAAGGGTCAGCTGACATTATAGACAATGTAACCAATGGCAAAATGATGTGCTGGTCAGCTGACCCGGTATAAATAGAAAGCAGATGGGTATTGTGGGGCGCTTGTATGGCTTTAGTGTTGGTGTAATGAAGTTTCTTTATTAAACCTCTTTGATTTACTTTGTGAAATTAGTTCTTTTATTGCTGGCAACTGAAGTATCCTTACAACTGGATGAACATTGGAAAGCTAAAAGGAATTAAAGCAGTTTTACATGAATGGCTGTTTTGGCCTTACGTTGATCAGGCTCTTAAAGGTAGCAAGTGTGTAAGTCTTGAAGAATTGCCTCATTAATGTTCTACAGAGTACTGATGCCCTTTAGAATGAAATCCGCACAGCTTGTTCCGGTGGTAATGTTAAAAGAAAATGCTTCTTTTGAGAAATGACCAAAGGTGATGTGCTGGAAAGCATCATCTGTTAGCACAGCAGAATCTGAAAAGAAGTCTCTGTTAAAATTAGAGTACTTGTAAAACTCATCGCTGATGGAGTCTGCTACGGTGAGATTGAAAAGAGGGGGAAGTCTGGCTTCCATTCCAAACGGCGTGGCCATGTACAAAAGAAAATGTGCGGTGTTGGTGCCAACATCTCACAGCTTTGAAGATTTCATAGAATCCCTACAGTGCAGAAGGAGGCCATTTGGCCCATCGAGTCGGCACCAACCACAATCCCATCCAGACCCTATTCCCATAACCCCCACCTATTTACCCTGCTAATCAGGTGAATTTAGCATAGCCAATCAGCCTAACCCACATATCTTTGGATGTGAATGGATAATGAAGAGGTCTTTGGTTCGTTCAGTCAATCATGTCACCGGTTAGCAGGAAACTGGGACCTGGGGTGATCTTTCACTTTCCTTGTGGCAATAAGCCCTCACGACTTTCCCTTCCCAGCCACTTTAGGGCGACATGGTGGCACAGTGGTTAGCAATGCTGCCTCACAGCGCCAGGGCCCCAGGTTCAATTCTGGCCTCGGGTCACTGTCTGTGTGGAGTTTGAAGATTCCCCCCATGTCTGCGTGGGTTTCCTCCGGGTGCTCCAGTTTCCTCCCACACTCTAAAGATGTGCGGGTTAGGTTTCTTGGCCAAGCTAAATTGCCCCTTAGTGTCAGGGGGATTAGCAGGATAAATGTGTGGGGTTATGGGAGTAGGGCCTGGGTGGGATTGTGGTTGGTACAGACTCAATGGGCCGAATGGCCTCCTTCTGTACTGTAGTGATTCTATGACTAAGATACTGTACAACAAATAAACGGTGAGTAGACAAAATCAAAACAGCATTTTCAGGAAGGGAGAAATAGAATTTCATCCCTTCCCCAGCCAAATAATGCTCATGTTGTCATTTTTATTAGACGCACAGAGAACTGTTTATTTTGTACCATTGAATTGGACAATTCCTACACCCTGAGTTAATTTTTTAACTGGGCTTTCTAACAAATTTGCTTTCTTCCAGCCAATTTGAATCACGGTGCTTCTGTTAAAGAAATGACATTAACCGTGCTGTTCGTTCAATAAATTAATCCTCACAGTGTAACTGTAATGAGTTCCTCGGTGCAGTTTTTGCCTCCCTCCAGAGATAATACACTCGGAGCAGCACCATTACGGACAAAAGCCTCACGACTAAGAAATCATTAGTCAAGAATCTCGGGGATGATGTCATGTCATCTCACACATTCCTTTAGTTAATCCAGCTCCAGGAATTTGAACAATAGAAGTAAATACTGATGAATAAGATTTTGAAGACACAAGATTTTGTTTTGCACACTTGGAGTGAAATAATTTCAACACTAACAAACAATTTATGAGCATTAATGAGAGGATTGGGTTGCAGGAGCAAGAATGTCTTGCTGCAATTATACAGGGCCTTGGTGAGGCCACACCTGGAACATTGTGTGCAGTTTTGGCCTCCTTATCTGAGGAAACATATTTTTGCTATGGAGGGAGTGCAGAGAAGGTTTACCAGACTGACTCCTGGGATGGCAGGTCTGTCATATGAAGAGAGATTGAGTCGTGTTTAGAAGAGTGAGGGAGAAATCTCATAACCTATAAAATTCTGACAAGACTAGATGGGGTAGATGCAAGTTCCTGATTGTGGGGGTTTCCACAACAAGGAGTCACAGCCTGAGGATACGGGGTAGAGCTTTTAGGACAGAAATGAGAAGAAATCTCTTCAACCAGACAGTGGTAAGCCTGTGGAATTCACTGCTACAGAAGGCAGTTGAGGCCAAAACATTGTACGTTTTCAAGAAGCGGTTAGATATAGCACTTGGGGTGAAGGGGATCAAAGAATATGGGGGAAGGGGGTGGGAAGGGGGTTAGGTGGAATCAGGGTATTGAGTTATACTGAGTTGGATGATCAGCCATGATCATAATGAATGGTGGAGCAGGCTCAATGGGCCGAATGGTCTGCTCCTGCTATTTTCTGTGTTTCTATGACACTGCCTATACCCACATCTGACATGCAACTATCTACAATATGTTAGTTGCATCCATGAACTGTCATTGCTTGTTAAGTAGCCGTTGAACACTGTTGGCCTTGTCCGAGGTGCATTAATCCTGGCCAGTTACAGAAAGGTTGTATTTGCTGAATTTTGGGTGCTCCCCATGTGAATCAAACACAGTCACTGAGCGGGGCCCTTTGTGACCAGCTCTGCTGTGACTTAGTCCTGGAGATTTGATCTTAGAACATGGTGGCCAATCACGTGATGGTTTCTCAACTTTGAAGAAATCAGAGGTCGGCACGGTGGCACAGTGGTTAGCATTGCTGTCTCACAGCTCCAGGGAGCTGGGTTCTATTCCTGGCTTGGGTCACTGTCTGTGTGGAGTTTGCACATTCTTCCTGTGTCTGCATGGGTTTCCTCCAGGTGCTCCGGTTTCCTCCCACAGTACAAAGATGTGCAGGTTAAGTTGATTGGCCATGCTAAATTGCCCCTGAGTGTCCCAGGATGGTTAGTTTAGAGGGATTAGCGGGGGAAATATGAGGGGTTATAGGGATAGGGCCTGAGTGGAATTGTTGAAGGTGCAGACTCAATGGGCTGAATGGCCTCCTTCTGCACTGTAGAGATTCTATGAACAGAATATCAATTATTTTTCTGAAAAAAAAGTTCTGTTATTGTTTGGGGGGTGTTGGTGGAGAGAACAGGGCGTGGCCTGATCTTTTTCAGGGGTTGGAGGGACATGATGTTGAAAGGAATCTGTTGATAGAGACACCCCTTCTATTCCCACCTGACCCCCGAGCTGAGGCAGTTGTGGTTAAGTTTCCGAAGCCAGAAATACTTGCGTTTATATGGCAGCTTTCATGACCTCAGGATATCCCAGGATGCTTTGCAGCCAAAGAGGTATTATTTTCACTGTGTATTCACTGTTGTAATGTAGGAAATGGGGCAGTCAGCTAGCGCATGGCAAGCTCCCACAAACAGCAATGTGATCATGACCGGGTGGCACGGTGGCACAGTGGTTGGCACTGCTGCCTCACAGCACCAGGGACACGGGTTCGATTCCGGCCTCGGGTGAACTATCTGTGTGGAGACTGTACGTTCTCCCCATGTCCGCGAGGGTTTCCTCCGGGTGCTCCAGTTTCCTCCCACAGTCCAAAGATGTGCGGATTAGGTTGATTGGCCATGCTAAATTGATCCTAGTGTCAGGGGGATTAGCAGGGTGATTATGGGTATAGGGCCTGGGTGGGATTGTGGTCGGTGCAGACTCGATGGGTTGAATGGTCTCCTTCTGCACTGTAGGGATTCTATGACCAGATCATCTGTCTTCAGGTATTGATCTTGGCTTCCCCACGCTCCAAAACTCCTCCCGTTACCCTGAAAATTGAGGCTGGGCAGGAATCAGGCCACCTAAGGGGCAAGGATGGGCAGGGCGGATCGGCCCATGCCTCATCCATCTCACCGTTAAAATTGTGGAGAGGTAAGGGTGGGCAAGAGCCCTGTGAGAAGGCCAAATAAGGAATTTTACTAACGATCCCCCACCTACAAACCAACCAGTGAGGGGGTGGAGGCGTGCGGAGGAACATAAGGTTGTGTCCCCGGTGTTTTACTCTAACAATCAGAGTTGTGTGTGTTTAAGCTCTGCTCTCCAGTAAGGAAATATAATGTGATTGGTTTAACTCTTACGCTATCGAGCAGTTCTGGCAGTTGTACTGGTACCAAATGAACCACTATTCTACTCTGGGAACTGAGAGCAAAGGAGCAATTATTTTACAAGGTGATTGTCTCTCCACGGTCGGCACAGTGGTTAGCACTGCTGCCTCACAACACCAGGGACCTGGGTTTGATTCCCAGCTTGGGTCACTGTCTGTGCGGAGTCTGCATGTTCTCCCCGTGTCTGTGTGGGTTTCCTCCAGGTGCTCGGGTTTCCCCCCACAGTCCCAAAGACGTGCTGGTTAGATGGATTGGCCATGATAAATTCTCCCACACCGTACCCAAACAGGCGCCGGAGTGTGGCAACTGGGGGATTTTCACAGCAACTTCATTGCAGTGTTTAAAAAAATGTTAAAGTTTATTTATTAGTCACAAGTCGGCTTACATTAACACTGCAATGAAGTTACTGTGAAATTCCCCTAGCCGCCACACTCTGGCACCTGTTCGGTTCAATGCCCCTAATCAGCACGTCTAAAACCAGAGCACCCGGAGGAAACCCACGCAGACACAGGGAGAATGTGCAAACTCCACACAGACAGTGACTCAAGCTGGGAATCGAAACTGGGACCCTGGTGCTGTGAGGCAGCAGTGCTTGCCACTGTGCCACCATGCCACCCATGTAAGCCTACTTGTGACACCAATAAATAAATAAACTAAAAACTCAATAAATAAACTAACAGTTGACTATTGGCCTGATCATTAGCAAACTGGCTAAGGGTATGTTGCCATATATGGCCAGTGCCAGTCAATATACTTTCCTCCAACAGCTGATGAGAATGCAAATGCCTTTAATCGTATGATGTAAGGAAATCCAATTCATGGCTCAGCCTGGAATAAAAAGTACTGGTAGCGTACAATCAAATAAGAGTTGTTTGCAGCCAACTTAAAGTGGCACACGTTCCACAGTTTATCTGTCACTGTGTAGTTATGTCCTTTCTGCTACCACACTGTTGCACTCCAGCTGCTGCTAACAAAAAACAGTTAGCGTTTCACTAACAGTAGAATGAAGTTATCCAGCAAATCATTCTGCATTGGCCCTGGCTCCATCAGCAGCACCCTCGCTTCTGCGTCGGCAGATTGTGGCTTCATGCCATCTCTGGTGACCTGAGCCCAAATTCTAGGTTGGTGCTCCAGCACCAATGCTGGTGGCGCACTGCACTTCTGGAGGTGCCATCTTTTGGATGAGCTGTTTAAATTGAGGCCCCGAGCGCCCTCTCAGACAAGAATAAAAAATCCCCAAGTACTATTTTGATAGAAAACAAGGAGGTTTGTCTCTCTAGGGCCCTTGGGTCATGGGCGTTGCTGGCTGGCCAGCATTTATTGCCCATCCCTAGTTGCCCTTGGAGGGCAGTTGAGAGTCAACCACATTGCTGTGGCTCTGGAGTCACATGTAGGCCGGACTGGGTAAGGATGGCAGATTTCCTTCCCCAAAGGTCATTAGTGAACCAGATGGGTTTTTCCTGACAATTGACAATGGTTTCATGGTCATCAGTAGATTCTCAATGCCAGATGTTTTTTATTGAAATCATAGAAACCCTACAGCACAGAAAGAGGCCGTTCGGCCCATCGAGTCTGCGCCAACCCTATATATTTACCCACTAATCCCTCTAACCTACGCAACTCAGGACACTAAGGGCAATTTTTAGCATAGCCAATCAACCTAACCCGCACATCTTTGGACTGTGGGAGGAAACCGGAGCACCCGGAGGAAACCCACGCAGACACGAGGAGAATGTGCAAACTCCACACAGACAGTGACCCAAGCTGGGAATCGAACCCAGGTCCCTGGAACTGTGAAGCAGCAGTGCTAACCACTGTGCTACCGTGCCGCCCAATTCAAGTTCCATCAGCTGCCGTGGTGGGATTCGAACCTGGGTACCCAGAACATTAGCTGAGTTTGTGGATTAATAGTGTAGCAATAATACCATTAGGCCATCACCTCCCCATGCAGAATCTTTCAGTCGATACCTGAAAGCAGATGTTCTTTTATCACATTGACATTTATGGAAGCTTGCCATGATAAGCCAAATGCCGCATTTCCTACCTTACCAATAGTGAATACGCATCAAAAATACTTCATTTGGCTTCATAGGGTGGCAGTGTGGTACAGTGGTTAGTGCTGCAGCCTCACAATGCCAGGATGCCCAGGTTCAATTCTGGCCTTGGGTCACTGTCTGTGTGGAGTTTTCACGTTCTCCCCGTGTCTGCGTGGGTTTCCTCCGGGTGCTCCGGTTTCCTCCCACAGTCCAAAGATGTGTGGGTTAGGTTGATTGGCCATGTTAAATTACCCCTTAGTGTCCCACGATGTGCAAGTTAGGTGGATTGGCCATGCTAAATTGATCCTAGTGTCAGGGGGAATTAGCAGAGTAAATGTGTGGGATCATGGGAATAGGGCCTGGGTGCGATTGTGGTCGGTGCAGACTCGATGGGCTGAATGACCTCCTTCTGTACTGTAGGGATTCTATTCTATTCTATGGCTGTAAAGATTCTTGGGACATCCTGAGGCCAGGAAAGGTGCAATATGAATACAAGTATTTCTATCTTAGGAAATATCACCATAACTGCAGTGATAGCAGAGCTGGTGTGGAGCCAGGGAGTATAAAGCGAGTTGAAGCAAGTGCTCCCAGACCTTGATGGCCAAACGCTGAGGTCCCTTAACATTTCAACTAGTTCATTCTGAAAAGTACAGTTGATGTTTGTTTTATTCATTCTTTCGCTTGTTGCCTAAGCTGTAGATTGGACTTGTGATCCCAAAAAATAGACCTTTTTCCCATTTACACTCAATGAATATTAAAGATATTGACCATGGATATGAAGTGTTGAGTGTGGTATTTTAGCTATGTTGGATTTTGCTCCAGCACTTCTGCCTGGTGATAAATGAAGAGTCTGTATGTCATATCGACATTCAGTTGGTGTGACATTCCTGATTGAGACTTCACAGAAAATGAGTGCTTATGTCAGAGATCCAGAACATGTGATTCTCAGTCTGTCCCAATTTGAAGTCATCTTATTTAGCATTGTTCCACTTTAGCAGCATAGATACAATCGGCTCAGTGTGCAGATTGCAAGACATCTGCTTCAGCGTTGTTTGGGGTGACTCGATCAGTGACATATTGGAGCAGCTTCTCCTGCTCTGGGACACACTCTCCCACTGGCCGCTTCCTCCCCGACTCTCTCCCACATGGCGCTTCTCTCTCAACTTTCTCTCACTCGCTGCTTCCCTCCCCGACTCTCTCATACTCGCCGCTTCTCTCGACTCTTCTCTCAACTCTCTCCCACTCTCTGCTTCTCTCCCCAACTTTTGCCCACTTGCTGCTTCCCTTCCTGACTCTCTCTCTCACTCTCTGCTTCTCTCCCCGAACCCCTCTCACTCTCTGCTTCTCTCCCCGACTCTCTCATACTTGCCGCTTCTCTCCACTCTCTCCCACTTGCTGTTTTTCTCCCGGCCCTCTCTCACTCTCTGCTTCTCTCCCTGACTCTCTCATACTCGCCGCTTCTCTCGACTCTTCTCTCAACTCTCTCCCACTCTCTGCTTCTCTCCCCGAATCTCTCTCACTCTCTGCTTCTCTCCCCAACTCTCTCATACTCGCCGCTTCTCTCGGCTCTCTCCCACTTGCTGCTTTTCTCCCGGCCCTCTCTCACTCTCTGCTTCTCTCCCCGACTTTCTCCCACTTGTGCTTCCCTTCCCGACTCTCTCTCACTCTCTGCTTCCCTCCCCGAACCTCTTTCACTCTCTGCTTCTCTCCCCGATTCTCTCCCACTTGCCGGTTTTCTCCCGACTCTCTCTCACTCTCTGCTTCCCTCCCCGACTCGCTTTCACTCTCTGCTTCCCTCCCCGACTCTCTCCCACTTGCCGCTCCCCTTGCCGACTCTCTCACTCGCTGCTTCCCTCCCCGGCTCTCGCTCACTCTCTGCTTCCCTCGCCGACTCTCTCTTGCTCGCTGCTTCCGTCCCGGGCTCTCCCTCACCCTCTACTTCCCTCGCCGACTCTCTCTCGCTCGCTGCTTCTCTCCCAGACTCTCTCACTCTCTGTTCCCTCCCCAACTCTCCCTCACTCTCTGCTCCTCTCACCGACACTCTCTCACTCTTTGCTTCCATCCTTGAATCTCTCCCACTCGTCGCTTCCTCTCCTGACTTGCCCCTTCCCCGACTGTCGTGGGTCTGAACTTGGAAGAGAGGAGGCAGGATGAAGAGAATGAATGAATAAGTGATAGGGTGGCAGAAGGAAGCAGCAAATTTGGGAGAGGTCAGGGGGAAAGTGGCGAGAGGGAGAGAGTCGGGGAGAGGGAGGGGGATGTGAGTCAGGGAGAGGGAGAGAGTTGAGGAGATGAAGTTGGGGAGACGGAGGATGTCGGGGAGGATTAGACGCTAGTGAGAGTGAAGTAGGTAGAAAGCGTCAGCACATTTATTTTTTAATTTTATATTTGTTAATTTTGTCGTACTGAAGCTTCCCCTCAATAACTACTCTGCAGTCAGGCGTCAGGAACACAGCCCTTTATTCAACCTACTCGCCGCACACTCCAAATGTTGACTGCCCACACAGGACAGTTCCCAACAGCTGACCCCACACCCGAGGTCACATGACTGTGGTGAACCATAGTTGGTTACCACTATGAGTGCTGAGCCATGGATGGTCAGCACTATGGGTGTTTGTAGATATGTTACTGTTGTCACTGTTGGGGTTAGGGTTGGGCTGTTCTACCTGTTGATATTGTTCTGTGGTACACTCCAGTTGGCTCCGCCTACCTGGGGAAGTATAAAGGCCACCGCACTGCCTGGTGACCCTTTAGTCTGGGATTGTATTGTATATAGTGTGCTCCATTTTTGTTAGTAATAAAAGCCTTTATTTCCCGGGTACGATCTAGCCTCCCGAGTGATTTAATCGCGCATCAATGACCCATTCCCTTGAAGGGGCTATGCCCCAAAATACATAACTTAAAATAAATATTGTTATTTCATTTACTAACATAGGAATTTAGGAATGTACAGTATTTTAACTTACATGGTGTAATGCTTCAATCCTATTTTCTGTCACAAACATTCCGACAGAACCTAACTGCATCTCTGACATTGGTTGTAAAGGGGATATCTGTTTTGCTTCAAGTTGCATCAATTAATGTAGGACTTTCCAGGAACGCAACTGCAACATTAATCAAGGAATTATTTGTTTGCCCTGTACTACATGAACCATTGCATGCCACCAGTATCTGATGATGTGGAGATGCCGGCGTTGGACTGGGGTAAACACAGTAAGAGTTTTAACAACACCAGGTTAAAGTCCAACAGGTTTATTTGGTAGCAAGTGCCATTAGCTTTCGGAGCGCTGCTCCTTCATCAGATGGAGTGGAAATCTGCTCTCAAACAGGGCACTGTTTGAGAGCAGATTTCCACTCCATCTGACGAAGGAGCAGCGCTCCGAAAGCTAATGGCATTTGCTACCAAATAAACCTTTTGGACTTTAACCTGGTGTTGTTAAAACTCTTACCAGTATCTGAGACAGAGACATCAATGCATTTCAGGTCTCACTGGCTAAGTACATGAAGGAGGAATGAATGGACGGCCATTGATCAGATAGGGTGAGATGAAATAGACTGCGAGGAGGATTGGGTGTAGCTTAAACACAGGTAATATATCTGTTAGGTCAAATTGACAGTTGCTGTGCTGTTCTTTGTAGTGCTTTGAGATGAGGCTACAGGAGTCAAAATGTATTAAATACATTTCAACTATTATTTCTATCTTATTTGAAAAGAAGAGCTGTATAGGTCAGCAATGACTAAAGGCTTCTAAGTACACAAGACATTGATGTACCCAGTTTGAAAAGCAGGCACTCATCTTGCTAGCAGCCACCTTCTAATTGCTGCTTGGAGTAGATCAATGAAGTGGCCATTTAGCTGGGGGCTGTAAAAAGAAGTGAGAAGAAATACTCAGCTCTTTTGATACAAAGAGCGTAGCCTGCATTTGTGCAGAGCGAGTAATGTTTCCTTTTGTTTCCTTTCTTACGAGGTGAAGGGGTTTTCAATCCGCAGAGACCACAAGGTGGGAAAATAAATCACAACTTGCAAAAAGCTATCTCTTGGAGTGTCTCGAAGTACTCTTTTAGTTTAAGCCGTGTGTGTTAAAGAGAAGCCAAGAGTTTGGGAATGTATCCAAATTGACTGATGTCGTTGGTCAAAGCGGGAGGGTGCTTGAAGAGTGATGAAGCCACAAACTCCGCACTGTTTCAGATAAAAACAGAGCTCCCACATCGCATTAATTATTAACTCGTTCATCGATAAATTGAGACATTTTGGACATGGCATCACTGCCTTTGGTTTGAAGCAGACATTTGCATTTTTCCGTAATAGAAAATGTGATCTTTTCCAAACGTCAAGAATTACGATACATTCTCAGTACGTGTCATTGATATTGTAGTGTGAATCTTCACCAAAATAACAACTTAATTCAAGGCATGACAATCTTTATATAACTCAACAATTGAAAAGATTATGGATGAAACGACAAGTTACATCTGGCAACCAAAAAGGTTTAAAAATAACTTGGGGCAGAATTTTCCCATCCTGCCTGCCACGGGAATATTAACAGGCAGGACAGGACCATGCGAAGGCCCATTGACGTCTGGCGGAATTTCCCGGTCTTGGGGTGAGTGAGGCTGGAAAATCCCACCCTTAGGCCGGAATTTTACCGGCACGCCCTGCCCGAGACCAACGGAGAATGCTGTTCTGTGAGCCTCGCCCACCCTGATTTCGGGGGAGGCGTGCCGGTAAAATCAGGGCCTCAGTCTTTTTAGGCTGTCCATTGGGATTGAGGATTATTGGTTTCCACTCTGGACCGATGGGTTTTGATAGGTCCAATGTGTGCCATTGGCAGATTCTGCCACATATGGGGCAGGTGGCGTTTGAAAGGTGGGGTAGGGGTGGGTTGTTTGGAGCTTTGAACTCTCTTGCCGATGTCTCCACTTCACCTCTGCACATTCTCGACCAAGCCCCTCGATGTGCTCAACTGCCTCCCCAAACGAACCTTCAGCGTTTTGGTGAGTCACAAATCAGGATCTTCCGTAAGTCGGTGGGAATATTGGACCTCTTCAGGGGAGTTTTCGAGGACATCCCGAAAACATTTCCTTTGTTTCCATCGGAACCTCCTGTCGTGAATGAGTTCTGTGTAGGGCAGTTGGTTTGACAGGTTGGTGTCAGGCATGCAAACAAATTGCCCCACCCACACAGGATCCGGTTTGAGTGATTAACACCTCAAAAGGTGGCACAGTGGTTAGTACTTCTGCCTCACAGTGCTAGGGACCTGGGTTTAATTCCAGCCTCACTGCCTGTGTGGAGTCTGCATGTTCCTCCTGGTAATTAACATGGCCACATGGCCAATCCACCAGTACGTCTTTCAGACTGTGGGAGGAAACCGGAGCACCCGGAGGAAACCCACGTAGACACGGGGAGAATGTGCAAACTCCACACAGACAGTGACCCAAGCCGGGAATCAAACCTGGTCCCTGGCGCTGAGAGGCAGCAGTGCTAACCACTGTGCCACCGTGCTGTCCTCTAGGATGAAGACCCTACTTTATGAGGAATGTTTGGACAGGCTTGGCTTGTATCCACTGGCGATTAATAGGATGAGTAGTGATCTTGCTGTAAGATCCTGAGGGGACTTAATAGGGTGGATGCTGAAAGGGTGTGGGAGAGAACAGGACTAAGGGACAAAGTTTGAAAATGAGGGATCTGCCATTTAAGCTGCAGAAGAATATTTTTTCCTCTGAGTCGTGAGCCTTTTAAACTCTCTCCCCTAGAGAAGGGTAGTAGGGTCAATTAATATTTTTAAGCAAAAGATAATGGGTGGCATGGTGGTTAGTGGCCTCACAGCGCCAAGGACCCGGGTTTGATTCCTGGCTTGGGAGTTTGCATGTTCTCCCCATGTCTGTGTGGGTTTCCTTCGGGTGCTCTGGTTTCCTCTTACAAGTCCAAAGGTGTGCGGGTGAGGTGGATTAACCATGTTAAATTACCCCTTTGTGTCAGAGGGACTACCTCGAGTAAATGCATGGGGTTATGGTGATAGGGTCTGGGTGGGATTGTGGTCAGTGCAGAATCGAGGGGCTGAATGGCCTCCCTCTGCACTGTACGATTCTATGATAGAAACATTCTTGACTAACAAGGGAGTCAAATGTTACCAGGAGTGGGCAGAATGTGGGGTTGAGGCCACAGTCAGATCAGCCATGATCTTGTTGAATAGCAGAGCAGACTCGAGGGCTGAATGGCCTGCACCTGCAGATAATTTGTTTGTATATCATCATGCAGTAAGATGAGGTTTTTGACAAATCTCTGCCTTCTGCTTCATGTTGTGTCTCAATTAGGGCAGCAATGTTGATGTCAAGGTGTCTGAATTCCTGTGATATCAGTGTGATGCTCAGGTCTGTCAAAGATGGGATTGTCCATGACAAATCTAACGTCCCACTCTTCATCTTGATATGAAAGAAGCTGGTGTCTAACTCTTATGGGCTCATTCTTGCTTATCAACTACCATATGGTCCAAGCAGGATGGAGCCTTGGTTCAATGGCAATGGCCCCTTAGTGTCCAAAGATATGTAGGTCAGGGGGATTTGGGGGTAAATACATGGGATTACAGAGATAGGGCCTGGGTGGGATGCTCTGTTGAAGAGTTGGTATAGATTTGATGGGCCAAATGGCCTCCTTCCTCACTAAATGAAGATGTCACATAATAGGACCCTGAATTATAGTAGTAGGTTTCTATTAGCACGATGGATAGATTGCCTTCAAGTTTCCCATTTCACCTCATGAAGAAACAGCAGAAAATATTCATCAATTCCACAGCCAGTCTATGTGTAAAAAAAGAATGAGAAACAAATAACGGAAAAAATATGGAGTTAAAATTAATGATATAATAATATCACTGGCTCATTCCATGTGGTCCAAGTGATAGAGGCAGCTAACTTAATCTTCACCATATTCATGACAGAAATCTACATTTCAGGTTCAAGACAAATGCCAGGAATTGTCAAATGTTGACAGTCCTCGGGTGAAAGAATCCCAATTAAGTCTAAATCTATCCAGCAACAGAAAACAGACATAAGTATGTGCTTTGTCTGCTTCACACATCCTGTGTGTCTAAATCCAAATTGGACTCTCTCCCATTCCAAGGAGAATTCCAATAAAGATGGGAATAGTGCAAATAGCATGGCATTGAAAAGGACAGAATCTCGGAGGCTAGCTCTGTCTTGGAGCATGTGTACAAAGTGGGTGACATGGTGACACAGTGATTAGCAATGCTGCCTCACAGCGTCAGGGACCCGGGTTCGATTCCTGGCTTGGGTCACTGTCTGTGCCGAGTTTGCATGTTCTCATTGTGCCTGTTGTTTTTTGTTCTTTTACGATAGTGACTTTTAAGGGGTATCTTGACAAATACATGAATAGGATGGGAATAGAGGAATATGGTCCCCGGAAGGATACGGGGTTTTAGTTCAGTCGGGCAGCACGGTCGGTGCAGGCTTGGAGGGTCGAAGGGCCTGTTCCTGTGCTGTAATTTTCTTTGTTCTTTGTTCTCCCCATGTCTGCATGGGTTTCCTCCGGGTGCTCCGGTTTCCTCCCACAGTCTGAAAGAAGTGTTGGTTAGGTGAAGTGGCAATGCTAAATTCTCCCTCAGTGTATCCGAACAGGCGCCGGAGTGTGGAGACTGGGGGATTTTCAAGTAACTTCATTGCAGTGTCTACTTGTGACACTAATAAATAAACTTTTATTAGAATGCAGATTTCAACCCATTGCTTGCTCCAGTCATGAGTTTATGATCCCAGCTGTGCTGTCAAGGGATAGCTAAAGAGAAATATTCTGCTGCTCTGCATGAAGGGTAGATTCTCAATACACTTCCAGTAGTTGGGGGTGGCTACAGGAATCGCAGAGCCAGAGGACTGAAGTATAGGGTGTGTAATGTGGGGCAACATTTAACAAGAGAGAAAATGACCAATCACTCCATCAAAAATACAGGGTCTTTCTATCTTGATAAAAAGGTTTATAGAGGGGGAGAGTCAAATGCTTATACTTCCAATGTTTCCAGATACTCCAGAGTTCAATGGTGAAAATTATACTTCTTTAATGCATTTGTTGAAAGCAGTGCGATCAGTAAGCATGGCTCTGTCCGCTGAACCTCGTGTCTCTCCACTGCCTCCCTGGGAGGTTGAGGTTTTGTGTGAGTGAATGGTTTTGTGACCCATGATGTGCTCAGGTGGCTTTAAGAAACTTCCCCGGAGCTCAGCTGGTTCTTTCATCCAGCAACCCTCGATCCCCTTGATTCCTTCCTCTCGAGTTAAACCTGAAGGAGCAATGTGTACGCGCTGACAGTCCCGCCACCCCCGGGGCAGCTTTCATTCCCTGTCAAGCGTGAAATCAGGAGGCTACTTTCGGAGCTGGATTTCACGAGGCGTGGGCCTGTGCAGCAGCTGGAGCCCTGCAGTTGCGTGCACGACTTAACCACTTCTTGCCAAACAGCTGTCAAAACAGTGCCTTTGAAACTGTTGAACATCACCAGTGAACACATCAGTGTCAGTGGACCTCAAAGCCGTGAAACGATTGCCATTGATATCTGTGAGTGAATGCGTGATTGTGCTCCTGTGACATTCCTCTGCTATGTTTACTCAGATTAGATTTGATTTATTAGTGTCACATGTGGTATTCAGAGAAAAATATTGCTTCTTGCGTGCTATACAGACAATGCATACTGTTCATAGAGTACATAGTGGAGAAGGAAGGAGACGGTGCAGAATATGGTGTTACAATCACAGCTAGAGTGGAGAGAAAGATCAGCTTAATGTAAGGTAGGTCCATTCAGAAGTACAATTTTGATTTTAAAAAGCATTTAGACAGTTACATGGGTAGGATGAGCATAGAGAGATATGGGCCAAATGCGGACTAGCTTAGTCGTTTAAAAGAAAGGGTGGCATGGACAAGTTGGGCTTGTTTCCATGCTGTAAAGCTCTACGACTCTAAGAGCGGAATTTTACGGCCTCGCTCGTCCCAAAACTGTAAAATTCAGTCCGAGGTCAACAGCCCTTTCCACTGTCTGCCCCCCGCCCGCTCCAATTCCCATGGCGGGCAGGGCAGTAAAATTTCGGCCTATGCCTCTAAGTGGGGAGGCGTGGTAAATGTGTTTACTTGGAGTGGGCATAACTGAAAGGAAGTGCAGGACCATGGAGGAAGAGCGGTGTTGTGAAGCGAAAAGGATAGCTCTTTCAAAGGGCTTGTACCAGCACGATGGGCGGAACGGCTTCCTCCAGCAGTTAAAAGATTGTTCTGTTCAAATAGCAGAAGAGCAGTGCTTAAATGCACTGATCATTCATCCTCTAATATCACTGGCAGGATTTCCTGGACCTGCAATAAAAAGCCTAACCTTCCCGACTTTTACTTCCCCCGAAGGATACCAGGCGGTTTGAGCTCAAGGTACGACTAAGGGAATGCTCAAATGATTTGTCTGGTGATAACCTGAATTGATCAACCTTCACGACAATTAAGCACCACATATACATCAGGGCTGCCAGATAACTTGTATTATTGTTCGACTGGCTCGATCAGTCATCCAGGGACAACTCGTCACAATTCACACACCTGCCAAACACACACAAGACATTCACGTATTGGCATTAATCTCAGTACATTGTGGCCAACGCAGCAGTGTCTTGATAGGGCACAAGTATATATGTTTACATGATGGTGGATTCCTGTGACTTGGATGCCAACGCAGTTGCTCATGTTTCTCTCTCCCGCCCTCCCCCCCCCACCCCATCGTTAGGCAGATATATTGTACTAAGCGGCACAGTGGTTAGCACTGCTGCCTCACAGCGCCAGGCACCCGGGTTCAATTCTGGCCTTGGGTCACTGCCTGTGAAGAGTCTGCATGTTCTCCCCATGTCCATGTGGGTTTCCTCCGGTTTCCTCCCACACTCCAAAGATGTGCAGGTTAGGTGGGTTGACCTTGGGTAAATGTGTGGGGTTACAGGGTTAAGGTGTGGCAGAGGGACCTGGGTAAGACACTTTGTCAGAGAGTCGGTGCAACTCAATGGGCCGAATGGTCTCGTCCGCACTGTAGGGACTCTATGGCCGGAATTTTACCAGCACGCCGAAATCGGGGCAGGCGTGCCAGTGAAATCAGGGCCTATGATTCTATCTCTTGTTTCTCTGGCAGCACATCTCAGAATGGTGGTAAACATGGTGGGACGTCTGGAATGTTTCTCAAACTTTCCTGTCATACTCAGCTGGAGTTAAGCGAGGGATTTGGGGAACCGTGGAAGTTGGGTTTTTAATACTCTTATCCATTTAATATTTTAATGATCAAACAAATGTCTGACTTGTGCCAGGGTGCCCTTTAAAAGGCTCTTAATGACTTGCATTTGATCCTTTGCACCCATTTGAGAGGGTAAAAGGTGTCTGGGTTCAACATTTGATCTGAAAGACAGTGGGCTGAATTTTCCTGTTTTAGCCGCCACGGGAATCATAGCGGGCGAGGTGCGGACCGTGGAAGGACCTGTTGACCTCGGGATGGATTTTCCGGTTTCGGGCCGAGTGGGGGCCAGAAAATCCCGCCCAGCGCCTCTGACAGTGCAGCACTCCCTCCGCGTTGCACTGGAGAGGGGCTGGGCGGTGGGGGGGAGGTGATCAACCTTGGTTTCGTGCAGAAGTTTCAGGAGAGGGACCTGAATCTACAATCCTTTGGCTCAGTGGCCTGATGGGCAGAAAGGAGCGGGTTTTTGGGAATGGATCCCTGTTTCCTGACGATTCATTTCACCTCCACTCTGGGCTGATTTCCTCATGGTAGATGGAAACAAAATCATGAGAATCATCAGGAAAGTGAGATCACCTTCAACCCAAACTTGTCCCTGCAATCTTTGTAATTCTTGTCAATGGGTTCCCCATCCCCCCCACAGGAAGGGACATCTTTCTCTCCTTCCCAAGGGCCTCCAAGAGGTTGATTCAGACCACTGTTGCTGCGTAGTGAGGATACATTTTCCAGATTGATCCCAATTTAAGCTTTGCACTCGGAGCAGGGGCAAATACACTCTTACTTTCCAAAACTACAAGGAGGATTTTTCTTTGTTTCTGCGTTTGTCTGCCTATGTTCTAAAACACCATGTAAAACATTCTCTGCATAGTGCCTCCCGATGCAGTTTCTTTTAAAGGAATGCTCAGGAGAATTCTTCTCCGGGCTTTTGTGATGAAAATATTCACCAATAAGAAATGTTGAAGCATCTTATCTGTTTCTCTCGATAGTATTGATTCGAGCGTGATGTGATTAATTTGTGTCAGGCCATTTTCTCCCAACGAAATTACACTGCAGTGTGGTAAAGCTAGTTCAGTATCTCGGTCGTTACCATGAAGTTTGACATACTCTCCCTTGCTGAATCATTTTCCTTCCTCTTTCATCTCAGGACTTGTACCCTGCAACTTCGTTCTCACACAAAACAAAGCGGGAGAGAACAAACATTGTTTAGTTTAGTTGATTTAGTAGTGTCTTAAGTAGGCTTACATTAACACTGCAATGAAGTTAGTGTGAAAATCCCTTAGTCGCCACACTCCGGCACTTGTCCGGTTACACTGAGAGAGAATTTAGCACGACCAATGCACCTAACCAGCACGTCTTTCAGACTGTACTTCATTCCTATGGCTCTGCGATTCCTGTAGCCACCCCCAACTGCTGGAAGTGTATTGAGAATTTACCCTTCATGCAGAGCAGCAGAATATTTCCCTTTAGCTATCCCTTGACAGCACAGCTGGGATCATGAACTCATGACTGGAGCAAACTATGGGTTGAAATCTGCATCCCAATAATTTATTTATTAGTGTCACAAGTAGCCTTACATTAACAGTGCAATGAAGTTACCGTAAAAGTCCCCTAGTCGCCACACTCTGGTGCCTGTTCAGGTACACTGAGAGAGAATTTAGCATGGCCAATGCACCAAACCAGCAAGTATTTCAGACTGTGGGAGGAAACTGGAGTACTCGGAGGAAACCCATGCATACGTGGGGAGAACGTGCAAACTCCACACAGTCACCCAAGCCAGGAATCAAACCCGGGTCCCTGGCGCTGTGAGGCAGCAGTGCTAATCACTGTGCCACGCAAAGCTACTTTGGCTACTTTTCTGATAATATCAGCAAGGGGGTAGAGTGACTGACAGTAAACATAGTGGAGACATTTCTACATGTGTCATTAAAAACATGACCTGCAATATTACCTGTCAGTGTTAGCCACCCTGTGTTAAGTGCCTGACAGTTTAGAAAGTGGGGAGTCAAGAAGTAACTGCTCAGCTATTGAACTGATCTTTATTTGTTTGTACACAATCAATCATCAATTGTCATGCCTAAATTTTCCTTTCCAGCATTCATTGAATATATTTAATAAAGATATAAAAGTCAATTATGTGACATTATGCCTCCAAACCTTTTCAGTAGATTGGGAGAAACTGTTCCCCCTTGGAAAAGGAACGAGAACGAGAGGGCACAGATTTAAAGTGATTTGCAAGAGAAGCAGATGCGATGTGAGAAATAAACTTGTTCACACAGCGAGTGGTTGGGGTCTGGAATGAACTGTCTGGAAGTGTGGTGGAGGCAAGTTCAATTGAGACATTCAAGAGGGCATTAGATGATTATTTGAACAGAAACAATGTGCAAAGGTATGGAGAAAAAGCATGGGAATGGCACTAAGGGCAGAACTTTGCATTGTCCGTCTCCAGCCCGCCAGGGGAATCGTAGCGGGCAGGAGACGGACAATGCAAAGATCCATTGACCTTGGCCGGGATTTTCCAGTCTTGGGTGAGCGCAGCTGGAAATCCCACCCTAAGTTGCAAAGTGCATTCAGAGAGCTGGTGCAGACACGATGGGCCAAATGACCTCCTTTTTTTTAAGTCATAGACTCCAATCATAGAATCCCTACAGAGCAGAAGGAGGCCATTCGGCCCATTGAGCCTGCACTGACAACAATCCAACCCAGGCCATATCCCCATAACGCCGCCCCCCCCTGTATTTAACCTGCTAATTCCCGACATTAAGAGGCAATTTATCATGGCCAACCAACCTAGCCTGCTCAGAGAGGAAACTGGAGCACCCAGAGGAAACCCATTCAGGCATGGGGAAAATGTGCAAACTCCACACAGACAGTCACCCAAGACAGGAATTGAACCTGGGTCCCTGGCGCTGTGAAGCAACATTGCTAACCACTGTGCCACCTTGCTGCCCTTCTGCACCATAACAGTTGCATGAATACATTTCCATTCAAGAGAGTCAGACTCAAACAATTGACCTTCCCTTTGCCTTGCATTTTGAATCCTTTATCTTGCGTCAGACACAGTTGAGGCAAAAGTTTACTTGTTGCGGCACTGATAACCGGGTTATGGTACTTTCGCCAATTGTACATGAAGACACTCTGAATGCTGAGGTCAAGATTGTTCACATTAATTTTGTTTAAAATCTGTCTAACTAGCCTTTCACACTGCCAGTCAGAGCTGGTTTCAAACAGAGCCTTTAGCATAGTCCGAATTGGAAACCTAACAGTTATGCTGTACGTAATAGTACTAACGAAGTCTTCTTTTTCTGTACTTTTTTCTAGGTGACGTTCCACTTGGCTCAAGAGGACTAGCTGAAGCGACAGAGATGTGCACCCAAGAATGCTTGGTACTGGGTCACTCAGACAACTGTTGGATGCCTCCAGGTCTTGGCACCTATCAGCAGCTCAAGTCGCCTCTCGCCAACTTTGGAGCTCAGAAAGAGTGGATTAAGAGAGATAAGCTAGTGAACGGGCATCCACTGTCAAGAGCCTGGAAGGAAGATGGTAACAGAAACCATTTTAATGACAGGAAACTGATCAGTGGCAATGAGAGACATTATACCAGCGGGAGTCAAATGACGGACATTCCCTTGGCTAGTCTTAAGGCATACAGACATACACCAGCATCCATGGAAGCGCTTGAAGATGTTCAGCTATGAAGCGTGTTTCTCCCTTACCCGCCATTAACTCATGCAAGTCTAACTATAGGCTATAGTGGTAGAATGTGCTAATCCTGTGTGTCAGAATTCTGTGTTACGGGTAGGCCTTTAGACCAATGTCACAGCAAGTACTTGAAGTTATCTGTGTTTTAGAGCCACGAGGTTTGATCATTCTGTAGTCCAACTCACTGTCGGTTCATGTACAAATCAAAAAAAGAAAAGCTAAATACTGTGATTGATTAACGGACTACCATGTGTATGTCACTCCACCTGAACTGCATGATGTCCAGAACAACAAATGGTAGTGTCGTCTCATGTTTGTTTCCTCTAAGCCATCAACAGACAAAAGAAGCCAAACGGAAGCAGAAGGTGCGTGGGGGGCGGGGGGAAAGAAATGCTTCTTTGACTTGATGTCGAGTGCTGCTGATTTACGTTTCAAAACGGAAAAGAGCAAAATCTAAATGGGAGTGGTATTGAACATGACCACGAAATGGACAATACAACTGACACTCTTGTGCAGAAAGAAATGCTCCAAGTGGACACTTCAACCATCATTCAAAAGTGTTTGTAAATACAATAAGTCACTGAGACCTACTTTTATGTAACTATATCCTTCACCAATGGTAGAAAAAAAGGCAGTGTTGCACAGTCGCTTCTCCCCCCTCCCCTTCCCCCTCCACCCCGACCCTTACCTACTGTTCGTATACTTTTTTGGGTTCCTTTGTTGCTTCTTCTTCTTGTCGAGCTGACCTCCCAGTGAAAGTGATTATGAGTGTTTGTGATTTGTCCAGCACCACTGCTATTCATATTCACAGAATATTTAATGTGTCGTGCCTTCATGATGTACTGAAAAACATAATACTGGTCATAGTGGGAGCTGGGCGAAACTCTACTTGTTATCTGTATATTTGTTCTATGCCTGGCCGGTACCAGCATCATGTTTATTTGTTCAAAGAGTGTGAGGACGTGTCCAACACAGCTTTTAACAGCATGTTTAAGCAAACGGGAATCGACGATTCTCTCTTTTTTGGGGAAAAACAAGAAGAAAAAAAAACCAACAGTTCAGGCATGAGAAGCCAATTTAACAATCTGGTAGATAGCATGTTTTCGCGGAATTGGCTGAGTATCTTTCTTTTTTCAAACACATTCCAATAATAATGACACTGAAAGGAAGAAAAAAACAAAATGAATAAAAAGCGCGCACGCACACACACACACACACACAAAAAAAAGTGAAAAACTGAATAAAACAGGCAACGAAAAAAAAAAAGAAAAGCAAACAAAGCTGGAATTAACTAACCTCCCCCCCCAACCACCCCCCACCTTCTCCTCCCTTTTCGAAGGGGATTTCATCTCCAAATCTTTCAAGTCTACAAGCGAAATAATCGAGAGCTCAGCGTGCATAATTGAGGAGTGGGGTTAGATTTGAACTGAAGAGTCCATCCAGCAGAGGTGAAATACTTGCTCAGTAAGACGATTCAGTCATCCATTTCTATCTGTTATTTATATCCCCTGTTATTTATTTTGATACATATAGTGTACTTTTTATATGAGGAAGCCAGGATTGTCATGGAACGTAAACAAAATGGTCTGTGGCGTGAACTTAACACAATGATCGTATGTTATTGCAAAGATTATTATGGCGTGACTTATATTTCAGGTATGGGAAGCCACAAAATATGAAAGGAAAGCTTGCAAATACAGGAGTATTTAGTACGCTGTATATATTACAATTGAATAACATTCCCCCCTAATGTACTAAACAGTTTGTTGCTAGTTTAATCTTACGATTGCTGATTTTCCAGTGAGTTATGCTGTGTACTGATGTTCAATGCACATCTTTAATATAACTGTATTCAGTGGAGGAGTCATTAAAATATTTTTAACTTAGACATGTCAGGTAAATTACATTTTTTTTTCTTAGACTGTGTGCTGATAAAATATCCACAGAATATATGTAACTTGTAACTTAAATGAAGGTGTTTCTGGTATTGAAATTTGGGGGAAAAAAAGGCAGCGTATCAATATAAAGTTGACAATGGATTCAAGTGAACTGCAGTCAGTAAAAGGGTTAGCGGCAGATTTAACTGTTATATGTTGAAAAGAATTTGAACCCCGGTGCTAATGTATAAAAGACTTGCATTTAGCTAGCGCCTTTCATGAGCTCAGGACATCCCCAAAGTGCTTTAACAGCCAATGAAGCACTTTTAAATTGTGCAGTAACTGTCTTGATGCAGGAATCCCGGCAGTCAAACTGCACACAGAACCATCCCATGGACACCAGATGATGCGCAAGTGATGGTAGTTTGAGGGAGAAATGTTGGCCAGGCCATGAGGAAAATTCCTTTGCAGAATAGTGGCTGCAGGATCTTCTACGACCAACTGAGAGGCAAACGGGGCCTCGGCTTTAGCCTCCCAACTTGGAGACAACACCTCCGGCAGTGCAGAGCTGGGCGTGTCAACCTGGGTTATGGTTTGAAGTCTCTGGGAGTGCACAGTGTTGTGCCCAGCCTTTTGAAAGCCCTCCTCTCCAGAAAGCTGGAGTCTCTCTGCCTGAGGTCTGTGGGCCTTGTTGACTGAAGCAGAAGAAGGTTTTACACCAGACATCCCTTGCTGACTGGCCCCAGCCTGTTATTATAGAGGGGTGGGTGTGGGGTGGGCCAGGAGAGAAGCAGGCAGGGTGATGTGCCCACCTTGCCACACTGGGTGCGGATCGCACCGATCCAGGAAAATAGCTTGCGGGCCTAAAAATCGGTTTCACACCAGGTGTCAAGCAGTTTGCGATCCTCCCAGCCCCTTTCTAATGGCACAAATCGGATTGCGCCCAGAGAGGGCGCGATGCCAATTAACCTATTTAAAGTAGCATTTAAATGTCCGTAGCCTGTTCGATTCCCAATGCACGGAATCTTCCGGCTTTCGGTGCATCGCAAGAATGAGAAGAATCGCTAATGGTTTCCACTAGCAGAGATCAGGCCCAATGGCCATGCTGGGGGCGGGGGGGGTGGGCGTTGGAGGCCATTGAAGCCGCTGGGTATTCGGGGGCACGGCCAGGTGGTGCCCACCTAGCACCCCGGCAGAGTCAGTTGGATGTGCCTGCAATACCAGTTGGGAGCCGCCAGTGTGCCAGGGGCAGTGCCAAGGGTGTGGGGGTGATGAGGGTGCTACATAGGTTGGCTATGATGAGGGGACTATGAGGGGGGGATCATGATGGGGTGGGGGGGGGCATGTCAGGAGGGCCCCGATGCTAGCGACGCATGTTGAGGAGATGGTTGGGCAACATGCCACCATTGGGGAGGAGCAGTGTCCCGATATCCATGAGGGAAGGAAGGGTGTCTCCCAGTGCATTGTGAGATCAGGGCGCCCGTGTGGTACAGCGCGCGAGTGCTCTGAAGAGGGGCTCACTGTCGCATAGCCCATTCTCCAGCCTTCAGGCACAGCGCTAGAACAACAAAAATCACTACTGGTCTCCACTGGCAGAGACCTGGCGAGATGGTCGCACTGGTGTGCTTGGAGGATATTGAAGCTCCCCTGGGTGGTCTGTGGCATAGCCAGACAGTGCCCATGGGGCACTACCAACCTGGCAGTACCCACCAGCAACCTGGCACTTCCCACTGAACACTCTGGCACTGCCCACCAGCCACTCTGAAACTGGACTCCATAACTGTGCAATGCCAAGGTGGTTGGACCTCTATGGGGGTGGGGCTAAGACAGGGAGGGTGGCAAGATTATGAGCTCTGCAGGGGGGAAGGAGCTCTGCAAGAAGGGGAAGCAAGGGGGGGGCACTCTGCAGGGATGGTGATCGGTGAGGGGGGGGATCTCTGCAAGGAAAGTGATCAGCAGGGAGGGAAAACTCCAGATGGGAGGGTGATTGGCGAAGGACTGAAGTATACAGACGGGGAGTGATCGGCATGCAGGAGCGCTGCAGATGGTGGGGTGAATGGTGTGGGGAGGGGTGGGGAAGAATGGCGTGGGTGGGAGGGGGGTGAGCTTTGCAGCTGGGGGTGATTAGCGGGAGGGGGAAGGCACCAGCACAGGGAGTGATCGGCGGATGGGGCAGTGTGGGGGGGTGAGAGAGAGGGACCGGCGCAGAGAGCAAACAGCAGGGAGTGAGGAGGAAAACCGATGGGGGAGATAGAGGGTCCAGCACAAAATGCGATCAATGAGAGACTGGGGCGTCTGTGCAATGGTGCCCCAAGTGCTCTGCAGCCGGCTTCACTAGTGAGCACTGAGTGGCGTAAGTTTGCAACTTGCGGCCAGCCAAACAAACAAGCGCCATTCTCTCCCGTTTCCTCGCTGGTTTGGCACTTTAGAGTTTTTCATAAGATCTCGTTCTTAGTCATTTTTTGGGAGAATTCCACCCCATGTGTGAAAGCAAGTGGAGAGCAATTTGATATCTTGCACAACTCAGCAAGATGTCAGAAGCTCACGCCTGCATCGGCTAGCCCTGAGGGTCCAACAGGTGGGGAATATATCTTAGAAAATAAGTGAATAGTTTAAAACAAGTAACCAAAAAGCTCTCCTGCGAGGGGGAAAAAATAAAGATCGACCCGGGCCGCAATTCTCTGGCCATTCACGCCCCGCTACAGCTGCCAGCGGGATCAGAGAATTTGGCACTCAACCAGATCTCTCTTCACTATTGCAGGACTGGATAATCCCAGCCGTGGGCAAGGTCGGAGAATTCCGCCCCTTATATTTGGGTATTGCGTCCCTTTTGTCCTCTGTATGCAATCAAAAGAATGTCTAAAAGGACAGGGACAGTGAGTCCCAGAAATATATAAATATAAACACACACACATATATATATAAATATATAAAATATAGAAATATAATTTAAATACACATTTACTTACATGCAGGGCACTGGGAAAAATACAAGATTCACTCATTTGTGCTTTTTGCATAGCACGGAGAAATTGAAGTCCATGCTTTAAGTTTTGGTGAACAAGATGCTATATCTTCTGTAAGCTCATGTCTCTTTGCTTTTGTTAAGTTGTTATGATGTGGGGTACAGATGATCTGCTTAGTCACAGTAAATTCTGTCAGTTTGCAAGACGTGCTTTGATGAAGGTGGCAAACAGTTAGCCTTGTGACCGCGTTGTTGGTTCAACGTAACTTACAGTAATTCTGTTCTGCAATAATGCTTGGCATTTTGAATGTGTTGTATTATTCTACGAATTCGCCACTTGAATTGAATCAAGTATAGTGGTTCACTCTAAATCTTGTTCTTCTTCAAGTCTCAATTCCTCCAGCTATTACTCATCTCCGTCTATGGCTTCCCGCCTCATGGGTTATTTTCTGCTCAGCTAAATTTGACACCTCCCATCCCCGTTGCATTGTTCCAACACTCTGGGCTGGATTTTCAAATGACTGCAGGATTGGGATCTGGTGCACAAGTCATTTTTAAAAAACTACTCCTACTGGGAGATGTCTCCAATTTTTGGAATGCTGGTCTTGGGGAGGAAACGGGGAACGCATCTGCCTCAAATTTTATTTATTTTGGGTTTTGCTTTTTATTCATGCACAGGACGTGGGCGTCACTGGCAAAGCCAGCATTCATTGTCCATCACTTCTCACCCTTGAGAAGGTGGTGGTGAGCTGCCTTCTTGAACCCACTGCAGTCTGCATGATGCAGTCCACAGAGCTGTTGGGGAGGGAGGGAGACCCAGCAACACTGAAGGAACCGCGCTACAGTTCAAAGTCGGGATGGCGTACGCCTTGAAGGGCAACTTGTATATGGTGGTGTTACTGTGGTCCATTAAGCTCCTTTAGGAGCTTGTAAATGGGCTGGTAAATGCGAGAACAAGTTTTTCAAAGTACAAATTGCCGAACCTAAACAGTCTGATGGATGTTAATGCCTAGTTGTGAGGACAGTCGAAAACTGTTGTTTCATTAGTCGATTTGCTCCAGGCTAAATCACTGTACCTTTATTTCACCTGCATGGCCACTTTTCCCTATGTTAATGCTGCTAGCCCTGTGGGCAGCTGTCTGCTCTATTCGGCAAGCTCCAGCTGCAGGCTCCAATATGGCTGCCATCTACCTTTGCTGCTGGCACCAGGCAGACGGTTTCCACCTCCTGAAGGTGCTATGTTTAAACTGCCCACCTGCATCCAAGGTGAAAGATTGGGCTCTCAAGGATAGTTAATCAGAAACTCCATCAGGACAGAAAGCCCATGTGATTCAAATTGCCACGGTGATGGGCTTTGAGATGGGAAGGGTACTAGCAGGTACAATAGTAATATCAGGTTACAGGCTTTCTTACAATATCACTGAATATCACAGACAGATTCATCTGCCAGGATCAGGGAGAGACAGAGGAGCAAGAGGCCACAGGTCTCCATGGTTCAACACATCGGACTGTGGTTGGAAGCTCGTGTTCAGATTAGAAAGATCAGATTTGGGAGGACTTAAAACAAGGCTGGAAGATTTGCCTCACTTAGACTAGAGAGAGAAGTCTCCTTGAGAACTTGCACCATGAAATACATTTCTGGAGTTAAAGGTTTTCAGTCAGGGGAAGGAAAAATTTGAGAAGTGAACCCTCAAGAGCTAAGAATTATTTTGGATTGATTCTGGCAGATTTGAATGTCTACTTAATGGACACTGTAACATGTACATGATAAGGGGTTTTTGGTTGTGATAGAAGTTCTGTTCTGTAGTTTAAAGTGTAAGTTGCCTACAAAAATAATGTTTAGTCAATAGTACTTTTCCTCTTTGTTACAATAAACATCTTAAAATGTGAAATATTGTTGTGTCATTGTCATTTTTTCTCTTGTTAAATGGAAGTTCAAATCTCATTGCAAAATTATTGTTCACTAAGGGGGTACACCATAGGCTGAGGATACTGTCGAAAATGTAAAGGCCGACTAATGATTCCAAGGAATTCCTTTAAGGTATTTTCAGAAGAATCTTTTATTCATTCATGGGATGTGGGTGTTGCTGGCTAGGCCAGCATTTATTGTCCAGCCCTGGTTGTCCTTGAGAAGATGGCAGTGAGCTGCCTTCTTGAATCGCTGTAGTCGCTGAGGGGTAAGCACACCTACAGTGCTGCCAGGGGAGAGAGTTCCAGGATTTTGACCCAGCGACAGTGAAGGAACAGCGATATGTTTCCAAGTCAGTGTGGTGAGTGACTTGGAGGAGAATTTCCAGCTGGTGACAATGTAAGAGTAAAACTTGTCTCACTCAATCATAAGATCTATCTTATTGAGCTGATGTTGTTTGCTCAACAGGCCAATCACATTATCCCGATGGCAACTCACCCTCACTGATTTGAGTTCAATGAATTTTTTGTCCTTGCAGCGTCTGGGTCAGTTGTCTTGTATGGGTATGACTAGGTTTATGGCACCATAGATAAAGTAAACCATGCTGCAACAGTATTACATGGCTAAACATTTAAACCACAGCAGATGATTGGATAATGTCTATGAAATAATCTTGATGCTTGCAGTTTCTGCCATTCAGAAAGTTAGAAGTCCAAAAGATTTTCCCTGGGTTGGGGAATCGAGAACTAGACGGCATAGGTTTAAGTTAAGAGGGGAAAGAATTAATGGAAACCTGAGGAGCAACTTTCTTTACATAGAGAGTGGTACGTGTGTGGAATGAGCTGCCGGAGGAAGTGGTTGAGGCAGGGACATTGACAACATTTAAAAGGCATTTGGACAGATACATGGATAGGAAAGGTTTGGAGGGATATGGGCCAAATTCAGACAAATGGGGTTAGCTTAGATGAGCTTTTTGGTTGGCATGGACCAGCTTGGGCTGAAGGGCCTGTCTCCATGCTGTAGATTCTATGATAACAATTCTTATTCATTGGCATGGTAATCCTTTGATGCTTTATATGAACGATATCAAAGAAACTTTGGCACTGAGATACAATAAGGAAAAATGAAGGTACGTAACCAAAAGCTTAGTCATTGAGGATTCACGGAACATCTGATTGGAGAAAATACTGGTGGAGAGGGAGGGAACTTCAGAGGTTAGGGCCTAGGCAGCTGAATACATGACCACCAATGGTAGAGCGACAGAACTCGGGCAAGCACAGAACACCAGAGTTGGAAGAATAGATATCTCAGGAGGTTCTGGGCCTGGAAGGAGATTACAGAGACAGGAATGGTTGAGGCCATTGGTGAATATGAAAATAGAGAAGATAATTTTAAGATATTCAGCTGGGAAACAATACGGATCAATGAGCACAGAGGTGATGGGTGAGTTTTAGCCAGTCAGAGGTTAATAATTCTGGTGGATAATGGGGTCCAGGAGACTTAAAGCAAATGGTGGAATGGGTTAAAAAGAGAAAAAATTATATTGGGATAATGATGAAGAAAATATTGTAAAACAATAACGAGCTAAGCAAGAATTTTGTTGTAGTGTTCTAGTCATTTAGAGTTAATATTACTACAATAAATATATTTCTGGCATTTAGTATCTATGTTTCTTCAAGAATACAGTTTATTTTAGCATCGCACGTATGAACCCATTAAAAATAATGATGCCAAAACATCCTGTGCCTGTCTGAACTTAATCTAATACCTCCAATTATGATGATATTAGCAGTCATTATTTAATCAAAAGTATTTGAAACAAAACGATAGTTATAGGTTTAACAAAAACAAGACAGATGTTCATATTAACGGCAGTTCTTCATAATTGATTTCTGAAGAGGTCCCAGTGGAGGGATAACATCTTTTAACAGAGGCTGAACGCATAGAGTACAGGTGCATCAGCTAATCTACCAATATCCTTCGGAATAAATTCTTATATGCACTGTGTAATTCACAATTTACTTCACCAATTAGTTGGGCAATGGAAGGAACTGAACTAAGATGCCCGTTTTATATTTCAATGTGGACAGAGGAATGACTTTCTTACATTGGGTGTTCACTTAAGACTGCAACAAAAATCCCAGGAGGTTTGGCAGGACAGAGGGGTTTGGGAGAAAATATTCTGTTCCAGAACGTCTGGATTTAGACTGGATTGAGTCAGAACGTTGCGAGTCATTCTGAAAGCAGTTGTTTTTATAGTTAAAGTTTTCAGGCATACATTAACATGCAATGAAGCGGCACAGTGGTTAGCACTGCTGCCTCACAGCGCCAGGAACCCGGGTTCAATTCCAGCCTTGGGTGACTGTGTGGAGTTTGCACATTCTCCCCGTGTCTGCGCAGGTTTCCTCTGGATGCTCCGGTTTCCTCCCACGATCCAAAAATGGGCCGGTTAGGTTGATTGGCCATGATGGATCACCCCTTAATGTCAGGGGGATTAGGACTGTAAATATGAGGGGTTACGAGGATGAGACACGAGCAGGATTGTTGTTGTTGCAGGCTCAATGGCCCAAATGGCCTCCTTCTGTTCTGTAGATTCTATGATTCTAGCCACCTTCTCCAATGTTGCTTAAGTGACTGTGAAAATCTCCTAGCTGCCACATCCTGGCACCTGTTTGGGTACACTGAAGGGGAATGCACTGAACCAGCACGTCTTTCAGACTTTGAGAGGAAACCGGAGCAGCCAGTGAAAACCCACGTAGACATGGGGAGGATGTGGAGACTCCGCACACAGACAATGACCCGAGGCCTGAATTGAACCTGGGTCCCTGGCGCTGTGAGTCAGCAGTGTTAACCACTGTACCACCGTGCCGTCTGAACTTCAACATTTTCTACAATTCCAAAGCACCCTTTTTGGATTCACCGTAAAAAAAGAACTCCATCTGCCATTTCCTCAGGCCGTGGGACTCCTTCCCAGGAATATTGCCTCTAAAAAATGAATTGCATGTAACTAGAAGGTTGAAATCTTGCTTAACCATCATCTGATAGATGTGAATTATTGCACTATGCATTAGCTCATGGCAACACTTCAGCCCCACAAGTATCATCCAGGGAATCTTTTCCCCACCTTCTGTGCTTTCAGCAAACACTCTGGAAAAGAATTTCTGACATGTCTGTAATTGGCAAAAGAGCCAGAGGAGAAAGGAGGGGAATTCTATTTTGGAATCAGTGAGCTGCTGTGACCTGGAACGCACAGCTTAGAGAAAGTAGATTCACTTGTGACTTCCAATTCGACATAAACTTAATGGAGAGAAAGTTTACAGTGAAGAAGGGGCCGTAGATTACAGGAAGATATAGATGGGTTGGTCAGATGGGCCGAACAGTGGAGGATGGTATTTAACTCCAAGTGCAAGGTGATGCACTTTGGAAGAAGTAACAAGCCAAGGGAGTATTTAATGAATGGCGGGACACTAGGAAGCTCAGGGGAACAGATGGATCTCGGGTGCTTATTCACAAATCCCGGAAGGTGGCAGGGCAGGTGAATAGGATAGTTAAAAAGGCATATGGGACACTTGTTTTTGTTAGCTATAGCATAGAGTATAAGAACAAGGAGGTTATGTGTCTAGGGTGTCCAGAACCAGGGGTCACAGTCTGAGGATTCAGGGTAGACCATTTAGACAGGAGATGAGGAGACATTTGTTCACCCAAGGAGTCGTGAGCCTGTGTGAATTCATTACCACAAGAAGTAGTTGATGCCAAAATATTGAATGTATTGAAGAGGCGGCTGGATTTAGCACTTGGGGCGAATGGGATCAAAGGTTATGGGGAAAAAGCAGGATTAGGCTATTGAGTTGGACGATCAGCCATGATCGTGATGAATGGCGGAGCAGGCTCGAAGGGCCAAATGGCCTCCTCCAGCTCCTATCTTCTATGTTTCTATGTTGAATCTGTACAGAACATTGGTTAGGCCACAACTGGAGTACTGTGTGCAGTTCTGGTCATCTCACTATAGGAAGGATGTGATTGCACGAGACGGGGTACAGAGGAGATTCACCAGGGTGTTGCCCGGGATGGAGCATTTGAAGTCTCAGGGGAGACTGGAAAGATTTTGGTTGTTTACTTTAGAGCAGAGAAGGACATGATTGAGATGTATAAGATTATGAGGGGGATGGACAGGGTGAATAGGAAGTAGCTGTTCTCCTGGGTTGAGGGGTCAATCTAGAGGGGGCATTGTTTTCGGGTGAAGGATTCAGACGGGATTTGAGAAAATATTTTTTCATTCAGAGGGTAGTGCGAATCTGGAATGCATTGCCTGGGAAGGTAGTGGAGTCTGGAAACCTAATAACCTTTAAAGAATATTTGGATGAGCACTTGAAATATAACATTCAAGGATATGGAACAAGTGCAGGAAAATGGGATTAGCACAACTTTAGTGGTAGTTATTTTTGGTGCAGACTTGATGGGCTAAAGGGCCCTTTCTGCACCATACGACTCTATGACTACAATTGCAGGAAAGAGCAAGGAGAGTGCCACTAATTGGATAGTTCTTTCAACAAGCCAGCACATTATGATGGGCCGGATGGCCTCCTCTGCGCTGTATATCACAGAAACCCTACACTGAAGAATGAGGCCAGTCAGTCCATTGAGTCTACACCGAAAATAACTACCACTAAAATTGCGCTAATCCCATTTTCCAGCACTTGTCCCATGCCCTATCGATGAGCCTGACGGAACACTTTGTTCTGAGTATACACTGTCACACCATTGAACAACAGGAAGGAAACATTCTGCTGAAGATTGCAAACCACAGATTTCTTCCTGACTGAAATCCAGGGTGAAAGCTACATCACATAAATTAATAATGTTTGCCCCGACTTCTCAAGAGCAATTAGGACAATAATTCCCATGAATGAATGAAAAGGAAGTTGGATACTGATGTAAATTACTCAATGCATCCACATACACATATATAGCTCATATAATTATATATAGCTCCAATATACTGACATCTGATAGCGGTCATGGAGGGGCTAAAGCCTGCGCGGTGGCACAGTGGTTAGCACTGTTGCCTCTCAGCGTCAATGACCTGGCTTCAATTCCCAGCTTGGGTCATTGTCTGTGTGGAGTTTGCACATTCTCTCCGTGTCGGTGTGGGTTTCCTCCGAGTGCTCCGGTTTCATCCCACAGTTCAAAGATGTGCTGGTGGGTGCATTGGCCATGCTAAATTCTAAATCTATTGTCAATGAACAGATCAGAAAATGTGCCTACACAGGCCTAATCTTTCTGACTGGGCAAGGTAATATTCATAGAATCCGACAGTGCAGAAGAAGGCCATTCGGCCTATCGAGTCTGCACCAACAACAATTCCACCCAGGTCCTATCCTCATAACCCCATGCATTTGCCCGAGCTAATCCCTCTGACACTAAGGGACAATTTAGCATGGCCAATGCACCTAACCTGCACATCTTTGAACTGTGGGAGGAAATCGGAGCACCCGGAGGAAACCCACGCAGACACGGGGAGAATGTGCAAACTCCGCACAGACAATGACCCAAGCCAGGAATCAAACCCAGGTCCCCGGCGCTGTGAGGCAGCAATGCTAACCATTGTGCCATTGTGCCGCCCAAAGAGAAACTTCGTTACACAACCACCTGTGCCATGCCCTGGACCACAAATTCCTTCCCCAATCCCCATCTGCTTCCGAGTTCAATGACCACCACAGCAAGTTTCCATGGGTTGGATTGTAACAACATTGCCATAGTCCCAGGTGATCAAAGTGGACAAGCTGACTGATGGTGATTTAACCTGACGATCACCGCACCTCAGGCGGCCTTCATGATTAATCTCAGCCAGTACGGGAATTGAACCCACGCTGTTGGCATCGCTCTGCATCACGAACCAGCCATCCAGTCAACTGAGCTGTCCAACTCCATTCAGTTGTTTCCAGTGGGCCAGAGGATAAAACTGCCACGGCAAAAACTTTGAATGGACCTACCTCGCACTAAGTTGTTCTTTCTCGACACCCTAGCTATGACTGTAACACTACGGGCCCGATTTTACCAAAACTTCGCTCCCGTTTTCGGGTGCGAAATCGTGGTAAAGTTGGGCGTCATGCATTTAAATCGACTTAATGAACCGCGCGCCCAACCCTACCGCCAAATCCCACTTTACCGTCTTCTGGCCCGATCCGCGTCTGCGCTGTTACCGACCTGCAAAATAAAAATCCGCAGTCGCCGCTGCAGCCTCCGAAGAGCGGGGTCAGAGCAGAGACTGCAACGGCTCTCTGACCCAGGTCACCCTCTGGTCGGGGGGGGGGTGTGAGGGGAGGGGTGTGATGTCTCGTCCTCTGTCGGGGGTGGGTGGGGTGTGACCGATCATCCCCTGAGGGGGTTCCCGCTGAACGTTAAAATAAACAACTTTCTTAGGCACACAGCCAGCATTCAGACACACCTGTAAGGCTTTGTTTTCCAAGAGGGTAGCATGACAGAGAGTAGCATTTTCTTTAAAACATTGCAAAATGCAGATACAGTTTCAGAACAATATTCTGTTACACCAGTAGTAAAAAGTGATTTTAAAAAGTCCTCCTCCCCAAATGCTGCACATTTATACATAGTAGCATAAGTTTCAGAGTCCAACATTTTATACTTCACTATTTTACAATTGCAGAGTAAAAGAAGCAAAGAGGAACAGATAATAGTCAAAACTACTTGTTGGGTCTCCACAGGTAAGCTCCTTCAGTGAGACCGATTGGTGGAACTGATATTCTTTGAAGGTCCCATTCAGTTTCATTATTATTCACAACTGCTGCTGCTCACACAGGAAGTAGTGGTCTCAATGCAAGTGTCTGCTGTATGGGACATATTGTTACATCATTACCTGTTGCCTTGCAGTAAAACTTGGGGTGCAAACGGGGAAAGAGCGATTGATTTGTTCCATGACGTCCATAAGGTCTGTACTCGTGTCTTGGGGCGGAATCAATGAATCATCTGTCTGCGAGCTGAAGTCCACGTTACAGGTGGGACCATTTCCAGCGAACTGAAAGGGAGCAGCTGGAGAAACCGAAGGAACTCCATTCAGCTTCGATTCTGTTAATGGCTCTTCCAGGAGTTTTCGCAGTCGGCACAACAACGGCAGGGGTTTTATATCTCTCGGGGTCTGCTGCAAAAACCCCTGCCGTCGCCAACCTTCTCAGCAAACCAGCAGAACTATCATGAGGCTGAGCTCCTGGCTGAGGCTCAGCGCCTACAGCAACACAAGGGACGACTTGAGGCCAGAATGCAGATATTGGGAGGACCACAACAAACAACTGGAGTCACAGGCAACCAATTAGCTTTTTATTTCTTTATTCTTTCATGGAGGTGGGCTTTGCTGGAGGGGTTGGCATAGTAACTCACAACAAATGCCTGTGGTGGTGGAATCGGTCTAGTCTTATTAAAGCCAGTTTATTATAAGACACTTCCACAGTCCTACGAACCTCCAACTCTCTCCACAGTGTTCCAGCTGTCTTTATTTATATTGCATCCAATGTCACATGTTTAACTAGTAATTCCCTTAACAGGTTAACTGCCGCACACTGTGATTAATAATATATTGCCACATATTTGTTCCCCATCTCCAAGTGCATTTGAATCGAGTGCCTTTCTCGGCTATTTCAAAGGTCAGTTAAGAGACAAACACATTGCTTGGATCAGCAGTCTCCTGTAGGCCAGACCAGGTACGGATGGCAGATTTCCTTCCTTAAAGGACATCAGTGAACCAGATGGGTTTTTATGACAATGGTTTCATGGTTGTCATTACTGAGACTAGTTTTAAATTCTATATTTATTAACTGAATTTCATTATAAATTATATTTCAGCATGGTGGCACAGTGGTTAGCACTGCTTCTTCACAGCGTCAGGGACCCAGCTTCAATTCCAGCCTCGGGTGACTGTCTATCTGTGGAGTTTGCACGTTCTCCTCGTGTCTGCGTAGGTTTTCTCCGAGTGCTCCAGTTTCCTCCCACAGTCCAAAGATGTGGAGGTTAGGTTGATTGGCCACGGTAAATTGCCCTATAGTTTCAGGGGGGCTAGCAGGGTAACTACATGCGGTTAAGTGGGTAGAGCCTGGGTGGGATTGTGGTCGGTGCAGACTTGATGGGCCGAATGGCCTCCTTCCACACTGGAGGGATTCTATGATTCTATGAACTGGAGCTCTTGCATAAAAGGGTGACAAAAATGGATGGGGTTTGGATCTGATGAGTTGAAGTATGAATAATCAGTTTGCCAACACGAACTGCACACTTCTGGCTTTGACTGAGACTGGTGGGCAGCCATCCTGCTCCAAGGATGTGGGAATTCAAATTTACATTTGATAATGAAGCTGCAAGTCTCATTCAGCTTTTGCAATTTGTTTCATGTCAGAAGGAGATTCCCTGAGAATTAGGAAACCCAACTGAGGTGAGGACTTGGAAAATTCTGGGGACTTTGCAGCTACCTCCTGGAAATAAGTGCCTGCCGGTAGAAGCAAGTGATTAAACCCCAACAATATAACCTCCAGCCCAGCCCACCTCCCCCCACATCTCCAATCCCACCATGAAGCCTCTGATTCTCTCCCCAACAACCTCCCAAAGGTCCCAGATCTCCGTGTTGAAGCCCCCGATGTTTCCTCACCCACCAGACTCAACGATTTTCACTCACTACCAGGCCACTGACCCCACTGCCAACAGCCCACCTGAGCAAAACCCTTCCTCCCCCCCTCTAGGGATACCCATCCCTGGCCCTCGCCAATTGGTCTCACGCCACAATTGCCCCCCCCCCCCCCCCCCCCCCCCACATGTACATTTTACCTCCTCCACGTTGGAATTTTAAACGTTTTTTTTCCCTCATTCATGGCAGTCGCCGGCTGGCCAGCCTTTATTGTCCATCCCGAGTTGCCCGAGGGGAATTGAGAGTCAACCACATTGCTGTGACTCTGGAATCACATGTAGGCCAGACCGGGTAAGGATGACAGATCCCCTTCCCTAAAGGACATTAGTGAAGCAGATGGGTTTTTCTGACAATCGACAATGGTTTCATGGTCATCAGTAGATTCTTAATTTCAGATATTTTTTATTGAATTCAAATTCCACCAGCTGTCTTGGTGGGATTTGAACCCAGGACCCCAGAATATTAGCTGAGTTTCTAGATTAATGGTCCAGTGATTAGACCATTCTAATCACGAGGCCATCTCCTCTCCTAAGTCTGTTGATTGACACCCTTCTTGCTCCCTGGGTGGCAATCTGATTGACCCCTTCAGGCGCTCACCCGTTGATTAACAACTTCACCCCACACTCATCACGGTCCTGGTCTTGCAATCCCCACCAAATAGATCCCCTTTTTCTCTTTCTCACCCTGCAGTCTTTCCCCATTTTCCTCAACTGCTTAAAGAACAAATACTAGTTAATTGCAGTGCCCCATTGATGACAGCACCTCACATCAATGTCAATCCTTCACAATGCACGAAGGGCAATTCTATTTCTTAAAGAAGTTTACGGATGGAGATTGTTCGAAGAATAACTGGAAGCATACATCAGGAGATTGTGGAAGAGTTCACTGGGATCATTTGATTTTAAGTAACAAGTTAGGCATTTGAAACCATTTTCAATATAATTACCCTCGACAATGAGAAATATACTTTCAATTTTTTTGCTAAAATTGAATATCTGGAATATGTATAAATATTAATTATAGTGATGAATATTTATTCTAAGGAAATATTGAGGCTCCTCACTTTTCATATTACAACATTATTATTCTAGTATGGTTAGGAAAAGAGACAATTAAATCTCAGCAATTTGACGAGACATTGTGACATTTACACAAATTTGGACATCGGGCAAAATCAATAATGTTTTGTTGCTGTTCCCAACAGAGTAAATTTATTGTAATATGAATTAGGTTGAACTTATTGTAACCTCTATCCTTGTTCATAACGCATTAATGTCCTAAGATATGATAGTCAGTATCATTTTATTAAGTTTCAATTTCAGTGAAATATCAGCTTGAACATTCCGTGGAATCTCCACAGTGCAGAAGGAGGCCATTCGGCCCATCGAGTCTGCACCAACTCTCTGAAAGTGCATCTTAGCCATTCCCACACCCCCACCACGAATAATCCATCTAACCTACACAACATTGGACACTAAGGGGCAATTTATCATGATCAATCCACCTAACCCACATATCTTTGGACTGTAGGAGGAAACTGGAGCACCCGGAGGAAACCCATGCAGACACGGGGAGAACATGCAAATTCCACACAGTCACCAGAGGTCGGAATTGAACCCAGGTCTCTGGCACCGTGAGGCAGCTGTGCTAACCACTATGCCACCATGCCATGCCTGGTCCGTCCCTGCCGGTTATGATTCCCATGGCGGATGGGACGGGAAAATTCCGTTCCACATTGACTTCAAAAATACTTAATTGCCTAAAACGTGTTTTCAGTATACCTGAACGGCATGGCAGCACAGTGGTTAGCACTGCTGCTTCACAGCTCCAGGGACCTGGGTTCGATTCCTAGCTTGGGCACTGTCTGTGTGGAGTTTGCACATTTTCCTCGTGTCATAGAAATCATAGAAACCCTACAGTACAGAAAGAGGCCATTCGGCCCATCGAGTCTGCACCGACCACAATCCCACCCAGGCCCTACCCCTGTCTGCGTGGGTTTCCTCTGGGTGCTCCGGTTTCCTCCCACAGTCCAAAGGTGTGCGGGTTAGGTTGATTAGCCATGGGAAAAAAATAGCCCCTTAATGTCCTGAGATGCGTAGGTTAGAGGGATTAGCGGGTAAATCTGTAGGGATATGGGAGTACGGACTGGGTGGGATTGTGGTCGGTGCAGACTTGATGGGCCAGATGGCCTCTTTCTGCACTGTAGGGTTTCTATGATTCTGAGGTCATGGGGGTGCTACATAAATGAAGGCTTCTCTCTTTAAAAACTTACTTCTGTGAGCATGCGTTCGGTCGCAGGCCCCAATATCTCCGTGTGTGGGGCTCGAGGTCAGATTTTGTTCAAAAATGTGCTGTGAAGATTTGATACGTTCAAGGTGCTATGTAAATGCAAATGCTGTTGTTTTCAGGCCATTCATGAAGAAAACCACACCCACCTTCTTACAGATAACGACAGAATGGTGCTTTATGAAGTTACACACAGGAATAAGGGGGATACCATAGATTCCAGATCATAGAATCCCTACAGTACAGAAGGTGGCCATCGAGTCTGTACTGACCACAATCCCACCCAGGCCCTATTCCCGTAACCCTCATTGACCCTGCTAATCCCCCTGACACTAGGGTCAATTTAGCACAGCCAATCAACCTAACCCCCACATCTTTGGACTGTGGGAGGAAACCAGGGAAGAAACCCATGCCGGCACAGGGAGAACGTGCAAACTCCACACAGATTGTGCCCCCCACGGCCAGAATTGAACCTGGGACCCTGGTACAGTAAGGCAGCAATGCTAACCACTGTGCCACCATGCCGATTGTGACCACACAATAACACAGGTACCATCCTTTTACAAAAGAGAACAGTAAATTGAAATATATTTATCTTTTTCTTCCCACTCGCTATCTTAACGATCTCCCAGAGTTAGAGAAATCTCAGTGGACCTCTCAATAAGGAGGTTTTACCATTTACCCATCTCATGCCTGTCATCTTAACAAGGCGCAAATAGAAGAATGTAATATATTTAGCTCTGAAATTGGTCATTAGTTGAAGGACAGTCCTGCAGATTGTGCCTCATTTATTCAAAATCCATCTCTTCCCATAGATGATTGTTGAATTTTAAACGTAAATGCATTTTTTTCCCTCTTTGTAGTGTCCTGCAGATCTTTCCCTGAGCAAATGGATGAGACAGAAAATTTTAAAGTTTATTTATTAGTCACAGGTAAGTCTTAAATTAACACTGCAATGAAGTTACTGTGAAATTCCCCAAGTCGCCACAGTCCGACACCTGTTCGGACCAATGCACCTAACCAGCACGTCTTTCAGAATGTGGGGGCCTGATTTTACCATTTTCATTCTAAGTGCTGAATCTGGACGCAATTCAGACCCGACTTGGAAATCTGCTTTCAAGCGCCCCCATACGCACTTAGCCTGAAAAACAAATTGTAGGTCTGAATCGCGTTGTGGGTGGGGCTTAGCGTGCCCAAAACAATCAGAGCTCTGAACAACACATGCGCAGTTAGAAAAAAATTTGAAAAAGCGCGCCCATGTCAGATCGCTCCTGGGTCGCAGAAAGCGGAAAAAGCGGCCCGGGAGCGAAAAGCGGGAGCGATGGTCCCCACAGACATCACTGCCCCCCTTATCCACCCGCCTCCCCCCGCTACCAAGACCGATCGCGACCCCCTGCCCCCTTCCCCCCCCACCGATCGCCCGCAGAGTGGCAGTGGTACCCCCTATCCCCCTACCAGAGATACATCTGACCCGCCTCCCTCCTCCCCTCCTCCAAATCAGAGAATGATCTGGCCTCACTCCCCCCGCCGCCCCCCCCACCAGAGAATGATCTGGCTTCCCTCCCGCCCCCCCCTCCAGAGGATGATCTGGCCTCCCACCCCCCCAAACCCACCCAGAGAACGATCTGGCCTCCCTCCCCTCTCCCCCCCCACCCCCACCCCCCAAGAGGTACATCTGACCCACCTCCTCCTCCCTCCCCCTCTCCCCACCCCTTCACCAATGATCTGACCCGTCTCCCTCCCCCCTCCGCCCCCCACCACAGAATGATCTGGCAGGCTTCCCTTCCTCCCTCACCACCGATCTGAGTCAAAGAGCCGCTGGAAGCTCTGAACTCACTCTTCAGCAGCTGGAGCGCCCGGAACAGACTTTTATTCAGCAGGTCTATTTCGATGCGATTCCGGATTGGCGAACGCGGTGGTAAAGGTTGATTGGCCATGCTAAAAGTTGCCCTTCGTATCCTGAGATGCGTAGGTTAGAGGGATTAGTGGGTAGATATGTAGGAATATGGGGGTCGGGCCTGGGTGGGATTGTGGTCAGTGCAGACTCGATGGGCCGAATGGCCTCTTTCTGCACTGTAGGGTTTCTATGATTTCTATGATAAAGGGGGAAATGCTGATAAAGTTGGGCGGGCAGTTCACTAATTCAACTGAAATGCATGCAAATGCATTTAAATCGCCGTTGTGCCCCTTTTGGACGCGAATCGGATCGTGGCCATTCCTGGGTCTCGGTAAAGTGGCCATCTGCGCGGATCACGTTAATGGCCTCACGCCCGACTTTACCACGTTTCCGCGCCCGAAAACGGCCCGATGCAATGGTAAAATCGGGCCCTGGGAGGAAACCCACGCAGACACGGGGAGAACGTGCAAACTCCACACAATGACCCAAGCCGGGAATTGAACCCGTGTCCCTGGCGCTGTGGGGCAGTAGTGCTAACCACCGTGCTACCGTGCCACTCCTAGTTGCCTGGTAATATGAAGATGAGAGAGGTTTACAGATTTTTATTTCCTCTTTCTGTTTTTTTTCATACAGCTGGGATCCAGAAATACTGTACAGATAACTCCCCATTAATAAGGATGAGATCCGACTGTTTAAAAAAAGAAATGCATTATGAGATCATCGCGATGCAGGTGCACCTTAATTAAGAGTGCAATAATTATGGATAATTGTGTTCAGTCAATTGTCAGCTACAATCAATTTTTATTTGATTGAGTACTGTTAAATTATTCAGAGAGCCTGAGCTCCAGGTGAACTCTGCCAAATCTCCCTCCTTTTTTTCATTTACAGCTGCCCCACTTCTGTTTTAAAAAAAAAATAAAGACTTGACAAATGCTTTAATCTGATCTCTGGGAGGTGATACAATTCTATCGGCTGCGATTCGTTCACATCATGCAAAGTGGTTGGTTGTCCCTCTGGTCTGGTTCAAGAAGAATTAATTTTCCCAGGACTCATTCGAATCCCTGTTGTCCAGTCTGCGAATTGTGTGGCTTCCTAAGCAAGTGTGTACAAACTCTTTCTGGATAGGTAGGTGGTGCTTTATCAAAAAATGGGTCCATTCATTCGTTTGAAGAGAGAAGAGGACAGCATTGGTACGAGTACTAAAACCATAGAACTTCACAGTGCAGAAGGAGGCCATTCGACCCATCAAGTCTGCACCGACCACAATTCCACCCAGGTCCTATCCGCGTCACCCCATGCATTTACCCCTAGCTAATCCCCTGACACTAAGGGGCAATTTAGCATGGCCAATCCACCTGACCCGCACATCGTTGGACTGTGGGAGGAAACTGGAGGAAACGCACGCAGACACGAGGAGAATGTACAAACTCCACATAGACAGTGACCCAAGCCAGGAATCGAACCCGGGTTTCTAGCACTGTGGGGGAGCAGTGTTAACCACTGTGCCACCTCTGGTTTTGGTTTTCTTTTATTGAAAATAACTTAAAGAATTAACAGGATAGAAGCAAAATAGCGAACTTGGAGACTGGCTTCTCAGCCAGGCCCTCTAATCTTAGAACTGACCTGAGCTTGAACTGAACACAGCGAACTCTAAAATCAAAAATATATTTCAACCCTTATCTCATTATTGGAAGCATTTTTTGTATGCTGTCTCTGTCTAGAAAAACAATCCTTGCAGCTGCTGTTAAGGGAAACTGTTGTTTGCCTGCATTGTGTACCCTTCAGGAATGCAGTCAATTTTTAGTTAACCCGTCTTCTGATTCTACATGTAATCAAGTTAGCGACAATTGGTCAGCTTAACAGAGTCAGTTAACCCCTACAGTCTAGCATTTAAATGTAATTGTGCAGAGGTAGAAATATCTTAAAATTAAGTCTTTGCATAGACTGAAGCAAACAGGGCTACGCATACACAGGCTCCCTCACAATTCAAATTGAATCCAATTCATGGTCCCCACATGAGGGTCAAACCAGATCCAAGCTGACAAGACAAGACATTGCACTCCACCTTGGGCTCGATCAAACAAGATCCAAGCAGACAAGATGAGGTGGCATGCCCTCCTGAGCTTGATCTAACGCTTCATCATAGCCAAAAGGCAACAAGATAGTTGGTGCGGTCATTGCATTGGATGTTGTCTCGTCAGTAACTGTTCATCTTGCAATCGTTGGCAACGTTGCATCTCAAAATCAACCCTCTGCCCTTTCTCCAACCATATCAATTGTGGAAGCTGACTCTCGCATTGTTTGTCAATGCCACACTAAGCGTCAGGCTGCACTTCAACTCACCCTTAAAATATTACCAACAATAGCGGACATGTATGAACAGTGGCCATATGAACAATAATGGACACAGGCGCATTCAGCCCAATGCTCCGCTTCAGTGCTCCCCAACCAGTATGCCGTGAAGAACCCCACCAAGTGTGCCATGAGAAAATCATAAAATCCCTACAATACAGAAGGAAGCCATTTGGCCCATCAAGTTTGTACCGACCACAATCCCACCCAGGCCCTATTCCTGTAACTCCATACATTTACCCTGCTAATCCGCCTGACACTAGGGTCATAGAAATCATAGAAATCATAGAAACCCTACAGTGCAGAAGGAGGCCATTCGGCCCATCGAGTCTGCACCGACCACAATCCCACCCAGGCCCTACCCCCACATATTTACCCGCTAATCCCGCTAACCTACGCATCTCAGAACTCTAAGGGGCAATTTTTAACCTGGCCAATCAACTTAACCTGCACATCTTTGGACTGTGGGAGGAAACCGGAGCACCCGGAGGAAACCCACGCAGACACGAGGAGAATGTGCAAACTCCACACAGACAGTGACCCGAGCCGGGAATCGAACCCGGGACCCTGGAGCTGTGAAGCAGCAGTGCTAACCACTGTGCTACCGTGCCGCCCTTTTTGGGTCAATTTAACATGGCCAATCCACCTAACCTGCACATCTTTGGAGTGTGGGAGGAAACCGGAGCACCCGGAGGAAACCCACGCAGACAGGGTGAGGACGTGCAGACTCCACACAGACAGCGATCCGAGGCCGGAATTGAACCTGGGCCCCTGGTGCTGTGAGGCAGCAGTGCGAACAACTGTGCCATCATGCCGCCCAGATTTAAAATGATTCAAAATTCATGGAATTAAACAAAATCTAACCCTGGTCTTCAGTTCTGTGGTCGAAATCTCGAAGATCCGATAAACCTCAGGCCTCCTGTCTATGTGCCGACTGGATAAGAGCCTCACAGGCACAGTTTAGATTTTTTTTACATGGTTCAGGGCCATGCGCATGACCAATGGGACTTGGAGCTGAAGAGAAAAAGCCCCATGCGCCCGCACAAAAAGGTTGCAAAAACCCCAAGGGAAGCGAGAGAGACAGAGAGAGATAACAAATGGCACGTTGTTGTGAAAATCACAATATTGAAACCACGCCAATGACTTGCTTAATAAGAGCGCTACCTGCAAACAAATTCACGCCAAGTGACAGAGGGAGATATCAGGACAGCTGGCCAAATGTTTGGTCAAAGGTATTTCAGTAGCATCTTATTGGAGAGAAGAGAGCTTAGGGAGGCAAAAAAGTATACGGAGCGAATTCTAAAACTTAGGATAAAAGGGAAAATGCTGAAGAAGCTGGAATCTGAAACAAAAACAGAAAATGCTGGAAAATCTCAACAGGCCTAACAGCATCTGTGGAGAGAGCATATGTAATAAGTCTTCACCAAAATCCCTGTATTTACAAACTCTAACAGCAGCACACAGAGTGCCATCAGTTAGCCGTCCGGGGGGGGGGGGGGGGGGTGGTGTCAGAGGAACTGATACTCCTGGTTAAGTACAAGGCAAAGACTCACTGATTGGCCCATCAATTGGATCCTCAAACAGGAAACTCTTTTTGTTACAGAACAGTACAAAATACAGATGCAAGTTATAAAGATTACAAGTTATAACATTACAAGCTATAAAGATTACATTTAACAATCAACAAATAACCATGTTGATTACATTTAACTACAGTGGTACAAACAAAGCACTATGACGGACAGCTGGCATGTATTGCGAGTTTTCCACAGCCCATCTTCAAAGCTGCAGACAACTCAACAGCATATAAGCCAGCAAACATTACCGATGGCTAACGCCATCCATTAACCAAGAGCATACAAGTACTACCCTTCATTAAGAAAGGGTTTGGAATATGCTATCTTTTCCAGGGCATTGCCCTGTAAACACACCCCTTAAATTATAACCAACAAATCATTTTATCACAGTAAAGCAACTAACTATTACACTAAAAAATAAGAAATAAATATTAAAGCTCATTGATCTTTAATCAGGGAGTTCATACTCCAATAGGCCAACCTCAATAGCCTCATTGGAGTCATTACAGAATAGAGTCAACATTTCAACTCTGGATGACCCTTCTATTACTTGGGCAAACCACATTTTTCTTTATCTTTAAAACCCACAACCAACCCTGAACATGGTTAGGATATTACACTTGGGCTAGAAAGGTTTATTGCTGTGGGATAGAAGGTCTGGCACTATAACCATGTCGCAAGACCGGACTTTACTGCAGCAACAGAATTGGACTGCCTAGTTTTCTGCATTTCAACACTGTCTGCACTTCAAAAAGTACTTCACTTAGGGATTCCTGAGGTCAATCATTGAAGCCTGACAGTGCAGAAGGAGGCTATTCGGCCCATCGAGTCTGCATTGACTTTCCGAAAGAGCATCTTACCAGGCTCATCCAGGACACGGCAGTCCCTCATTGGAAGAAGGGATTAGCCACAGGTTACAATGTCCGACGAAATTGAGATCTCTCAGGCGGTTTAAGTTTAAAGTGTCACGAGTAAGCTTACATTAACACTGCAATGAAGTTACTGTGAAAATCCCCTGATCGCCACACTCCGGCGCCTGTTCGGATACACTGAGGGAGAATTTAGCATGGTCAATGCACCTAACCAGCTTTCGGACTGTGGGAGGACACTGGAGAACCCGGAGGAAACCCACGCAAACCTGGGGAGAATGTGCAGATTCCACACAGACAGTGACCCAAGCCGGGATTTGAACCTGGGTCCCTGGCGCTGTGAGGCAGCAGTGCCAACCACTGTGTTACCGGGCTATCCTGTGCTGCCTATTGTGGGGAAGGAGGCCATTGAGTGGAAACTGTTTGAAGAGGTAGCAAACAATGGGCGGAATTTTACTGGCACGTCCGCCCGAGTTTTGTACAATCCCCCTCCCCGAGAGCAACGGAGAATGCCATTCTCTGAGCCTCGCCCGCTCCCAGAATCAGGGCGGGCATACCTGTAAAATTCAGGCCAATGTGTTGAAACCGCTGGCAGTGTACACCAGGAGGACATGTGGGTGGGTGGGGTGGGGTCATTTAACAGAAATGCAGATGAGCATGGAGCATGTTAGAGCACTAAAGGCATCAGCCCTGCACGCTCGCAAACCCATCTGAACCCAAAATTAGTATTCATGAGCTTTCTTTCAGAAATTATTGGATAAGAATCAGGAGTGCTGCGATCTTTTCTTTCCCTCACCCCCGAACCTGAAATTTAGTGCCTTATATAAGATCAGCCAATTCAGCAAGATCTGAGATTGAAAGAGGCATCTGTCTACCTTTCTATTGGTTTAACGTCAAGACAAATAATACAGTTACTTTAGGGAAAAAAATTACATTCACAAGCAAAATAAAATGGTTCAGATCCTCTAGCATGCTTTCCAAGAGCATGAATCTTCCTTATTTGATGTGGAAAACTGAAGTGAGTTGGTTATTACTTTTGAATGGCCATTTTTTCCCATTTTAAAATTGCTTGCAAACAGTTTTCTTAAGCTTCTTCTTGAATGCCATGTTTCACGCCACTTATATATTCTAGTCAGAGTGTGGTGCCTGTGCAAAATTGTATCAATTTAATAGATTCAGTGGGTCCAGGCTCATCTTATCAGCAGCAATGTGGTGTGCGCGCAAGGATTAAAATGAAACCTGGAATGGGACCCATTTGTTACAATGGGTTTACATTATTTTCTCTTGTCAGGTATTTAGGTACATTACTATATTTACTGTCAGCAGCTTTCCGAGGGACCTATTCAGCAGCCCACAGTTTTGTGTGAGCTGCAGTTCACAGGGTAGCAAGGCTAGAGGAGCACTTCATCCAGGCTGGCAGTTAAGTGCAGTTCTGAGGGTGTGCTGCACAGCCAGAGGCGTCTGCACTGACCACAATCCCCACCCAGGCCTTATCCCCATACATTTACACTAGCTAGTCCCCCTGACAGTAAGGGGCAAATTAGCATGGCCAATCTATCCAACCCACATATCTTTCGGACTGTGGGAGGAAACCGGAGCACCCGGAGGAAACCCGCGCAGACACGGGGAGAATGTGCAAACTCCACATTCTAAGAGCAGGGGAGTTTTTCTTGGTGTCTTGGTTAGTATTTATCCTTCAACCCATTTAAATAAAATGGAACAAAAGCAGAAAATGCTGGAAATTCTCAACAGGTTTGTCAGCATCTGTGGGGAAAGAATCGAGCCAAGGTTTCGAGACTGGATGACCCTTCGTCAGTGCTGAACACAAGGAAAATAGGACAAGGAATGGAATATCTGCTCATTTTCATATTGTTGTCTGTGGGACCTCACTGTTGGCAAATGTGCTGCAGTGTTTCCCTGCATTACGCCGGTGGCTATTCGTGGCTGTAAAGTGATTTTGGACATCCTGAGCTCACAAAAGAAGATGGATACTTTGAAACTAGAAGCAGGAGCTTCTAGCCTGCTCCGCCTTTCATTTTGATCATGGCTGATCACCAAATTCAATATCCTGATTTCCCCCCTTCCTCCCCATATCCCTTGATCCCTTTAGCCCCAAGAGCTATGTCGAATTTTGGCTTGAAATCAGACAATTCTTTGGCCTCAACTACTTTCTGTGGTAGTGAATTCCACACATTCACCACTCCCTGGGTGAAGAAATTTCTCCTCACCTCAGTTCTAAAAGGTTCACCCCTTGTCCTCAAACTATAACCCCTTGTTCGGGACTCCCCCACCATTGGGAACATTCTACTCTGTCTAGATATATAAATGAAACTTTTTTGCAGACTTCCTGGTGCCTGGGGGATGTCCGGCCTTGAGAAACGCAAGCCTCAGTATTGAAGGCACTGGCGTGAGCAATAGCCACTGCCAGGGCTGCAATGGGGCCTACTAGAAAGATCATCACTAGTGCCCTTTGGGGACCAGGATCACTGATGCTAGTCAGGGACACCTCAGTGAAGGGAGGCACGAGAAGCAATCATTGTCAAGGGCAAGGGGTGACTTCCTGAGTTTTCCTTTGTTTTTGTCAGTGGGTTGCTCTGGTGGGCACAAGAAGCTGGAGAAGGAGGGCCTCCCCACCATTTCAACCTGGCAGCAGATGTATCCTCCAGGCTTTACCGGAGACCGCTGGCCACTGCTGGTTAAATACCAAGGCATTAAATAATTTCTCAGAGCTGCCTTTTTCCTTACCATTTACCATTTCATACCTCTTTACATGCAAACATAAATACAAACGTAGGAAAAAGAGCAAAAGGAAGCCACTCAGCCTGTTGATCCTCCAGAGGGAACTCTTCAGTTGTGGGCAATAAAATAAAACAAAACTTACTCCAACTTATAAATCAAAGAAAAAGGTTCAATAAAGAAACTTCATCACTCCAACACTTGCAGACTCATCATGGGCCATTCCAAGCTCCACTCAATTCTCAACAGATTTTTATTTGTACTGAGTCAGCTGGTCAGCTGACTACCACATCATTTTGTCATAGTTTACTGGGTCAGCTGACCCTTACAGCTTGTTACCATTGGTCACACTACAGCAGACCTAATGTTATCACGGTTACATTCTAACATAGCTCCCCAAGTCTGCTCCACTGTTCCATAAGATCATGAATGAACTGATTGTAACCGACATTCCCGTCTCCCCCTGCTAACATTTCACCCCCTTGCTTATCAAGAATCTATCCACCTCTGCTTTTTAAAGATACTCATGTGGCGCAATCATACTTGCCACTGACTCCATGCTCCCGCTGCAGGGAGGTCAGAGAATTTGGCAGCCAACCAAACCTCCATTCACTGCAGTGGGATGGGAGAATCCCGTTGACGTGAACGGTGATAAGATTCCAGCCATAGACTCTTCTTCCATTGCCTTTTGAGGAAGAAAGTTCCAAAAACTCAACCCTCTGAGAGAATGTTTGTTTCCTCATCTCTGTCTTAAATGGGTGACCTTTTATATCGAACAGCAATCCTGTCAAGATCTTTAGGAGATCATTTTTCAGTCAGTGTCTTAAGGCTGGAAAAAGGTTCCGTTTTCCCAAGGCTTTCATCGTATCTCAGGCTTCTAATGGCAATCGTAAATCTTCCGGCTCTTTTTGAACTGCCTTAAGAGCTGGATCATCTGCCGTGTGTCTTCTTGATCAACAGTGAATACAATATTCTTCAGATATGTTTTAATCAGAGCAATTTAAACATGACTTCCTTAAACATGACTAGTCCTATAGGTTTGCTGTCACTTTACACCCTAACAAGCATTGATTGGTGGCAGGTTGGAATTCCATCCATCACTAATAGGACCTCACACTTTGGAGAGCTCTCCAGCCTGTCCAGGCACAGCTCTTTGCTCATTGGAAGAGGCACTGCAGCAATGCTCTCGGGACTAAGTGTTGGGCCATGGAGTCTCGGTAAGTAGTAGGGATCCCAGCGAGGGGAGGTTAGGTGACACCTGGAAGGGGCGTGAGCAGGGGGCGAATTGAGTCCTGGTGCAGGCTGAGCACAAGGGAGGCTCAGAGGTCTCCTGGTCTTCATGGGAGGGTGCTCATCATCAGAAGGCTTTTGATGGAGGCTCCCCCCCCTCCTCCCCCCCTCCCCCCGCCCCGCCCCACTTTCTCATCCGAGATATTGGTTTTTAAATGTTTCCATTCCCTCCCGATCTGTCATCTGTCCACCAACCTAAAGATTAAGGCTGGGAGACAGGGGCAGGGGGAGGTGGGGGAGAAGGGGATTGGGGGGAAGACTCTGAAGTGGCCATTAAATGGCTCCTTAAAAAGCAGGTCGGGGCAAGTGGGAATTACAGAATCCTACAGTGCAGAAGGAGGCCAGTCGGACCATCAAGTCCGCACTGACTACAATCCCACCCAGACCCTATCCCCATACATTTACCCTAGCTGGTCCGCCTGAAACTGAGGGGTAATTTAGCATGGCCAATCCACATAACTCGCACATCTTTGAAGTATGGGTGGAAACCGGAGCACCCGGAGGAAACCCATGCAGACACGGGGAGAACGTGCAAACTCCACACAGACAGTAACCCAAGCCGGGGATCGAACCTGGGTCCTTGGTGCAGTGAGGCAGCGGTGCTAACCACTGAGCCACCGTGCTGCCCCTAGATTAGATGAATCTCAGCCATGCAATTTCGTGGCCCTCACCTGCCTCAGAATCTGGTTGAGTAGAGAATTTACGCAATATCTGTTCCTTTAGCCTTTGGAAAAAGGACATGTAATTTTTTGCTCTTTTTCTTCATGTTTTCACTAATGCAAATAACACAGCTCCACGCCAATATTAGTGTGAATTGTTTTGCTTCCAAAAGGTGCCCTTTCATCACACAATTTGAATATGTTCCAATATTTGCTGAGAACTGTGAGAACATGCTGAGTTCAGGGCTTGAGATGGGAGTCCAATGCTTCATTCTGCCTCAAGACATTTTTCAACTTTGAAGATACTCAGTGCAAATTAGTACAGATGGAATCCACTATTTGCTGTTTCTATTTCTTATTTAGTGAAAATGTTTAATTTCACAGAGTGGCTGGAGAATAGAACAGAATGCCTCCAGTGCCGAAGGAGGCCATTTGGCCCATCGAGTCTGCACTGATCATAAGGAAGCCCTATCTCCATAACCCCATGCATTTACCCTAGCTAGTCCCCCTGACACTAAGGGGCAATTTAGCATGGCCAATCCACCTAACCCGCACATCTTTGGAGTTGGGAGGAAATCGGAGCACCTGGAGGAAACCCTCGCAGACACGGGGAGATTGTGCAAACTCCACACCAGACAGTGACCCGAGCCAGGAATCGAACCCGGGTCCCTGGCACTATGAGTGCTAACCACTGTGCCAAATGCTTTTGAGCCACTTCATATCTATATGAACAATGAATGTCAGAAAGAAAGACTTGGCATGGAATTCTCCGATCCCTTTCACCCTGCTATTGCTGGCAGCGAGAATGGAAAACTTAGCACACAGCCAAATCTCCATTCACAGCAGCGGGACTGGAGAATCCCAGCCACAGGTGGGGGTCAGAGAATGCCACCCTTGAAGGGAGTTTTTTGTTTTGAGTTTAGAAGTACATCGACTGAAAGAGATGGGAAAATATCACATTGATGGCAACACTGAAAACTTTATTACAACCAGTCCTTTATATGGGGCGGCACAGTAGCACAGTGGTTAGCACTGCTGCTTCACAGCTCCAGGGTCCCGGGTTCGATTCCCGGCTCGGGTCACTGTCTGTGTGGAGTTTGCACATTCTCCTCGTGTCTGCGTGGGTTTCCTCCGGGTGCTCCGATTACCTCCCACAGTCCAAAGATGTGCGGGTTAGGTTGATTGGCCAGGTTAAAAATTGCCCCTTAGAATCCTAAAATGCGTAGGTTAGAGGGATTAGCAGGTAAATATGTGGGGGTAGGGCTGGGTGGGATTGTGGTCGGTGCAGACTCGATGGGCCGAATGGCCTCCTTCTGCACTGTAGGGTTTCTATGATTCTATGTTCCGAGGGAAGAACAAGGAAAGCAGCATGGCTCCTTCTTTTGGTGAGGTGATGTAGGGTCCATCCATTCCTCAGAATAGACGAAGACAGCACTAACACATTGAATGTCTTTTATTGAGCAGAATTTAAAATTAACATTGCAGAAAGTGAAAAAACTGAGAGATCGAGAGAGAGAGATAGAGATATTGGCAAAAACCAGTCCAGTACTTGTCAAAGAACTCAAAACATATTGAACAGGTCTCGAAAACAGATTGCGGGCTGAACTAACAGTTCCAAAATATATCCAACCTGTTCTCGCGGCCTCGGCAAATGTTTACGAAAATCTTTGTTTTGGCTTACGAAAAGGCTTGTTTCTGCTGGCATTGTACTATCAAAGAAAGCAGTCAATTTTTCTACCTAATACCAGCATGCTTGCTGAGTTTAAAATGTGGTCAAGTTAACTTTAAAAGCTTAGTATTTAAATGTAATTACACAGGCAGAAATATCCTAAAATGAAGTCTTTGTAGAAGTGAGACAAACTATACACAGGATCCACAACAGGTGGGTTACCCTTGTCATAATCTCCTGAAGAGCAGCACAAGGTATTGGCAGGATCATTTTGGATTCTCCAAGATTTGTGAAGCGGTTTTGCTGGATGAATTGTGCATTTTGTGAGATTTGAAATTTGCTCTCAAACCTGCTTTTGAACACTAATATCAGCTGTTCAGGTGATCACTGGAGATTGATGGGTAATGATCACTGGAGATTGATGGGTCATGGTCAATGTCCATGGTCTATCTTCACGATCAAGCTGACTTAAATTATCTCGCAGGTCAACTTCAGAAAATTCAGGAACTAATAGATGATTCACAAAATGTAGTGACTACTTTGTGAGTGGGCAAAACGCATTGACTTTCAAGTCCATCAGTGGAGTATTATCATGGGCCATCTTGGTACTACCCTGCTGTCTGCACACCTGCCGCGACACTTGTTACTTTTAACTCAGGTTGTGAGCTCGACAAGACCTGCGACTTTTAAGAAACCGTTGAAAACATGCATGAAAATGTCATTCCACTGGCTTACCTCAGCATAGAATCATAGAATCCCTACAATGCAGAAGGAGGCCATTCAGCCCATCAAGTCTGCACTGATCACAATCCCACCCAGGCCCTATCCCCATACTCCCACACATTTACCCTGCCAATACCCCTGACACTAACGGGCAATTTAGCCTGGCCAATCCACCTAATCCGCACGTCTTTTGAGTGTAAAAGGAAACCGGAGTACCCGAAGGAAACCCACACAGACACGGGGAGAATGTGCAAACTCCACACAGTCAGTGACCCAAGCCGGGAATCGAACCCGGGTCCCTGGCGCTGTGAGGCAGTATTGCTAACCACTGTGTCACCGTGCCACCCAATAATCTGCAAGAGGACAGATTGCTGGAATGTTGGAACATGCTGCAAGCTCCTTTAAACACTTGCATTGACTGCCATGACTGCAGCAGCCTGCGCTTGCAGTAGGTAAAGCCTGTATGACTCAGTTTGAGCTTCCATTATGGGAATCAGATGTCTGGTGGAAGCTGCTTGTGTTGCAGTGATTGGCCATCAGATGTTGCACTGGGGTTGGGTCCATACGTGTGTTGATGTTGTCTACCATTGCCATGCTGGCAAGGATGGGCACCAAGCTCTGTGCAATACCCTCTGTCAAACGGGTACCAGATTCCTCCGTGATCCTGGACATAGAGGACAGACATTTTGGCAGCCTTGCCAATCCACCCAAGCACTTTGACCTGTGCACTCATTAGCCTTCTTCTGTGGCCGGGATCAGTAGTGTTCTCGTCAGAACCCAATTCAACAGATCGTAACTGCAAGAAACTACAAAACGTAGCCCATTCCATCACGAGAAACCAGTCTCCCATCTATTGATTCCATCTACACTTCCTGTTGCCTTGGGAAAACAGCCAGCATAACCAAGGACACCATACAGCCCGGACATTCTCTCTTCCACCTTCTACTGTTGGGAAAAAGATACAAAAGTCTGAGATCACGTACCAACTGACTCAAAAACAATTTTTTCCCTGCTGCCATCAGATATTTGAATGGACCTATTATATATCAACCTGACCTTTCTCTTCACTTTATCTGTAACGACAACACTATATTCTGCACCCTCTATTTCCTTCTCCCCTATGTACTCTATCAATGGTCTGCTTTGTCTGTATAGCGCACAAGAAACAATACTTTTCTCTGTGTCCCAATACATCTGACAATAATAAATCAAATCAAATGAAAAAGCTGGTAACTGCGTTATCCTTGTCCCCAGCTCCCACTGCAGGCTACTCATGCCCAGTGTCTGAAGCTGCATGTAGATATCCACCTCTGTGCTATCCTCTAAAATAAGTATTGTGGCAATATCCAAGCTGGGGACTGCACGTGCAATCAAGTAATGAGTATCTTCTTCATCACTGAACATCTTGGTCTTTCCCCACTGCCAGGTTAGAAAGCATAAAAGCCCATCAAGTCTGACCCAGCAACAAGCCCACCTAAGTCTTATCCCCGCGACCCCACATATTTACCCCACCAATCCCTCTAACATACGCATCTGGGACAAGGGGCAATTTAGCATGGCCAATGAACCTAACCCGCACATCTCTGGACTATGGGAGGAAACTCACACAGACACGGGGAGAATGCGCAAATTCCACACAAATAGTGACCCAAGCCAGGAATCGAACCCGGGTCCCTGGAGCTGTGAGGCAGAAGTGCTAACCACTGTGTCACTGTGCCACTGTCTGTGCCATCTGAAAGGATAAGGTTGTGGTGAGGGGAGAGGGGAAAGGAAGAGGTTTATGTGTGGCTTGGACCATCGATAGCTTGCAAATCAGAAGATGGTAGGATGAAGGGGAAGTGGGATGTGAGAAGGAAGGTTAGGTGGGAAGGTTCTGTTTTCTACAATGGTTCAACTAGGTTATCAGTCAAGGCCTCAGTATTGACTGTGCTGATAAAGGTCCACAAGCTCTCCTCCATAGTGCTTAGAGCATGCAGACATATCGGACACCTTCAGGTTAGTTCCTGCTGCCTCTCACTTTGTGCCTTGGGCAATCTGATCAATGTAACTATCATGGTTGAAATTTGGCAGCAAGTGCAAGCATGTGGGTCTTGTAGAAGTACTAAGTGTGTGAGGGTGAGCTGCAGCAATGGATGTTAGGTGTGAGTCATGCCTGGTAAGGACTGGTAGGCAGCAGACGGAGGTGTGGTGAATTGAACAGTGTCAGTGTCCAGTGGTACGGTTAGTTGGATATGACATTTGAAAATGTATTCACTGACCTTGATTACTCATGTGAGGTCATTGAACTTCCGGTGACATTGCTTTCAGGTCCTTTGGATTAACTGAGCTTGTTCTCCTTGGTTAACTGCTCCCATTGCCTTCTAACCATATGCCTGGAGGGTCTCCTGCCACACTGCCACAGATAAAGGACATCTCTCCTCCTTTCCACCTCCTCCAGCAGATCTTTCATGCAGCTATGACCCTAGACCAGATCCCAAGTTTTTGGTGAGATCCAGTCAGGAACAAATAACATTCTGTTTAAAGTAAATAAAGTTTGAGACTCAAGACACTTGCTAAGAAAATAAAGTCACAAGATTCCATGGGTTTTCCACAAACAAAATAAACTTGATTACATATGATCAGAAAGATAAAACAATTCATAATATACATTTTATATTCAGGGTTAATATGAAGTACATGCGAATTAACAGGGAAATAGTGGTCAAACATGTCACACTGTACAGTAACTAACAAATGTGACCAAGACAGATCCCATGGATTTCTCAGCAACCCACCCAGATCTCAGTAATCAATGTGAGTCAACCAATCTTGTTGACACTCTGTTTCCCACCATATTTGCCAGAGAGAGTGTGCAATGAAGGTTTACCCGACTGATTCCTGGGATGGCAACATTGTTGCATGAAGAGAGATTGGGTCGATCTGGCCTGTGTTAACTGGGGTTTAGAAAAAAACCTGACTGGAACAGACAGACTGGATGTAGAACACGGTTCACAGCTTGTTTTGTCTTCAACATTTTCATGTTGTATTCACATGTCTGATCAATTTGGGTTTTCAGCTTATAAATCTCAGCAATACACTCCTTTTTATTCACTCATGGGACATGGGAATCGCTAACCAGCATTTATTGCCCATCCCTAGTTGCCCTTGGAGGGCAGTTGAGAGTCAACCACATTGCTTTGGCTCTGGAGTCACATGTAGGCCAGACCAGGTAAGGACGGCACATGTCCTTCCCTAAAGGACCTTAGTGAACCAGATGTTTTTTTCCGACAATCGTTTCATGGTCATCAGTAGATTCTTAATTCCAGATATCATTTATTGAATTCAAATTCTACCATCTGCCATGGTGGGATTTGAATCCAGGTCCCCAGAACATTAGCTGAATTTCTGGATTGACAGTCTAGCGATTATACCACAAGGCCATCGCCTCCCCCATGTCAGATCCAGTCCAACTCCTCCATTTGCCTTCCTGAGATCTGTGCTTCTTAACTAGCATATAGTTTGCCTTTAAATGCAATCATAGCTAAATGAGATGTTTTCCCTCCCCATTACATGATCTTTGTTTGTGAAGATTGCACCCATGAGCTTTAACACCTGTCCAAATACAAATGTGGTTTCCGTATAACTATAATTTAATGAAAAAACAGCCTTACCAAAAGTAAATGTCTCAGACTATAAATCTATTTCATTAAAGTTAATGAAATATTAGAATCGTTTGAACAAATTTAATTACTTTGGTTTCTCTACTTTATCTGGCACGACACAAAAAATTAATTTACCATAACACAGCACAAGAAGGGAGGAATGTTGTCAGGCATTTAATAGCTACTTGGCAGAAGCCCCAATTTTACTTCCAGTTGCAGTAGACAATGAGCAGTTACAGAAATAGTCATCTGAATTCATTTTGTCATCAATTTCAATGGCTGTGCAGCATACAACTGAAGAAATAATGTTGTCGGCACAACGAATTACTTTTTAATTCCTGTATTGTCTCCTTCTTTACATTGAGACCACATTACTAAAACTAATCCCATTGAAGGTTAATCAACACAATTTCCGAAAGAAATGACACCATACAAACATCAACTGCTTTCACATGCAGCCGTGCTCAGCTTTGGTTTAATATACAGCTCGGACTAATGCAGTCCGAAAGATGTGCTTGTTAGGTGCACTAGCCATGTTAAATTCTCCCTCAGTGTACCCAAACAGGCGCCGCAGTGTGGCGACTAGGGGATTTTAACAGTAATTTCATTACAGTGTTAATGCAAGCCTAATTGTGGCACTAATAAATAAACTTCAAATTCTTGGTCACTCATGAGACATTTCCCACAATACATTGCCATTCACATCATCAGAACATGATAATAGTATTGCACATTTCAGAGTGAGCGCAATGTCCTATGCGGAGGCAAGAAGAATTTCCTGTTGAAATCCTTTCTGTACCCTACAATTCAGTTCATATTAACGCAGCTGGTTAGTGATGCAGAGGAAAAAGATACAAAAGTCTGAGGTCATGTACCAACCGACTCAAGAACAACTTCTTCCCTGCTGCCACCAGACATTTGAATGGAATTACCTTATCAGAAGTTCATCTTTCTGCACACGCTAGCTATGACTGTACCAATATATTGTGCACCCTTTCCTTTCCTTCTCCCTATGTACTCTATGAATGTTGTGTTTTGACTGTATGGTGCAGAATAAACTATACTTTTCACTGTATACCAATACATGTGACAATAATAAATCAAATCAAATCAAATCAAAGAGTTACATCAACAGTGTGGGTTCAATTCCCGTACTGGCTGAAGTTATTCATGAAGGCCCTGCCTTCTCAACATTGCCTAAGTTATGTTGATCCTCAGGTTAAATCACCAGCAGTCAGTGCCTATGGTTATCTGGGCCTATGGCGACTTTACCTTTTACATGGAATGCATCACTTGTTTGACTTTGGTGTGTGAAGCTGAACATTTTATGTTTTGTAATTCAAGAAAGCATACACGGAAGGCAAATACAAATAAACAGAATTACCTTTGCACATGTGGCAGATGTTTTGAATTTGTTTAATAACGTATCAGGCTCCTTTTCTTTTTTTATCCCTCCAGTTCCGAGGGATTGGCAATCTCTTCCCAGGCTTCGACTTACATTGTTGCAAGATAATTTCATTGCCAGTGTAGAAAAGAGCTTCAAAGCACATTCACTCTTGTTTCTCTCAATCAAGTAATGGGATTGGCTCCTTATCAACACTTGCAAGAGGATTGTCAACTCTGATTGCGTGCATCCACGGAGGCCTTATCACGTGATCACTCCTCAAACTATCCTGCCCCCTTTATCCAGTTCTTTGAAGGAGTCACATGTGCTGTGGACAAAGGGGAATCGATGGATGCACTGTATTTAGATTTCCAGAAGATATTTGATAAGATGCCAAATCAAAGGTTATTGCATGAAATAAAAGCTCACTGTGCAAGTGGCCGTATATTGCCATGGATTGAAGATCAGCTGGCGAACAGGAAACAGAAAGTTGGCATAAATGGGTCTTTTTCTAGTTGGCAGGATGTGGCAAATGGTGTGCCACAGGGACCAGTGCTGAGGCCTCAACTTTTTATAAATGACTTGAATGAAGGGATTGATGGTATAGTTGCTAAATTTTATTATGACACAAAGAGAGGTAGGAAAGTAAATTGTGAAGAGGATGTAACGAGGCTATGAAAGGACACAGATACGTAAAGTGAGTAGGCATCAATCTGGTAAATGGATTATAATGTGGGCAAAGGTGAAATTGTCAATTTTGTTAGGAAGGATAAACAAAGAAGCATATTATCTAAATGATGGGAGTTCTGAGATGCAGAGGGATCTGGGTGTCCTAGTGTATGAATGACAAAAGTTTGGTATGCAGGTTCAGCGAACAATTAGGAAAGTTAATGGAATATTATAGTTCATTGTGAGGGAGGGAGGGTCTGCTTGAGATTTACAGCGGTGCAGAGGGAGGACAATTCGGAGGAGTCGTGTAGCGAGTCACTCTGGGTGGAGCTTAGAAACAGGAAAGGCGCAGTCACTATGTTGGGGGTGTACTACAGGCCCCCCAACAGCCCAAGGGAAGTGGAAGAATGGATATGTCAGGAGATACTGGATAGGTGCAGGAAATATAGGGTTGTTGTAGTGGGAGACTTCAATTTCCCTGGTATAGACTGGAAATCGCTGAGGGCAGGGACTCTGGATGGTGAGGCATTTGTAAAATGTGTACAGGAGGGTTCGTTGGAACAATATGTGGACAGCCCAACTAGAGAGGGGGCTATACTGGACCTGGTGCTGGGGAATGAACCCGGTCAGGTCTTCAAAGTTTTGGTCGGGGAACATGTGGCAAATAGTGACCACAATTCTGTTAGCTTTAGGATAGTGATGGAAAAGGATGAGTGGTGTCCCAAGGGTAAGGTGTTGGATTGGGGGAAGGCTAACTTTATTGGGATCAGGCAGAAATTGGCAGCTCTTGATTGGGAGAGGCTGTTTGAGGGTAAATCCACATCTGGTATGTGGCAGTCTTTTAAGGAATGGTTGTTAGGGCTACAGGACAAGCATGTGCCTGTAAAAAAGAAGGATAGGAAGGGTAGGATTAGAGAACCGTGGATAACCAGGGAAATTGAGGGACTGGTCAAAAGGAAAAGAGAGGCGTATGTTAGGTCCAAGCAGCTAAAAACGGAGGGAGCTCTGGAAGAGTATAATGAAAGTAGGAAAATACTCAAACGGGGAATTAGAAGAGCAAAAAGGGGTCACGAAATGTTCTTGGCAGACAGGATTAAGGAGAATCCCAAGGCATTTTATTCATACGTTAGGAACAAAAGGGTTGTAAGGGAAAAAATCGGACCTCTCAGGGACAAAAGTGGGGACTTATGCTTGGAGCCCAAAGAGGTAGGGGAGATCCTAAATGAATACTTTGCGTCGGTATTCACTAAGGAGAGGGATGTGTTGACTGGGAGTGTCTCGGAGGGGAGTGTTGAACCGTTGGAGAAAATCTCCATTACAAAGGAGGAAGTGTTAGGTTTGTTAGAGAATATAAAGACTGACAAATCCCCAGGGCCTGATGGAATCTATCCAAGGCTGCTCAGGGAGACGAGAGGTGAAATAGTTGGGCCTCTGACGCAAATCTTTGTCTCGTCACTGGACACAGGTGAGGTCCCAGAGGATTGGAGGATAGCCAATGTGGTCCCGTTATTTAAGAAGGGTAGGAAGGATAACCCGGGTAATTATAGGCCGGTGAGCTTGACGTCCGTGGTGGGGAAGTTGTTGGAGAAGATTCTTAAAGATAGGATGTATGCGCATTTAGAAAGGAATAAACTCATTAACGATAGTCAACATGGTTTTGTGAGAGGGAGGTCATGCCTCACGAACCTGGTGGTGTTTTTTGAAGAAGTGACCAAAATGGTTGACGAAGGAAGGGCCGTGGATGTTGTCTACATGGACTTTAGTAAAGCGTTTGACAAAGTCCCTCATGGTAGGCTAGTGAAAAAGGTTGGATCCCATGGGATAAAGGGGGAGGTGGCTAGATGGGTGGAGAACTGGCTTGGTCATAGAAGACAGAGGGTGGTAGTGGAAGGGTCTTTTTCCGGCTGGAGGCCTGTGACTAGTGGTGTACCGCAGGGCTCTGTATTGGGACCTCTGCTGTTTGTGATTTATATAAATGATCTGGAAGAAGGAGTCACTGGGGTGATCAGTAAGTTTGCGGACGACACAAAACTGGCAGGACTTGCAGATAGTGAGGAACATTGTCAGAGGCTACAGAAGGATATAGATAGGCTGGAAATTTGGGCAAGGAAATGGCAGATGGAGTTCAATCCTGATAAATGCGAAGTGATGCATTTTGGTGGGAATAATGTAGGGAGGAGCTACACGATAAATGGAAGAACCATAAAGGGTGTAGAGACGCAGAGGGACCTGGGTGTGCAAGTCCACAGATCTTTGAAGGTGACGTCACAGGTGGAGAAGGTGGTGAAGAAGGCATATGGCATGCTTGCCTTTATAGGACGGGGCATAGAGTATAAAAGTTGGGGTCTGATGTTGCAGATGTATAGAACGTTGGTTCGGCCGCATTTGGAATACTGCGTCCAGTTCTGGTCGCCACACTACCAGAAGGACGTGGAGGCTTTGGAGAGAGTACAGAGGAGGTTTACCAGGATGTTGCCTGGTATGGAGGGGCTTGGTTATGAGGAGAGATTGGGGAAACTGGGGTTGTTCTCCTTGGAAAGACGGAGGATGAGGGGAGACTTAATAGAGGTGTATAAAATTATGAAAGGCATAGATAGGGTGAACGGTGGGAAGCTTTTCCCCGGGTCGGTGGTGACGTTCACGAGGGGTCAGAGGTTCAAGGTGAAGGGGGGGAGGTTTAACACAGATATCAGAAGGACATATTTCACACAGAGGGTCGTGGGGGCCTGGAATGTGTTGCCGGGCAAGGTGGTGGAGGCGGACACACTGGGAACGTTTAAGACTTATCTAGACAGCTATATGAACGGAGTGGGAATGGAGGGATACAAAAGAGTGATCTAGTTTGGACCAGGGAGCGGCGCGGGCTAATTGTTCCTGCTTTCTCGTTTCAAGGCTTCATTCTACGATCATCTTGCTGGTGCCAGTACAGAGTGAGACTGCGGATAGTTGGGAACCTGTCTCGGGGGCAGGGGATTCATATGGTGTTCGTGGGAGTGGAAATGACTAGGGTTGGGAAGCATTTTCCGATCGGGGCCATTGTGATCTCCTGGACTCGTTTCGATCGCCTCAGGGGGTCGGAGAGGAATTTCCCAGATTTTTTTTTCCCCATATTGGCCCTGGGGTTTTTCACTCTGGGTTTTCGCCTCTCCCTGGAGATCACATGGTCTGGAATGGGGGGGTGGGGGTAAGTTAATAGGTTGTAATGAACAAAGCATCGTAGCTGTGAGGGACAGCTCGGTGGATAGGATATTGGTATGTAGATAGGCTGGAAAATTGGGTGGGGATCCTGGATTCAGGATTCAATCCTGGACCGGGGAGCGGCGCGGGCTTGGAGGGCCGAAGGGCCTGTTCCTGTGCTGTATTGTTCTTTGTTCTTTGTTCTTTGTATAGGGCTTGGTGAATTCAGATTTGGAGTATTGTGTACAACGTTGGTCTCTTTATTTAAGGAAATGTGTAAATGCATTAGAATCAGTTCTAAGAAGGTTTACCAGACTAATACCAGGAATCTGTTATCTTATTAGGAAAGGTTGCAGAGGTTAGGTTTGTATCCACTAGAATTTAGAAGAATAAGAGGCGACTTGACCGAAACATTTACGATCCTGAGGTGTCTTGACAGGGTGGAGGCAGAGCGGACACTTCCTCCTGTGGAAGAATCTAAAATTAGGAGTCACTTTTCTTAAAAAGAAAGGGTCACACTGAGATGGTTGATAAGTTTAAGAGAGCAGCACATAGATGGCTGTAAAGGAGAAAGGGAAGGGAAGATTGCAAGAGGAGAGAGAAAGGAGAAATCAGTGGCAGTGAAGGGAAGAGCGAAGGATGGTCATACAAGGAAGGAATTATGAATAATAATGAAGAGGAGCGAGAGAAGTTGGAAGTGGTACTTTTTGGTGTCAGAGGAAGCCAGCATTAACTTTGAGGGGAAAGGAAGGAGAGTACCAACGTGAAGTGCGTTAAGGTTACAAAGGTGACCTTGAACAGCAGGGAAAGGAGACAAGTAATGGCTCGGTTGGGTGAGATTGGAAAAAGTCCTCCTGCTTAGTTATGTTGAAGGAGTTGAAGATCATCGGTTTGAATCGCTGAGGGGCAGGAGAGTGAATTGAATTGTTAGAGAAAATAATGTGTCTGTGAAATGATAGGGAGGTGAATGGGTGATTGGGGAGGCGATGGCCTAGTGGTATTGTCGCTAGACTATTAATCCAGAACTCAGCTAATGTTCTGGGGACCCAGGTTCAAATCCCACCACGGCAGATGGTGGAATTTGAATTCAATAAAAAAAATCTGGAATTAAGAATCTACTGTTGACCATGAAACCATTGTCAATTGTCAGAAAAACCCAACTGGTTCACTAATGTCCTTTAGGGAAGGAAATCTGTCATCCTTACCCGGTCTGGCCTACATGTGACTCCAGAGCCACAGCAATGTGGTTGACTCTCAATTGCCCTCTGAAGAATGAATAAAGGAAAGGGTGTGAACCGAAGTGGCAGTGATTGGATTTGAGTAGATGGCTATTGAGATGATCTTTGGAAAGGTGATGGCTTGGTGGATCCAGTGAAATGTCCTCCTGTCTCCATTTTTAAAAAAAGGACAACTTGGAATAGGAGTTGACCATTTAGCCCCACGAACCTGTTCCTTCATTCATGGTTGAATCGTGAGCTAACTCTAGTCACCTGTATTCACCTTTGGTTAACAAAAATTTATCAATCTCAATTTTAAAAATAGCAACTCATCTGGCATCAGTGGAGAGATTTCCCATTTCTGTGCACCCTTTGGGTTCGAAGTGCTTCTGTGTTTCCAAGCTTCATTTCTGAAAGTCAGGCTCCATTTCTTATTTAACTAGCCTTGCATCCCACACTCCAAAACCAGCAAAAATAAGTGTCTCCCTATCTACACAAACAGCGCCTCTCAATGTCTTGAAACCTGCACTTCAATCATATCTTAAGCTTGCAAATTGCAGTCCAATCCAATTAATTTAATCTCCAGTCCTAATGTAATCCTTGGGGTTTGGGTATCACTAATTACACAGGAGCAGAAGTAGGCCATTTGGCCCAGTGAGCCTGCTCTGCCATTCAATAAGATCGTGGTTAATCTGTGTTTGGAATTCCACATTCCCCTCTACTCTCGAATTGGTTCACAGCCAAGAATAAAAATCATACAAACGAAACAGAATGCTTCTTTCTGAAACAAATATTCATGTTGTCCCCTCAACTTTAGATTTCCTCATAACGTTTTCGTGTATTCATGTTTTCTTTCCTCCAGTACAAGTGAAGCAGAGGTAAATATGGGGGCGCTGCTCCCAAAAGTGCTGAATTGGTGAGAAAACTGTTCTAGATCCTGACTGTTCTGTCAGTGCAGCTTCAGACCTGAATCTCCGCACTCTGTGCTCTGCAGAGGTCACAATCATGAATCTCATTAAAAGCCCAGGGGGGCGGGGCCTATTCACACTGGAGTCTGACAGTTCCGGAACTCTGCGCAAGCGCAGTGGTCTCCATCTGTCAGTCTCCCGTTTGCTGGCCAGCTCGATCGCTGGCCAGCCCGGGGCTCCTGCAGTGCTGCCCCTCCAGCCCTCTCCACACGGCCCGATCGCGGCCCCCACAACAACTCCCGAGCCAGCCCTGACCCCGACCCCACCCCCCCCCCCACCCCCCCCGCGCCGGAGCGCCCTGATGTCTAGCCCCCCACACCCAGCAATGGCGATCACCCCACTCCTTCAACCCGGCAGACCCCCCCCCCCCGCCCCCCCGCTGCCCCACCCTCCCGGAGGCAGAACCCCCTGATGGGAAGCAGGCCCCCCCCCCCCACCCCCGGCAGACCACCCCCACCCCCCAGCCCGCCCCGATCGCTGGCCTCCCTCCAGCCCAGACCGATCCCCATGCAGATTGGCAGCGGGACCCCCCACCCCCACCAATCACCCTAGGCCCCGCCCACACTAGGCCCCCCCTTTGGCACTGCTCGATGCCTGCTCGGCGATGCCAAGGTGCCCCCTGGACATGGCCACTTTGCCCCTTGGGCAATGCCAGAGGGCACAGACTGGTACTGCCAGGGTGCCCACACACAACGGGCACCACCCCCTGCCACCTGAACCCTGCGGGGCCCCGACTGCCTCCCCCTTCACTCCGGTGGGGTCTCCCACTTGTTCCCCGAATGTGAGGAGCTACTTTAAACCCCGCCGGAGTGAAATACTCCTGGCGAGGTGGGAGATGCTATTGGACTTGGCAAGTTCCATTCCGGGCCTGATAATCACATTTAAAATAGTTTTAAAATACATTTTAAAAAGATTTATTTCACTTACCTCTCTTCCCGCCGGTTTCCAGCGCGGTCCTGACTGCGGCTGTTCTCCGGCTCATGTGTCGGGAACGCATGCATGAATCCCGTGAAATGGCCGACACATGCATCTCCTGTCCCGAGCCGCCAGAAACTTTGCAGGTCGTGATGGGAGAATCGCCCTCTATATCTCCGATTTAAGGTGCAAAGTCTTTGCAACTACTTGTTTTCACATGTCAAGGGCATTCTTCAGTTGCTAACCGATTGGGGTCCATGTCAACTTTTGCTGCTTTTCCAGGCTGGCCTCATTGTATAACGTGCAAAACACAGAACTGAATTAGGTATGTCAACTCGTCAACTGACACACGCCTCTGAGGAAACATTCAAAATAGCCTTTTCCCTTCTTACCAGGATCTGTAACTTGTTGCGTAGAGCTATCCAGAGATTAGAAGTGGGATTGATGCATGTGCGGAGCTGGAACTGAACATTATATATCAAAATACAAACATATTTCCTTTACTTTCAAAAATTCTGTTATTAAAATAGGTTACAAAGTTTTTACTTGGTGTGGGAGATGACAGGCTTATAGTTACAGATCAAATGAAACTGAGGGTATAAGAACTGGAAACAGCAGCTTGAAGTATTGCCTCGGGCAGCACAGTGGCACAATGGTTAGCGCTGCTGCCTCACAGCGCCAGGGACCCAGATTCGATTCCCGGTTTGGGTCACTGTCTGTGAGGAGTTTGCACGTTCTCCCCATGTCTGCTGGGTTTCCTCTGGGTGCTCCGGTTTCTTTCCACAGTCCAAAGATGTGCTGGTTATGTTGATTGACCATGTTAAATTGACCCTTAGCAGGGTAAATGTGTGGGTCACGGGAATAGGGCCTGGGTGGGATTGTGGTCGGTACAGACTCGATGGGCCGAGTGGCTTCCTCCTGTACTGTAGGGATTCTATGATTCCATGTGTGTGCGGCAGCAATGGCCCGTAGAACCATAAGAGGCAAAATGCAGGTCAGTACTTAAATGTCTTTGATAGTGGTGAAAAATATGCTATACAGCCCCTGATTTTCCTCACTCCAGTATTGTGCCTTTGCTCTGTCATTTAATCGGACTTTTCGAGGAGGTGATCGGATGTTTAAAAATTAAACTAAATTAAACCTTTTAAAATTATGTGGTAGAGCACTTGAAATGCCATAACATTTCAAGGCTATGGGCCAAGTGCTGGAAAGTAGGGTTAAAGTTAAAGTTTATTGATTAGTGCCACAAGTGAGCTTACATTAACACTGCAATGAAGTTACGGTGAAATTCCCCTAGTCACCATACTCCAGCACTTGTTCGGGCACACTGAGGGAGAATTTAGCATGGCCAGTGCACATAACCAGACATCTTTCGGACTGAGGGAGGAAACCAGAGCACCCGGAGGAAACCCATGTCGACACGAAGAGAACATGCAGACTCCGCACAGACAGTGACCCAAGCGGAGTATCGAACCTACATCCCTGGCACTGTGAGGCAGCAGTGTAGTTTTTGTCGGTGTAATCTCAATGGGCAAAGGGTCTCTTCTGTACTGTGTGACTCAGACCTCCCTAAGTCTTGATGTGGAGATGCCGGCATTGGACTGGGGTGGGCACAACACCAGGTTAAAGTCTAACTACAAGCTTTTGGAGTACTGCTCTTTCCTCAGGTGAGTCACTCACCTGAGAAAGGAGCAATGCTCCAAAAGCTCGTGATTCCAAATAAACCTGTCTCCAGAGGTTGGAAAAACTTGGTTTGTTCTCACTGGAGCGATGGAGGTTGAGGGGAGACCTGATAGAATTCTACAAGATTATGAGAGGCATGGACAGAGTGGATCGTCAGAAGCTTTTTCCCAGGGTGGAAGAGTCAATTACTAGGGGGCACAGGTTTAAGATGTGAGGGGCAAGGTTTAAAGGAGATGTCCGAGGCAGATTTTTTACACAGAGAATAGTGGGTGCCTGGAACCCGTTGCCAGGGGAGGGAGTGGAAGCGGATACGGTAGTGACTTTTAAGGGACGTCTTGACAAGTACATGAATAGGATGGGAATAGAGGGATATGGTCCCTGGAAGGGTAGGGGGTTTTAGTGAAGTCGGGCAGCATGGTCGGTGCAGGCTTGGAGGGCTGATGGGCCTGTTCCTGTGCTGTAATTTTCTTTGTTCTTTGTTCTTACTGCTCCCTGAGTCTCTCCATATCTCTCTCTCCTTCTTTAAGATGCTTCTCAAATCCTAGCTCTTTGACCAAGCTTTTAGCCACCTGCCCTAACATCTCCTCATCTATTTCGCTCTCTGGTTTAGCTTCATAACATGCCTGAGAAGTGACTGTTAAAGGAGCTACATAAGTAGAAGTTGTTGTTGCAGTGGAGTGAGGAGAAGTGAAGGGACCCTGGAAGATATTAATGGGCTGCTTTGAGGAACATTTTATCCAACATCCAACGAGAATGTGTTTAGAAACCATAGAATCCGTACAGTACAGAAAGAGACCATTCGGCCCATCGAGTCTGCACCGACCACAATCCCACCCAGGCCCTACCCCCATATCCCTACATATTTACCCGCTAATCCCTCTAATCTACGCATCCCAGGACACTAAGGGGCAATTTTTTAGCATGGCCAATCAACCTAACCCGCACATCTTTGGACTGTGGGAGGAAACCGGAGCACCTAGAGGAAACCCACGCAGACACGAGGAGAATGTGCAAACTCCACACAGACAGTGACCCAAGCCGGGAATCGAACCCAGGACCCTGGAGCTGTGAAGCAGCAGTGCTAATCACTGTGCTACCGTGCTGCCCCGTTTCAACCCACACTGGGAGAAAACAATGAACAATGTGTGATTCTTCATCAAAAAAGATTAGCTTTGTGATGGCCTCATTAGGAGAGAATTTTGGACAGCATAATAGGTGGCAAGGTGGCACAGTGGTTAGCACTGCTGCCTCACAACAGTAAGGACCTGGGTTCGATTCTGGCCTTGGGTTACTGTCCTTGTGAAGTTTGCATGTTCGCCCCATGTCTGCATGGGTTTCCTCTGGGTGCTCCAGTTTGCTCCTACAGCCCAAAGATGTACGGGTTTGGTTGATTGCCCTTGCTAAATTGCCCCTTAGTGTCAGGAGGATTAACAGCATAAATATGTGAGGTTAGGAGGATGTAAAGGGCTTAGATGGGATGGTTGTCGGTGCAGGCTCAATGGGCCGAATGGCCTCCTTCTGCACTGTAGGGTTTCTAGGATTCTATGTTTTAGACAGGGCTCATGTAAAAGTTGGTGACAGTCATCACTGACATGCCAAATTTCCAGAAGACTAAGGAAATTTGGCATGTCGCCTATGGCTCTCACCAACTATTATAGATGCATTCTCTCTGGTCGTATCACAGCTTGGTGTGGCTCCTGCTCTGCCCAAGACCACAAGGAACTACAAAGGGTCGTGAATGTAACCCAGTCCATCACGCAAACCAGCCTCCCACTCACTGACTCCGCCTACACTTCCCACTGTCTCGAGAAAAGAGCCCCACACATCCCGGACATACTCTCTTCCACCTTCTTCCCTTGGGAAAAAGATACAAAAGTCTGAGGTCACGTATCAACCGACTCAAGAACAGCTCCTTCCCTGCTGCCTATCAGACTTTTGAATGGACCTACCTCACTTTAAGTTGATCTTTCTCTGCACTCTAGCTATGACTGTAACACTACATTCTACACTCTCTTCTTTCCTTCTCTACGAATGGTATGCTTTGTCTGTATAGCGTGCAAGAAACAATACTTTTCACTGTATACTAATACATGTGACAATAATAAATCAAATCAAATCAAATCATGGGCTACCAACCCTCCAGCATTGCCCTGGCATTTACCATAGTTGAGCATTAGTCTGTAGGTTATTCCTGTGAAAAGCCTGGATGAAACATCATGAGGTTGTTGAAATATTTTTTCCCATTCATTTTTCTTTGACCGCGTTAATTGATTAGCTTTCATAATGACTGGGCCTGGGAGGGGGAATGCTATGAGAATGAACAGGGCAGTTGGAGGTTAAAGGTCCTATATTGAATCCTCCAGGAACATATGTACCCACAGTTGACCGCCCTATGCCACATTACGATGAGAAAGGAGCTTTAAGGAAAACGATGGAAATATTTGGAGAAACAGAAACTGACAAAACGCCACCAGAACACCAGCAGTGCTCGAGATACTGTGAACGGAAAAGAGAAATCATTTCTTTCAATGGGGAATACGATCACAGAGCTGCCAACGGCTCATTATGGATTGAAATGACTGTGGTAAATCTTTCCAAGGTGAACAAACGCCCACTGTGGGGCCAACTATGTCGGCAGTGTAAGAAAAATAAAAAGCATTTTTTGTTGAAATGTACAGAGTAGAACCATTCTCATCACACAAGCTGTGAATGGAAGGTAGGGCAGCACGGTGGCACAATGGTTAGCACTGCTGCCTCACAGCACCAGGGACTCAGGTTCAATTCTGGTCACTGTCGGTGCGGAAAAAAGAACAAAGAACAGTACAGCACGGGAACATGCCCTTCAGCCCTCCAAGCCTGCGCCGATCATGATACCTGCCTAAACTAAAACCGTATGCATTTACAGGGTCCGCGTCCTTCCATTCCCATCCTATTCACGTATTCATCTAGTTGCCCCTTAAATGCCACTAAAGTACCTGCTCCCACCACCTCCCCGGGCAGCACGTCCCAGATATTAACATCCTCTGTGTAAAAAAACTTGCCTCGCACATCTCCTCTAAGCTTTTCCCCACGCACCTTAAACCTATGTCCCCGAGTACTTGACTTTTCTACCCTAGGAAAGAGCATCTGACTATCCACTCTGTCCGTGCCACTCATAATCTTGCGGACCTCTATCAGGTCGCCCCTCAACCTCCGTCATTCCAGTGAGAACAAACCGAATTTATCCAACCTCTCCTCATAGCTAATACCCTTCAGACCAGGCAACATCCTGGTAAACCTCTTCTGTATCCTCTCCAAAACATCCACATCCTTCTGGTAGTGTGGCAACCAGAATTGTACACAATATTCTAAATGAGGCCTAACTAAGGTTCTATACAGTTGCAGCATGACCTGCCAATTTTCATACTCAGTGCTCCAACTGATGAAGGCAAGCATGCCGTATGTCTTCCTGACTACCTTTTCCACCTGCGTTGCCACTTTAAGTGGTCAGTGAACATGTATGCCCAGATTTCTCTGCCTGACAATACTCCTAAGGGTTCTACCATTTATTGTATAATTCCTACATTCATTGGACCTTCCAAATGCATTATCTCACACTTGTAAAGTTTGCAAATTCTCCCGTGTCTGCGTGGGTTTCCTCTGGGGGCTCCAGGTTCCTCCCACAGATGTCCAAAGATGTGTGGGTTAGATTGATAGGCCTTGCTAAATTGCCCCTTAGTGTCAGGGGTATATGTGGGGTTATGGGGATAGGAACTGGGTGGGATTGTTGTCAGTGCAGGCTCGATGGGCCAAATGGCTTCTTTCTGCATTGTAGCTTCTATGATTCTAAGAGTGGAAAAGTGCTCAGATGGAGATTTAGGGCAGGATTTTCCAGGCCTTCCTGCCGGCGGGATCTTCTGGTCTTCCCTGCAGCGGGGCCGATGAGGCATTGAATTCTCCGTTCACATTAGCAGGACTGGAAAATCCTGCCGGCGCGGAGGGCTGGAAAATTCCGGCCATGCAAATAAATGGCAAATCAGCCACAGTTTTGTTAAATAGCAGATGGAACAGGTTCGCGGGGCTAAATGACAATCCTTATTTCTATACAGGTATAGTTAAAAAATTGGAATGCATAGAAAGAAGACAACAAATTTACAATTTGAACCAAAATAGTAATTCACAGATTTAATAAAATCCGGTCGCATTTTGTGGTAATGTTCTCAAGGCATTCGAATAGAAAAATAGCTGGGGGGGCGGGTTGCTGTTTTCCCGTCCCACCTGGGAATCAGAGTGGGCAGGAGGGGGATGGACCATGTAAAGGTCCGTTGATCTCGGGTGTGATTTGTCGGTTTTGGGGCAAGCGTGGCCGGAAAATCTTGCCCCTGGTGTAACCAAGACAAAAAAAAAGCAAGCTAATATGCCAGTTGATAGCAAGAATAATAAAACCAAAAGAGTGATTGAAACTATGTCTTGACAATGTGACTCAATGCATAGCTGTAGAAATCGTAACAAATTTACGATTCTCAAACCAATGACAGAAGTTTTGACAAGGTCAAATTCCTGTATGATGCAATGCCGCAGAATATTTCAGGCAAGATTAGGGGAGATGGCAACAGAAAGTGAGAAAGACCAGTGTTATGGACAGTCTATAATTTTTAAGTTGAACATGTGTTTGAGTGTTAATAAAGGCAAATTGGTTTCAGTTTCATTTTAGGTTGTTTGTGAATCTTTGGTGTCTGGAAGCCTGAATAAATTCCTGATTGGAATTCTCCGTTCATGCCGGCAGGATTCTTTGTTCCCACTGGCAGAGCACTCCCGTCTGCGGGTTTCCCGCCGGCGTGGGGTGACATCAATGGGAATTCCCATTGCCAGAGAACCCCTACCGCTGGCAAACAATGTGCCACCTCCCACCAGCGGGGAACGCATGGCTGGAAGGCTGGAGAATCTCGCCTCAGATTTTTTCAGTTGGTTTGTATAAACATAATATATATATTATATTACACATTACAAACCCTAAAGTTAAAGAGACGGGTTAATTGTTGAGTGGTTGTGGTCTCCTTACACTCTGCGTCAATTCTGTGAAGCATCTTTCATAAATAAAAGCTGTAGTTTATTGTTACCACAAAGTTGAAATTCCTCATCTTTGAAGGATGTTCAGGCAAATAAATCTGAACATAATCACAGAATTCAGCAGCACCGGAACGGTTCCAATAAATCGATCTTCAAAAATGCATCAAGATTGTCACAGCACTGTCAAAGTCCAAACGTTAGGAGGAGATGATTTTGTTTTACCTGGTGTTTTAGCACAAGTTGTAGACATGGTTAGCAGAGGCCTGGTGGCACGGTGGTGGCACAGTGGTTAGCTCTGCTGCCTCACAGCGCCAAAGACCCAGGTTCGATTCCAGCCCCAGGTGATAGTCTATGTGAAGTTTACACTTTCTCTCTGCCTCGATGGGTTTCCTTCGGGTGCTCCGGATTCCTCGCTCTGCCCTGTTAGGTTAATTGTGATGTGGAGATGCCGGCGTTGGACTGGGGTAAACACAGTAAGAAGTTTAACAACACCAGGTTAAAGTCCAACAGGTTTATTTGGTAGCAAAAGCCACACAAGCTTTCGAGGCTCTGAGCCCCTTCTTCAGGTGAGTGGGAATTCTGTTCACAAACAGAACTTATAAGACACAGACTCAATTTACATGAATAATGGTTGGAATGCGAATACTTACAACTAATCCAGTCTTTAAGAAACAAAACAATGGGAGTGGAGAGAGCATCAAGACAGGCTAAAAAGATGTGTATTGTCTCCAGACAAGACAGCCAGTGAAACTCTGCAGGTCCACGCAACTGTGGGAGTTACAAATAGTGTGACATAAATTCTGATTCTAGGATCGCATGATAAAGACTCAGGAGGAAAAAAGCAGAAATATTTATGTGAAATAGTGTGACATAAACCCAATATCCCGGTTGAGGCCGTCCTTGTGTGTGCGGAACCTGGCTATCAGTTTCTGCTCCGCGACTCTGCGCTGTCGTGTGTCGCGAAGGCCGCCTTGGAGAACGCTTACCCGAATATCAGAGGCCGAATGCCCGTGACAATTGGCCATGCTAAATTGCCCCTTAGTGTCGGGGGATTAGCAGGGTAAATAGGTGAGGTTACGGGGATAGGGCCTGGGTGAGATTGTTTTCGGTACAGGCTCGATGGGCCGAATGGACCTCTTCTGTCGGGATTCTATGATATTATGAAATCACCATGTCAAGAGTGATGTTCAGGTTGCCCAGGGCTAGAAGAGACAGTCTAGACCAAGAGCCCCAACCCGGGGGAGAGTGCTGAGGTCTCTTTAATCTCCATTCCCTTGACACCTGGCGGCCTTCCAAATCACTCCGTTCTAGAGGAGGGATTCTTCTTTCTCTCTCTTAGAAGCTGCAGGCCTGAGCAGACTCCTTTCAAGTCCTCTGACTGACAGGATAAGTCACTTTCGCTGAGGTGGGGGAAGGGGAAGAGTTCCCTTCTCCATAGCTGCTCACTCAGACCCATTTTTTAACACTACATATATTCCTAGTCTCTGAGTCTTCCTGGAAAGCAGAAATACTTGGAAATCCTTTGAAGTTCTTTACTTTTCTTTAAAAAACCTTTCCTTTTGTTCAATTTTATAGTGCAGCTAAACCTTTGATAGCCTAATGGCTTTTTGCACAGCATGCAGTGTTTGTCTCCCTTCATGGCCAAAAGCCCCGGAGTTACCCCCCATTGATCCTAACTGCAATGTTCATACAAAAGAGAACCTGAGAGCACTTAGCTGCTTCGAAACAATGGGTGGCATGGTGGCACTAGGGACCTGAGTTCAATCCCTGGCTTGGGTCACTGTCTATGTGGAGTTTGTACGTTCTCCCCGTGTCTGTGTGGATTTCTTCCGGTTGCTCCGGATTCCTCCCACAGTCTGAAAAACATGCTGGTGAGGTGCATTGAGCCGAACAGGTGCCGGAGTGTGGCGACTCGGTGAATTTCACAGTAACTTCATTACAGTGTTAATGTAAGCTTTGCTTGTGACTAATAAATAAATAAACTTTAACTCTGACCACAAGCAGGGGGTCATCATTTCCGTTGTGGGAGAAGGGGGCCTCTCAGTGACCACAGAGATCGGGGAACCTTTAACATGAGCAGACTCGTTGGTCTGATTCTCGCTTAGAGTCTTTAAGCTGGTGGATATGTGAGAGGTCCGGGGTTCAAATCCTGAACGAGCCCTTCAGGGCTGGCACAGTGACACAGTGGTTAGCACTGCTGCCTCACAGCGCCAGGGACCAAGGTTCAATTCCGGCCTCAGGTTACTGTCTGTATGGAGTTTGCACATTCCCCCCGTGCCTGGGTAGGCTTCTTCTGGGTGCTCCAGTTTCCTCCCACAGTCCAAAGATGTGGATCAGGTTGATTGGTCATGCTAAATTGACCCTAGTGTCAGGGGAATTAGCAGGGTAAATACGCGGGTTTATGGGAATAGGGCCTGGGTGGGATTGTGGTCAGTGCAGGCTCGATGGGCTAAATGGCCTCCTTCTGCACTGTAGGGATTCTATGATTCTATGAAAAAGGGCGCCCTGATCTTTGGGCAGCTGGTCTGGCCTGCGTGTCTCTTGCGATGCATAAATTTGCTGAGGAGAATCAGCTGAGAGAATCCCATCTTGGAGGCACTGCTGATGCAAATGAGGAACACTGCCGTTTTCCCACTGGTGGGTGGACTTAGAGTCCGATTGGGAAAATCAGCATATCCTTTCTCAAGTAAGGAGACCAAAACTGTACACAGTACTCCAGGTGTGGCCTCACCAGCACCTTATACAGCTGCAACATAACCTCGCTGTTTTTAAACTTCATCCCTCTAGCAATGAAGGACAAAATTCCATTTGCCTTCTTAATTACCTGCTGCACCTGCAAGCCAACTCCTTGAGATTCCTGCACAAGGACACCTAGGTTTCTCTGCACAGCAGCATGCTGCAATTCTTTACCATTTAATAATAGTCCATTTTGCTGTTATTCCTACCAAAATGGATGACCTCACATTTTCCAACATTGTACTCCATCTGCCAGACTCTCGCCCACTCACTTAGACTATCTATATCCCTTTGCAGACTTTCAGCGTCCTCTGCACACTTTGCTCTGCCACTCATCTTAGTGTCATCTGCGAATTTTGACACACTACTCCAACTCCAAATCATCTATGTAAATCGTAAACAATTGTGGTCCCTGAGGCACATCACTAGTCACTGATCGCCAACCAGAAAAACACCCATTTACCCCACTCTTTGCTTTCTGTTAGTTAACTAATCCTCTATCCATGCTAATACATTACCCATAACACCGTGCACCTTTATCTTATATAGCAGTCTTTGGTGCAGCACTTTGTCTGGAAATCCAGATACACCACATCCACAGGTTCCCCATTGTCCACTGCACATGTAATGTTCTCAAAGAATTCAACCAAATTAGTCAAACATGCAGAACTGCAGGCTAGTTAATGAAGCTTCAACCTTCGAGATGATGCCTTGGGAGTGTGCATGGTTGTCCCATTTAGAAGAGCAGCCATCTTTAAGATATCAGATGATTGCTATCTCACTGAATGTGTTCACAGACTAGAATTTGTCTAAAGGTATTAACATTAACACCGCACAGAGTTGGAAGTGGGGACAATCCATGATCAGATCAGCGTTGCCTGTAATAAATGTAAATTGCAAAAACAATGAACCGATTATTTTTGCTGTGGTCTCCATTCAGTCTCCAAAACCAAATCCAAATGGGTTACCATTTGCACTAATTTATCAGAAAAACCTCGCATCAATTTGTTTTGCCAAAAGATGCATCTGTGCGCCCGATAAAGTAAACAGTTGTAAGTCAAGCGCACAAATGTGGAACAACGCATTTCATAGCTAAGTCTGCTCGATGATAATTTCCACAAGCATTCAAAACTGATTTATTCCAAGACTCAGAATGGAGTAAGCGCAGCAGTGAAAATATTCTTGCTAAACATGGGTTAAAACCAGTTAAAAAGGCACTTCACATATGCTGACGAGAAGCTTTAGAAATCGATTCCCGTCTTTTTAGCAAGTGCACAATCCTAAAAGGGAGCAGTTTAACTAAGCTCAGAAGAAACCCAGAGACACCTTTTTTTGAGGAATTGAGTCATTGGAAAAGGTCAATTTGACTGAACAAGAGAGTGTGGTCCTATCGAATGGGACCTCCAAAACCAATTTCAGGAAGTGCTTAGCATGTTCAATTTGGGCTGTATAATCCTGGGCCAAGCTACATGATGAGTGTGATCTCAGTCAGTTGTCAAACAGTCTCCCCCATCCACCCCACATCATAAAGAGAAGTTCCATTGTTAATAACATCAAATCCCATCATTGTCTATTTGACACACCATGAAGTAAACCTTTTCCTGCCTTAATATTGCAGTCAAGGCACATGTCCCATTTTCTGTGGTATAAACAGTAATGCTGTAAATGCATTTAGGATCTAAGAGAGAAAGTTAGCTTAACGTTTTGTACATTCGCCTTCATCAAAACGTGCAAAGAGCTGCAAATGAAACACCAATCCATCTTTCTCTTTTCGATACTGACCGCCCTTTATGTTCTTGCGGTATTTTCTATTTTTGCCTCTCAATTCGCAGCCTTACTTTTCATCCTTTATATTTATTAAAAAATTGTCCTTTACAATAAATCTATACTCTATTATAATAAATCCATATTCCATTACCTTTGCAACACCTGTTAAAATCTCAGTGCCATCTCAGGAAACTGAGACGTGCTTCATAAAAGTTGTCCTCCATTAGAACTTGGAGCAAAAACCAAAATAATAATATAAGCGGCATCAAGTCTCATTAGTCTGGCAATACGTATTTGCAATCTTCACAGGAACATGTTTGGATATATATGTGCATCTGGTAGATTAATTGTTGCTAGATTGTGAATTGATTGATGACAGTAAATATGCATTTCCCCTTCCGTATGTGTGTTTCTATTAAGCAGAACAGCAAAAAAACTCCAGAAGCCAATTGTTTGCCCTGCAAGATGATCACAAGAGCAGTGGAGGTTCGGGATTTGGTACCGAATAGCGTTTTATCTCAATTTGCTTTTGGTCTCTCCATTTTTATTATCTCTCTCTCCCCCCACACTGCTTTCCTTAGCTTTTATTTTGACTTATCAGTGGTTGGTGCTGCTGCCTCACAGCACCAGGGACCCGGGTTCAATTCCTGCCTCAGGTCACTGTGCGTGTGGAGTTTGCACATTCTCCCCGTGTCTGCATGGGTTTCCTCCGGGTGCTCCGGATAGATCCCTGAAATGGTCTACATGGGCGGCACGGTAGCACAGTGGTTAGCACCGCTGCTTCACAGCTCCAGGGACCTGGGTTCGATTCCCGGCTTGGGTCACTGTCTGTGTGGAGTTTGCACATTCTCCTCGTGTCTGCGTGGGTTTCCTCCGGGTGCTCCGGTTTCCTCCCACAGTCCAAAGATGTGCGGGTTAGGTTGATTGGCCATGCTAAAATTGCCCCTTAGTGTCCTGGGATGTGTAGATTAGAGGGATTAGTGGGTGAAATGTGTGGGGATATGGGGGTAGGGCCTAGGTGGGATTGTGGTCGGTGCAGACTCGATGGGCCAAATGGCCTCTTTCTGTACTGTAGGGTTTCTATGATCTATGATCTTATGTCCTTTTTGTCCAGAGGGCTAGAACTCTAAGGGGTAGGAGTCATACCCCAACCGGACACAACCCTGGTCAGACCACAGATGGAATGCTGCACAGTTCTGGGCCACACACATTAGGATGGATATATTGGACTTGGCAAGTGCTCAGGGCCGGTTTATCAGAATGATGCCTGGACTCTAAGCTTTATCCTGATCATTGGACCAGTAATCCAGAAACCCAGGGCAAGATCTGGGGACCCGGGTTCACATCCCACTGCGGCAGAAGGTGAAATTTGAATTCAATAAAAAAATCTGGAATTAAAAGTCTATCAATGACCATGAAATCATTGTCGATTGTCATAAATACCCATCTGATTCACTAATGCCCTTTAGGGAAGGAAATCTGTTGTTTGTATCCGGTCTGGTCTACATGGGCGGCACTGTGGTACAGTGGTTGGTGCTGCTGCCTCACAGCACCAGGGACCCGGGTTCAATTCCTGCCTCAGGTCACTGTGCGTGTGGAGTTTGCACATTCTCCCCGTGTCTGCATGGGTTTCCTCCGGGTGCTCCGGATAGATCCCTGAAAGTTGGCACCCAGGTTGATAGGGTTGTTAAGAAGGCGTATGGAGTGTTAGCTTTTATTGGTAGAGGGATTGAGTTTCGAAGCCAGGAGGTCATGTTGCAGCTGTACAAAACTCTGGTGCGGCCGCACTTGGAGTATTGCATACAATTCTGGTCGCCGCATTATAGGAAAGATGTGGAAGCATTGGAAAGGGTGCAGAGGAGATTTACTAGGATGTTGCCTGGTATGGTGGGAAGGTCTTATGAGGAAAGGCTGAGGGACTTGAGCCTGTTTTCGTTAGAGAGAAGAAGGTTAAGAGGTGACTTAATAGAGGCATACAAGATGATCAGAGGATTAGATAGGGTGGATAGTGAGAGCCTTTTCCTCAGATGGTGATAGCTCGCATGAAGGGACATAGCTTTAAGTTGAAGGGTGATAGATATAGGACAGATGCCAGAGGTAGGTTCTTCACTCAGAGAGTAGTAAGGGCGTGGAATGCCCTGCCTGCAGCAGTAGTGGACTCGCCAACATTAAGGGCATTTAAATGGTCATTGGATAAACATATGGATGATATTGGAATAGTGTAGGTTAGATGGGCTTTAGATTGCTTTCACTGGTCGGCGCAACATCGAGGGCCAAAGGGCCTGTACTGCGCTGTAATGTTCTATGTTCTATGTTTCCTCCCACAGTCCAAAGATGTGCGTATTAGATTGATTGGCCTTACTAAATTGACCCTAATGTCAGGGGACTAGCAGGGTAAATATGTGGGGTTACCGGAATAGGGCCTATGTTTGATTTTGGCCGGTGCAGACGCGATGGGCCGAATGGCCTCTTTCTGCACTGTAGGGATTTTATGATTCTACTCTATGTTACTTCAGACCCACAGAAATGTGGTTGACTCTTTAAACACCCTCTGAAATGGAGGGCAGTTAGGGAAGGGAAATAAATGCTGGCCCAGCCAGTGATGCCCACATCCCATAAATTAATTTAAAAAAGTACCCTATGAACCTTTCCTGGGATCTCTTGATAAGCACCACAAGATCACTCTGTTCTTCTGAAGTTCATAGTGTCCTGCCATTCATTGTCTTGTTATTGCTTCTAAAGTGCATCACCTCGCACTTTTCAGGCTTAAATTCCATCTGACACTGATCTATCTACCTGACCCACCCATCTGTATCTTCCTGCACCTTAAAGACCTTCTTTCTCACTGTTAACCATGCTGACAATCATAGAATCATAGAATCCCTACAGTGCAGAAGGAGGCCATTCGGCCCATCGAGTCTGCACCAACCACAATCCCACCCAGGCCCTACCCCCACATATTTTACCCGCTAATCCCACTAACCTACGCATCACAGGACTCTAAGGGGCAATTTTTAACCTGGCCAATTAACCTAACCTGCACATCTTTGGACCGTGGGAGGAAACCGGAGCACCCGGAGGAAACCCACGCAGACACGAGGAGAATGTGCAAACTCCACACAGACAGTGACCCGAGCCGGGAATCGAACCCGGGACCCTGGAGCTGTGAAGCAGCAGTGCTCACCACTGTGCTACCGTGCCGCCCCGATAGAAATCATAGAAACCTACAGTGCAGAAGGAGGCCATTCGGCCCATCAAGTCTGCACCGACCACAATCCCACCCAGGCCCTACCCCCACATATTTTACCCGCTAATGTACACATCTCAGGACTCTAAGGGGCAATTTTTAACCTGGCCAATCAACCTAACCCGCACATCTTTGGACCGTGGGAGGAAACCGGAGCACCCGGAGGAAACCCATGCAGACACGAGGAGAATGTGCAAACTCCACACAGACAGTGACCCGAGCCGGGAATCGAACCCGGGACCCTGGAGCTGTGAAACAGCAGTGCTAACCACTGTGCTACCGTGCCGCCCTATCTTTGTGTCACCCGCAAACTTAGTTAGCATTCCTCCCCATCATGCCCATATTCTCATCTATATTGTTTATGTATATCTTGAACAATAAGGGGCCCAGCACTAAGCCCTGTGGTATGCCATGGACACGGGCCTACCACCCTCTGCCTCCTACCACTCAGCCAATTTTGGATCCATCTCCAAATTACCCCGGATCCCATGTGTCTTTACCTTCTTTATCAGTCTCCCATGTGGGACATTATCAAAGGTTTTGCTGAAATCCATATGAACGACGTCAACTGCACTATCCTCATCTAAACAACCGACCGGGTCCTCAAAGAATTCGTTCAAATGAACAGAGCTAATGGTCAGGGCAAAATATTGGAGTGGGGAAAATCAGAGATGTGTATAAGCAAAAGAGAAAATGCTGGAAAGTCTCAGCAGGACTGGCAGCATCTGTGAGGAGAAAAAAGAGCTGACGTTTCGAGTCCAAATGACCCTTTGTCAAAGCTAAAAAGCGTAGAAAGTGGGAGATATTTATACTGCAGGGTGAGGGAATGAAAGATGAGTCATAGCCACAAAAACAAGGGGAAAGGCTGCTAATGGCAGAGAGAATAGAAGGTGTGAATGGCCAAACAGCATAGAAACTGAAATCAGAGGGTAAACTGTGACAGATGAAGATGTTGGGGGAGGGGGGAGATGGGTGGGAAAGAGGTAAAATTGATAAAAAAGTGGGAAAGGGGAACCAAAGAGGGAGAAAAGACAAGGAAGGGGGAAAAGCGGGGATAAGAGGTAGTGTTGGGCAAGAGGTAGTGTTGGGCAAATTAATGGGGCTAAAGGTAGACAAGTCTCCTCGTCCTGATGGAATGCATCCCAGTGTACTAAAAGAGATGGCGGGAGAAATAGCAAATGCACTAATGGTGATTTACCAAAATTCGCTGGACTCTGGGGTGGTTCCCACCAATTGGAAAACAACAAATGTGATGCCACTTTTTTAAAAAGGAGGTAGACAAAAGGCGGGTAACTATAGGCCGGTTAGCTTCTGTAGTAGGGAAAATGCTTGAATCTATCATCGAGGAAGAAATAGCGAGACATCTGGATATAAATTGTTTCATTGGTAAGATGCAGCATGGGTTCATGAAGGGAAGGTCATGTTTGACTAATTTGGTGGAATTCTTTGAGAACATTACATGTGCAGTGGACAATGGGGAACATGTGGATGTGGTGTATCTGGATTTCCAGAAGGCATTTGACAAGGTGCCGCTCCAAAGACTGTTTATGTATATCTTGAACAATAAGGGGCCCAGCACTAAGCCCTGTGGTATGCCATGGACACGGGCCATCTTTATAAGATAAAGATGCACGGTGTTACGGGTAATGTATTAGCATGGATAGAGGATTGGTTAACGAACAGAAAGCAAAGAGTGGGGGTAAATGGGTGTTTTTCTGGTTGGTGATCAGTGACTAGTGGTGTGCCTCAGGGATCAGGCTTGGGACCGCAATTGTTTACGACTTACATAGATGATTTGGAATAGGGGACCAAGTGTAGTGTGTCAAAATTCGCAGATGACACTAAGATGGGTGGCAGAGCAAAGTGTGCAGAGGATGCTGAAAGTCTGCAAAGGGATATAGATAGTCTAAGTGAGTAGGCGAGGGTCTGGCAGTTGGAGTACAATGTTGATAAATGTGAGGTCATCCATTTTGGTAGGAATAACGGCAAAATGGACTATTATTTAAGTGGTAAAAAATTGCAGCATGCTGCTGTGCAGAAGGACCTGGGTGTCCTTGTGCAGGAATCTCAAGGAGTTGGTTTGCAGGTGCAGCAGGAAATTAAGAAGGCAAATGGAATTTTGCCCTTTATTCCTAGAGGGATGGAGTTTAAAAACAGCGAGGTTATGTTGCAGCTGTATAAGGTGCTGGTGAGGCTACACCTGGAGTACTGTGTGCAATTTTGGTCTCCTTACTTGAGAAAGAATATACTGGCACTGGAGGGGGTGCAGAGGAGATTTACTAGGTTGATTCCAGAGTTGAAAGGGTTGGCTTATGAGGAGAGACTGAGTAGACTGGGGCTATGTTCGTTGGAATTCAGAAGAATAAGGGGAGATCTTATAGAAACATATAAGATTATTAAGGGAATAGATAAGATAGAAGCAGGGAAGTTGTTTCCACTGGCAGGTGAAACTAGTCATGATGTGGAGATGCCGGCGTTGGACTGGGGTGAACACGGTAAGAAGTCTCACAACACCAGGTGAAACTAGAATCAGGGGGCATGGCCTCAAAATAAGGGGAAGCAGATTTAGGACTGAGTTGAAGAGGAACTGCTTCACACAAAGGGTTGTGAATCTGTGGAATTCCCTGCCCAGTGAAGCAGTTGAGGCTAGCTACATCATTGAATGTTTTTAAGGCAAGGATAGATACAGTTTTGAACAGTAAAGGAATTAAGGGTTATGGTGAGCGGGCGGGTAAGTGGAGCTGAGTCCACGAGAAGATCAGCCATGATCTTATTGAATGGCGGAGCAGGCTCGAGGGGCCAGGTGGCCTACTCCTGCTCTTAGTTCTTATGTTCTAATGTTCTTAAAATAGGGGGAGTGGGGGGGGGGGGTGGGGGGGGGGGGGGAAGAAAAATAGAGAAAGACAATAAAGAAATAAAAGGTAAAGAACAGTATAAAAATGTGTATAAACATATTTTTCACCTCTATCAAAGGCAGTTAAGGACTGACCTGCATTGTGCCTGTTATGGCTCTGAGGACCATTGCTGTCACCCACACTTCAAGATGTTGTTTCCAGTTCTTCCACCCTCAGTCTCATTTGATTTGGGAGCCGTAAGCCTGACATGTCTCACACCATTGTAAAAATTTGTAACCTATTTTAACAGCAGAATGTTTGAAAGAAAAGAAAATAGGCACGATCTTACCGCCTCTTCACACCGCGCTCCCGCTGCAGTAAAGACATACACTGGAATTTTACCATCCTTCATGGGAATCGGGGGAGGTGAGGGGAGGACAATGGGCAGGTCTGTTGACCTCGGGTGCGATTTTACGGTTTCAGGACGAGCGAGACTGTAAAATCCCACCCATAAAATCCCAACAGGCGCTGGAGTGTGTCGACCAGTGGATTTTCACAGTAACTTCATTGCAGTGTTAATGCAAGCCTACTTGCGACACTAATAAATAAACTTCAAACTTTACTAATCCTCCGAACACTATGGGACACTAAGGGGCAATTTAGCACGGCCAATCCACCCAACCTACACATCTTTTGGACTGTGGGAGGAAATCAGAGCACCTAGAGGAAACCCATGCAGATACAGGGAGAACATGCAAACTCAACACAAGTCTGGCGACAAGGCAAATCTCCGTTCACTGAAATGGGATGGGAAAAATCCGCTGGTGTGAACAGTGGGAAAATTCTGGCCAACATGTCTGTATTTTTATTTGTAATGTTTAGCTCCAGCTCAGCACATGACGTTTATACATCAATCCCACCTGTAATCACTAGATAGCTCTATGCAACATGTTACAGATCCTGATAAGAAGGGACACAGTAATAGACTATTTCAGATGTTTCCTCTGACGTTTGTTATTTGACGTGTCTAAATATCTAATCCATCTCTGTACTTCACACATCATACATCGAACCAACCTGGAAAACCAATTATAATGGGGGCCAGGGTGGGGGAAAATAAGATTTTTACTTTGCTAACAATAGAATAGAATCACCGAGATTTACAGCATTGAAACAGGCGCTTCAGCCCAACTTGTCCATGCCGCCCAGTTTTTACCGCTAATCTAGTCCCAATTGCTCACATTTGGCCCATATCCCTCTATACTCATCTTACCCAAGTAACTGTCTAAATGCTTTTTAAAGCATAGTGGCTCTGTGGTTAGCATTGCTGCCTCACAGCACCAGTGACCCAGGTTCGATTCCCAGCTTGGGTCATTGTGTGGAGTCTGCATGTTCTCTCCGTGTCTGAGTGGGTTTCCTCCACGTGCTCCGGTTTCCTCCCACAATCCAAAGACGTGCAGGTAGGTGGATTGGCCATGCTAAATTTTCCCTCAGTGTACCCGAACAGGTGCTGGAATGTGGTGACCAGGGGATTTTCACAGTGACTTCATTGCAGTATTAATGTAAGCCTACTTGTGACGAATAAATAAATAAGTAAACTTTAAAAGGCAAAATTGTACCCGCCTCTACTCCTGCCTCTGACAGCTCTTTCCAGACACTCACCACCCTCTGAGTGAAGACATTGGGCCTGATTTTACCATTTTCATTCTAAGTGATGAATCTGGGTGCAATTCAGATCCGACTTGGGAATCTGCTTTCAGACGCCCCCAGACGCACTTAGCCTGAAAAAAAATCGCGAGTCTGAATCACGCTGTGGGCGGGGCTTATCACGCCCAAAATGAGCGGAGCTCTGAACTATGCAGGCGCAGTTGGAAAAAAAATTGAAAATCGCGCCGCTGTCACATCACTCCCGGACCGCAAAAAGTGAATAAAGCGGCCCGGGAGTGATGGTCCCCACAGACATCACTCCCACCCCTATAACATAACTTCCCCCCTTATCCACCCACCTCCCGCTACCCAGACCGATCGCGACCCTCTGCCCCCTTTCTTTCCCACCGATCGCCCGCAGAGTGGCAGCGGAGCCCCCCTGCCCCTGCTCCCCTCCCCCCAAAGATCCATGTGGCCTCCCCCCCCACCAGAGATACATCGTACCCACCTCCCCGCACCCCCCCCCAACCAGAGAATGATCTGGCCTCCTCCCTCCCCCCCATCCACCAGAGATATATCTGACCCGCCTCCTCCTCCCCACCACCAGAGAATGATCTGACCCACTTCCTCCTCCCCCCCCCCCACCACACCAGAGAATGATCTGACCTGCCTCCCTCCCCCCCACCCCCCGCCTCCCCACCACACCAGAGAATGATCTGACCTGCCTCCCTCCCCCTCCACCACCAATCTGAGTCAGAGAGCCGCTGGAAGCGCTGAACTTACCCCTTCAGTAGCTGGAGCGCCCGAAATTGATTTTTTGCTGAGCATGTCTGTTTTGCGCCGAATCTGGACGCGCGAACGCGGTGGTAAAGGGGGAAATGCTGATAAAGTTGGGCGGGCAGGGGTCCTGGGTGTGCAAGTCCACAGATCCTTGAAGGTGACATCACAGGTGGAGATGGTGGTGAAGAAGGCATATGGCATGCTTGCCTTTATCGGACGGGGCATAGAGTATAAAAGTTGGGGTCTGATGTTGCAGATGTATAGAACGTTGGTTCGGCCGCATTTGGAATACTGCGTCCAGTTCTGGTCGCCACACTACCAGAAGGACGTAGAGGCTTTGGAGAGAGTGCAGAGGAGGTTTACCAGGATGTTGCCTGGTATGGAGGGGCTTAGTTATGAGGAGAGATTGGGGAAACTGGGGTTGTTCTCACTGGAAAGACGGAGGATGAGGGGAGACTTAATAGAGGTGTATAAAATTATGAAAGGCATAGATAGGGTGAACGGTGGGAAGCTTTTCCCCAGGTCGGTGGTGACATTCACGAGGGGTCATAGGTTCAAGGTGAAGGGGGAGAGGTTTAACACGGATATCAGAAGGACATATTTTACACAGAGGGTGGTGGGGGCCTGGAATGCGCTGCCGGGCAAGGTGGTGGAGGCGGACACACTGGGAACGTTTAAGACTTATCTAGATAGCCATATGAATGGAGTGGGAATGGAGGGATACAAAAGAATGGTCTCGTTTGGACCAGGGAGCGGCACGGGCTTGGAGGGCCGAAGGGCCTGTTCCTGTGCTGTATTGTTCTTTGTTCTTTGACGAAGGGTACTCTGTCCACCGTGTCCCGTGTTTGTCTTCTGAGGAGGTCGGAATAGTTTACTAACTGAATAGAATCGCGACTCTTCTTTAGGACCAGGGAACCAGAGACTGTCATTTGAAACTGACCAATGGAAGCATTTAGAAATGTGTGGGAACTGATGTGACCTGAATGGAATTAATCCTCACTGTAGCAAAGATACAAAGAATTGCTGGAGTTTTATTAGCATTTAGCACAGTTGGATAAAGCTGGTAGATACAGATAGAAGCATGAATGCTGCCCTAAGTTCAGCTGATCCTTTAATTTCATCCCAAGGCAGCAATCTTCCCGACGAGGCTACATTTTTTGTTCGAGTGGAGCTGCTCCAGTGGGCCCTATTCTTATGATAGCTTTGGTTTGGCCATTTCAGATAAAATTAAAGATTAGCCCTGTGAGTGTGGGATTTTATTCACATGTAGAACGATAAGAATAAGAAATCTACTTGTAGAGCACCTTCCAAAACATCATGACCTCCCAAAGTGTGTTGCAGCTAATAGATTCCTTCTGAAACACGGTCATTGCTGCAATGTCGACGGCACTGGCTTGGAAATATACCATCTTTCCTTCAATGTCACTGGGTTAAAATCCTGTAGCTCGCTCCCTAACAGCACTGTGGGTGCACCTACACCACAGGGATTGCAGAGGTTGAGAAGCTCAGCACTACTTTCTCAAGGGCAATTAGGGATGGGCAATAAATGCCAGCCAAGCCATTTCAGCCCTTTGCTGAATAAAAGTAAAAATCATGGCAACCAATGTATGCACAAGAAGCTCCCACAAGCAAGAATGTGATAATTATTCTTTGAACAATCTCAGTGAATGTCCTCCTTCATTGTAATACAATCCAAAACTGTTTTACGTTTTCGTACAGGACAGTGATGTTTTTATATTTTCCATGGGTCGTTGCTCCAGTCCAGTGAATCTGTTGTTCATGACACTGGGATTTGGGTTTGATAGAATTGTTGCTTTCTCCAAAGCACTTATCAAAAGTGTGAGGTGGCTCGGTGGCACAGTGGTTAGCACTGCTGCTTCACAGTGCCAGGAACCAGGGTTCGATTCCTGGTTTGGGTCACTGTCTGTGCGGAGTCAGCGCGTTCTCCCTGTGTCTGCGTGGGTTTCCTCTGTGTGCTCCGGTTTTCTCCCACAGTCCGAAAGACGTGCTGATTAGGTGCATTGACCTGAACAGGCACCAGACTGTGGCGACTTGGGGGATTTCACAGTAACTTCATTGCAATGCTAATGTAAACCTCACTTGTGACTAATAAATAAACTTTAACTTTAAAAAGCATGCAACTGTACACAACTGGCTCTTTCCCAAAATTGACCGCACATTCTCAGTATAGAGCGTTGATAATGGAGCAATTCCTTTTGTGGCTGCACTCCTGCAGTGCTGAAGCTCTTGTGGAGGGTTCAGTCTGTTTATAGTAACAAAGTGAGACAACAATTGATTTGCCTCTGGTACCACGAATGAGATGATGCCCCTTATTTTGTGATGGGGAGATGCCGGCGATGGACTGGGGCAGGCACAGTAAGGAGTCTCGCAACACCAGGTTAAAGCCTAATAGGTTTATTTGGAATCACGAGCTTTCGAACGCTGCTCCTTCATCAGGTGAGTGATGAAGGACCCTGACAAAGAAGCAGCGCTCCGAAAGCTCGTGATTCCAAATGAACCTGTTGGACTTTAACCTGGTGTTGTCAGACTTCTTATTTATTTTATGATACACCTTGAGTGGAGGGCAGAGAAGATTAAACTCAAGTAAAATCCATGCATCAGATATGACAAAATGTAACATGATAATACTCCAAAAACAATTCACACTTTCCCCAGTTGCAATTTGCTATGTATTCGCCACGGGTCAGTTAACATATGAATAGCCCTGACCTATGAACACTTCTATTAACTCTTTACTAAAAGTTTACCAATGCCAGCTCTTAGGAGCTCTTAGGAGTCTAACTCAGACCACTTAGAATAATGTGTTTATGTGAGTTCTTGAGATAACATATATTTGAGACAGACTACCTTTTGTATGCTTCTGTAATCACATCTAATATTGAAGTCAATTATAGGCTACGACTTATGCGCAAGATTATGGTCAGTAACTAAAGCTAACCATAAACATGCCAATAATATGGTGAAAATACATACAATTTTTAAAGCTACCTTAACAGCAAATCTTGGATTTTCAAACAAATATTGATGAATGAAAAATATGCTTGCACATCCCCTATCCCAGGTATTTCTTTCTTAAACCCAAGGAAGGCAGAGTAAGAAGTCTCACAACACCAGGTTAAATTCCAACAGGTTCATTTGGTAGCACGAGCTTTCGGAGCGCTGCCCCTTCATCAGGTGAGTTGAACCTGGGGAAGGGGAATTCAGTGAAGGAACTCAACCCCTTGTGTCCAAAGATAGTTGACTGGCCTATTTCGGCTAATGGTGTTTTTAAAAGAAAACATCTTAGCAGAATTTTAAAACAACTTTGATTGTGAATTGTATTCCTGAAAATCATCACCGCTGTCTGAGAATGAAATTAATTAATTTGTTTCAGCCTCTGTAAAGCAGGTGGCTTATCTGGCTGTTCCCCAAATTACAAAGTCTAAAGGACATCTTGTTTATACATTTTGGCAACAATTCACGTTAGCAGCCATTTTTACGTCAAGTTGCCAATATCAATTTGTCATTTTTACAGTGCTAATTTAAACTAACATGTTGGAATTCTAAGATCCCCATCAAATCATATGTTTAAGGAAAATATAGAGCTTGAGAATCATTGTGAGAAAATAGAAATTTTCACACCTATTCTCTGGATTTCAACTCAAAAAGTCTGCAAACAATATTTCAAAACCAGTTTCTTGAATTATTTGGAGAATCACAGCCATTGATCACAGGAAGGGCCTTTAATCACTTCTCACAGAAAGGTTCTTTGCATTTTAATTACTTTGTGTAGACTTGTCCAGACATAAAGATCAGCTCAGGAGTTCCCACGGTTCCATTTGTATTGGCAAGAAAGATATGGTCACCTGACCTCTCAATTAGAATCACATAATCACAAAATAGTATAGTGCAGAAGAGACACTTCAGGCCATCGAGTCTGCACCAACGCATGAAATGCCCTGACCTGCCCACCTAATCCCACTTGCCAGCACTTGGCCCAGAGCCTTGAAAATTATGGCGTGCCAAGCACTCATCCAGGTACTTTTTAAAGGATGTGAGGCATCCCGCCTCCACCACCCTCCCAGATAGTACATTCCAGACCATGACCATCCCCTGAGTAAAAACGTTTTTCTTCAAATCCCCCCTCAACCTCCCACCCTTCACTTTTAACTTGTGCCCCTCATAACTAACCCTTCAACTAAGGGGAACAGCTGCTCCCTATCCACCCTGTCCATGCCCCTCATAATCTTGAACACTTCAATCAGGTTACCCCTCAGTTTTCTCTACTCCAGAGATAACAAGCCTATCCAACCTCTCTTCATAACTTAAATATTTCATTCCAGGCAGCATCCTGGTAAATATCCTTTGTATCCCCTCCAGTGCATTTTGATTCAAAGTAAAGTGTCTGCATTGAGTTTATATTTCATGAGTCCATATTATGTCCATCCCTCTTTGACCAAGATTTTGGTCATCTGATTTAATAACTCCTTCTGTGGTTTAGTATCATGTATTGTTTTATTATGCTCCTGTCATCCGCGTTAGGATATTTTATTCTGTTAAAGCTGTTATACAATATAAATTGTTGATATACTCCCTGAATTCCCTGTCCACCCCCCTCTACCTTTCTTTCTGAATCTTTAATGCTCTGATAACATTACCCATAGGTCAATACTTAACACAAAGCTTGGATTGTGAGAATCCCTTAGCTATTTAATCATTACCTGATAGCCAGGCAAGCAATGGTGTCTAGACAGTGATCAAGAGCAAGAAGTAAGGTTCATTTTCACCTTCCGAGCCTTTAGGTGCTGAACTGTGGCCAGTCAAGTTCAGTAAAAGTCATCAGGTTCAAAGCTCAAACTTTCACTATGATACTGCATGTTGGATTCTGCAATTGTATGTTAGTGTTTTAATTTAGTAATTTTAATTTTTAAAATCCCAAAAGTATTATTTGACTTCTTGCTGCTGAGATTGGCGCATTTTATTCTCATTTTCAGAATACAAAAAAAAAAGTTATTATCCATTAGCCAAGTTTCCCACTGAGATTTGTTTTGTTCAACAATTAACATCTGCTATGGTCATAATAACTGCCATTCAAACATCTTCATACTTCGTACTGTTCATAAAAGCCATTCAATAATGTGAATCCCCTCAAGTAATAAACCTGTTATAAAAACAACCAAACACATTTAATAAATGCATAAAATGCATCTTACAATTTTTAATTAAAATGTGAACACAGCCCCCTGCTGAGATAAGTGGTTCTATAGCTTTTGTAAAGCATTCAAGTATTCATAATAGCCACAGCTATCAAAACTATAAATGCAGATCAGAGACGGTGTTTTGTTTCAATTTCAAAGCAATTTTCCTATCAACTAATGGAGTGGAGTGGAAGGTTAGATGTTTTTAAAACTTTTAACGGCAGAACATTTTTTCTAAGCTTATTAACTTCTGGCATCTGATTAAAATCCAAAGCATGACATGAGTTTACCCAATATTTTCTCTGCAGTTGTGAATGCATTCTGACATGTTGTTCAATGGGAAAAGTACTTTAATGCATGTTTAGCGCAAGAATACCAAATTTCAAAATATCACAACTTATGCCATAGCAGAAAAGGGCTCCTCTTTTGCCACCAGTCGACTAGCCAAAAGCAGCATTTTAAAACAAAAGAGTTATTTTAGCCTGAACTCTATTACTGACAGAAACAAACAAATGGCAGGTTTATTCAAAAAAATTAAAAGAAAGTTCAAATGTTTATTATATATAGTATATATAATATATACAATATGTATATAATATATATGTAACATATATTACATATTATAACATATAATAAACCACTATAATATAGACCACCCCCACTGATTTCCCCCAAAGGCCCCGCACCCCCTCTGGCCCCACCCCCTTGGCACTGCCCAAGGCCGAGGCATTTCCACTTTGGCCTCTGGTCAGTGCCAGAGGGCCAGGCTGGCACAGCCAAGCTGACAATGCCCAGAGGGCACCATCCCTTACCCCTGACCTCCTGGGGAGCTTCCATTGCCCCTTTCACTCCAGCTGGGTCTGGCCACCAACTCCCCGTTAGTGGGGAGCTGTTGTAAACCCTGCTGGAGTGAAACACTCCTGATGGAGGCGGGGAGGCTAGCGGGCCCGAAGACTTCAGTATTTTAAACAGCACCATACCGATTTCTGGTGCGGAGCTGATGACGCCTGAAAACCAGGAGCCAGAGACTTGCGGAGGCCGTGGCATCCAGCGGGAAGCCTGCTAACAGCCTCCGCTTATGTCTCCCGGTCCGCTGTGCCGCTAGGGCATCGCTGCGGGCTGGGAGAATCCATTCCATCTACTTTGCGACAGAGCATTTAACAGTGACATGAGATGTTGTCAAAAACATTTAGCAGTTACCCATCAAATATTCCCAATTCGTCAGCGGACTTCCTCTTCTAGTCATGAACTATCCAATCAAGCAGACTTTTCTGGGCTTCCGGAGCAAACACACAAAAAATAGTGGGGGTGGGAGGAATTTCAAATCTGTTACATGGTTAACAATGGTGAACCTGACCTCAGAAAGTGTGTGTAAGGGGTCACAAACAAAGTCCTTATAGATCCACAAAAGGGCTGCACAAACATACTGTGAAGTTAGAAAGGCATTGTAGATTTGACATTGCTGCTAAAACTTCAAAATTCTTTTCCCTCCCAACCTCATTCACAACTCCATCATCAGATGGAAACTTGCCTTATGTTTGTACTTCGAGGTCTAAACTTTTATTTCTGCCTTGCGCAAGAAATGTTTATTTTGGGTACAATCCTCGAACACCAATTTCCAGTCCCACCCACTGTGGGAATCGTTGGGGCGAGACAGACAATTTGACCTCGAGCAGGAATTTCCAATCTTGGCGTGGGTGTGACTAGAAAATTCCACCCCTTGTCATTTATAACTTTGAATGGTTGGACATGATAATGGGTTGAACTGCCTTCAATCATTATTTGCACCACATCTATTTTATATATTAACATATTTACATCAGTACCTAGTTCCACTAGTTTAACACTGTGAGGTTCTTGGTCTTTGAAGCAGACGAGAGAGTTCAGAATTCAAACATAACTCCTTTATTAAGGCAGCTTCTTCATACTTTCTGCTTCTATTTGCAGACTCTCTCTGTTGGTACCATTCTGCATGGTAGTTTCAAGTGAACAACATGTACATTGCAATTTCAAAACACTACAATACTATAACCAACACCAAAAGAGCTGTTTCACGGGTGAAAAGCTATCTGTCATCTTTTCTTTATGGAAGTGGAAGCATTTTGGCAATTTTTAAAGCTTCACTTCACTGATCCAAATGGTGCTGCTTGAAGCTTTTTTGGTATTTCTTAAATTAAACTTCATAGAATCATAAAATCCCTACAGTGCAGAAGGAGGCCATTCAGCCCATTGAGTCTGCACTGACCACAATCCCACCCAGGCCCTATTCCTGTAACCTCACATATTTACCCTGCCAATCCCCTGAAACCAGGATCAATTTAGCATGGCCAATTAACCTAACTCGCACATCTTTGGACTGTGGGAAGAAGCCGGAGCACCCGGAGGAAACCCACGCAGACACGGGGAGAATGTGCAAACTCCACACAGACAATGACCTGAGGCCAGAATTGAACCCGGGTCCCTGGCACTGTGAGGTAGCAGTGCGAACCATTGTGCCACCATGCCACCCCACTTAAAAATGTTTAGTGGAATGCAGCTATTGTAAGTTTTCCAGGGGCCTTGTTGTAGGAAACAAGGTAACTCAAGGGGCGGCACGGTGGCACAGTGGTTAGCACTGCTGCCTCACAGCGCCAGGAACCCGGGTTCGATTCCCGGCTTGTGTTAGTGTCTGTGTGCACGTTCTCCCCATGTCTGCATGGGTTTCCTCTAGTGCTCCGGAATCCTCTCATAGTCCAAAAATGTGCTGGTTGGGTGAATTGGCCATGCTAAATTCTCCCTCTGTGTACCCAAGCAGGCGCTGGAATGTGGTGACTAGGGGATTTTCACAGTAACCTCATTGCGGTATGAATGTAATCCTATTTGTGACTAATTAATAAACTTTAACTTTTTACTTTCTTTTCATATTGTGCCATAGGCGTCAGACTTGCTATACCAGACATAGTCAAGGACCCCACGCACCCCGGACATTCTTTCTTCCACTTTTTTCCATTGGAACAAAGATACAAAATCTGAGGCCATGTACCAACTTACTCAAAAACAACTTCTTCTCTTTGAATGGACCTACCTTATATTAAGTTGACCTTTCTCTAGCTTTGACCGTAACACTACATTCCACACTCTCTCCTTTCCTTCTCCCCTATGTACTCTGTGAATGGTATGTTTTGTCCGCGTAGCTTTTTCTGTATACTTTTCACTGTATTCCAATACATGTGGCAATAACAAATCAATTCAATTCGATTCAAACGCTACAATTAAAACTCAGCTCACAGAGTTACCATTTAGGGTGAACATAACAAGTGATTAGCACTGCTGTCTCACAAGCACCAGGGATCCTGGTTTGATTCCAGGCTTGGGTCACTGTCTGTGTGGAGCTTGCACATTCTCCCCGTGTCTGCATGGATTTCCTCTGGGTACTCCAGTTTCCTCCTATAGTCCAAAGATGTGCAGGTTAGGTGCATTGGCCATGCTAAATTCTCCCTCAGTGTACCCGAACAGGCGCCGGAGTGTGGCGAATGGGGGATTTTCACAGTAATTCATTGCAGTGTTAATGTGAGCCTACTTGTGATCAATAATAAATAAACTTCATAAATGCATAATGAAATTGCTATTTGGTTGTTTAATTGAACCTGTAGTTGATTGCGAGAGAAATAGAGAGCAATTAAATTTGATACCAATTGGCTTGATAAGATTTTGACTTTTGCCGAAAATTATATCATGTTGTTGACAAAACTGAAGAATTAGTCCTTGTCTGTGTCTACTTTTAAAGTTATTTTTAAAGGGAAGGAATCAGTGATCAAAAAGCTCGACAACAACCTATTGTCAGGAAAAAAATCAACACTGTGTACGTTTGTGGAGAGGAGATCTCCATCAGGAACAAAATACTTGGCCTGAATAAGGCAGTAATATTTTAGAAAGCGTCATTGTCAAATGTCACTTTTGCGCACTCGCCAACCTGTAGCAACTCTGAGTGAAATTGCCAATTACTTATGAATTGGAGAGCATTCTGCTGAGTGGCCACAACTCCTGTCAGTGCGGATTGGATTCTACCCAGGTCTCAGAGATAAAAGACTAACATCTCATTTGAACCCACTGCAGCATTCATGTCATTCTCAAGAACATAAAAGCATTCGACATAGGAGCCGGAGCAGGCCATTTGGCCCCTCAGACATGCTCTCCCATTCAATAAGATAATGTTGATCTGATTTTGGCCTTTAACTCCTCTTTCATGCTTGTTCCCCAGGAGCCCTGACTCCCAGATAGTACAAAGTCTGTCTATATCAGCCATGAATATATTTAGTGACTCTGCCTCCATAGCTGTCTGGGATGGAAAATTCCAAACACTAATGATCCTTTAACGGAAGAATCCCCTCTCAACTCCGACTTAAAGCGGAGACACCTTGGGCGAGATTCATCGGCTTCCCAGCTGCGTGCCTTTCGGCAGTGGGAGGCGGCGTGCCGTTCTCTGGCGACGCTGTTCTCTGGTCACGCTGCTGACAATGTGATTTCACCACCAGCAAGCCAATTCAAAGCATTCAATCACTCAGGAGTCAATGAAACAGCAGCAGCTTGAAAGATATGTTCCGGAACTCAGCTTGAATTGCTGACCATCTCCAACTCCTCCCTTTCCTCATTTCCCTCTGCCACACAAACTCTGTATTTTAACTTCCTGTTCGTACAACTTCCAGGTCAATTGTCCAAACAGTCCTTTTCAAACAATTTTATAACCAATCACAGATACCCGCAAACATTCTCATGTAATTACACATTTTTCTTACCCTTACTGCTTCTGGGTCACAGAGGCTGTTGCAGTTAAAGTAAAAGTTGATTTATTAATCACAAGCAAGGCTTGCATTAACATTGCAATGATGTTACTGAGAAATTCTCCTAGTCACCACATTCTGGCGCCTGTTCGGGTCAATGCAACTAACCAGCACGTCTTTGGACTGTGGGAGGAAACAGGAGCACCCGGAGGAAACACACGCAGACACAGGGAGAATGTGCAAACTCCACACCGACAGTGACCCAAACCGGGAATCGAACCCAGGTCCCTAGTGCTGTGAGGCAGCAGTGCTAACCACTGTGCCACCATGCCGGCCCAGATAACTAATATTTGTGAGTGCAATTAAATTAGAAAGATTCTTTTTTTTATTCATTCATGGGACATGGGTGTCGCTGGCTGGCCAACATTTATTGCCCATCCCTAGTTGCCCTTGAGAAGGTGGTGCTGAGCTGCCTTCTTGAATTGCTGCAGTTCACATGCTGTGTGTTTACCCACTATGCCATTAGGGAGGGAATTCCAGGATTTTGACCCAGTGACCGCGATGGATCGGCGATATACCTCTAAGTCAGGATGGTGAGTGGCTTGGAGAGGAACTTGCAGATGGTGGTGTTTCCATGTATCTGCTGCCCCTGTCCTGGATGGAAATGGTTGCATGTTTGGAAGGTGCTGTCTCAGGATGTTTGATGAATTGCTGCAGTGCATCTTGTAGATAGTACACACTGCTGCTACTGAGCGTCAGCGGTGGACGGAGTGAAGATTTGTCCTTTCCAAGATGATAAGAAATATGAGAAGGAAAATTCCACTCGGTATATTGAGTTTGTTCTGCCATTCAACAAGATCGTGGCCAATTATCCATCTCAATTCCATCTCTCCGCATCATTCCTAAATCCTTTAATTTCCTTAGTGTCCAACTATCTGTCATCCTCTATCTTGGAAATGTTCACTGACAAAGGATTCCCTGTCTTTTGAGGTGGAGAATTCCGAAGATTCCCAACCCTTAGAGGAAAAAATGGTCAAAACTTTGGGTCGGATTCTCCAACCTGGTCAGCAGCTGGAATTCTCCAATCCCGCTGCAGTGAATGGAAATTTGGCTATGTACCAAATTCTCTATCCTCATTGACAGCAGAGGCAGAGCGTGAACAGCCAGAGAATTCCAGTCTTCGATCCCTAGTTTTCAACTCCCAGATTGGGGAATCTTATATGTTTCAAAGAGATTCTTCTAAATTCCAAGGACTAGATTGCCAATCCACGCAAATCTCTCCTTTTCTAGCTTCTCTTACCTGCATCCACTCCATATTCCAAAATGTACCAAATTTACTGTCAGAACTCATTGTCAAACTTCATTGGATTGTTGATTCTAAAGCCAACTAACTGGGCAAAATATCACTTATACTGTATTTCATGGTCTGTCAGCACAACTCTCTGTTCTCAGGTAAATTTTCCCGACCAGGATTTATTCAAAAATGAGGAAAATTTGATGAAATTTTCTTTGAAAAATAAAACTGCAGGGAACACGACTAAGGTCCCAAAAATGTTACAAAGAACAAAGAAAATCATAGCACAGGAGCAGGCCCTTCGGCCCTCCAAGCCTGCGCCGACTTTGCTGCCCGATTGAACTAAAGCCTCCCTACCCTTCCGGGGACCATATTCCTCTATTCCCATCCTATTCATGTATTTGTCAAGACGCCCCTTAAAAGTCACTGTCGTATCTAAATATTGCCAAGTCTCAGAAGGGTTATGAAATGTATCTTGAACAATTCTGAACTTGCTGTCAAGAAAAACCCTCCCACAAAGGTCATACTTAATGGTTAATCATTTTGTTATCCTCGACGCAAGAGCAAGGATGAAGTGAAAACTGTCATTGCTGGCAATACAGCGATCACGGGGGAAGAAAATGGTGCCTTTGTCCTGATTAAATGAATTCAATTCTGAAAAGGTGCTCAGAAACGTACGCGGTTAATGATAAAATCCATAAGTGAATTTCATTTTTCATAAAAATATGATTGTTTAGCACTTCATAGCTAGGCAAAAGTGGATCAGTGTTGCGTGTGTCATCAAATTTGCCCAGAGGTCAAACTGACCCCTGTAATAATATTCAGTCTGAAGCACAGCTTGATCAATCTTCTCTCAACACCTCCGCTCTGCCAATTAATTTCTCACTAGGTGCTGGCTTGACTGCTTCTATCAATTTTTTTTTTGCACTGCAGCAGAATTTTATATAAATAACCTTAACCAGCATGAGATGTCCACTATTGGAATTAAAGAAATGCCACCCAGGGACTGCTGTCATCCCCAATGTGACAGTGGGAACAACAAAATCAACAGGAATATGGTGAGTGGTGACATTGTCTTGATTTGCTATGCCAGCCCCGCAGCTTTGCAAGAGATGATTCCACTTGGCAGCTGAATTTTTCACCATGTCCCATCCCCCCATTTCAATTAAGTGATAAAAGAGGTTCTTTTGTGCTCAGACTTTTAATTGCCAAAGACGCACATGGACTCCAAATTTAATTCCGGGCTCTTGAGTATCCCTGATTTTAATTGGTCTATCATTGGCAGCCATGCCATCAGTTGCTTATGCCCAAAGCTCTGGAATTTCCTCTCTCTCACCCTTTCTCCCTTTCACCACCTCTCAACATCATTCTCCCTCTATGTATGTATCTTCTATTCAATATTTTATGTGACAGAGAAAATGTGGCCACTGCACTGCTTCCATATTCGTATTCAAAGGCTGCTATGCCATCAAACTTAGTCCCTGCATATATCGTAGAGTCCCGACAGTGTAGAATGAAGCCATTTGGCCCATCCTGTATTCTGCACCAACTCACCTAATGAGCATCATTACTTGGTGCCATTCTCTTCCATTTTCCACAGTCTGAAAGACATGCTGGTTCGGTGTATTTGTCAGTGCTGAAAAGATATTTGGACACAGTGTTCGCGACTGATCGATCCTTTATTGCCTTCTCTTCGAGGAGAGAACTGGAGAATTCCTGAGGCTTCTTCAGTCTGCTCTGTTCAATTGTGTACACAGTAAGAAGTTTAACAACACCAGGTTAAAGTCCAACAGGTTTATTTGGTAGCAAAAGCCACACAAGCTTTTGGAGCTGCAAGCCGCTTCTTCAGGTGAGTGGGAATTCTGTTCACAAACAGAGCATATAAAGACACAAACTCAATTTACATGAATAATGGTTGGAATGCGAATACTTACAACTAATCTATCATTGTGTACAGTCAGCTTTTTTATAGGGCATTTCTTACAACATCTAGTAAAGATAATTGTTTCTAGTCACACACAACGGTAAATTATTTACATATGGTCCAAAGAGAAAGGTCCGAGACAATAACTGTTTAATCGCGTCTCATTGGTTATGTCATCATCTTTAGTTGTAGATGGATGGAATGTCCGTTCAGACAATGGTCACTCAATCGTATCATTATTACAGTTTCGGTGTTGTTAGCAAGGACATTCAGCTGTGTCCCGTTGATAGATATGGTGAAACATCCAACTTTGTCTGTGGTGTCTATTTCATGTATATGCATAGATAGCTACAGTGAGGGTGCTATTGCTGATGTGCTAATTTTCCTGATCCCCTGGCCAACCCCGTGCTGAGCTCAGTCTCCTCTCCCACACATTGTCCATGCTAAATTCTCCCTCAGTGTACCCAAACAGGTGCCGGATGTGGTGACTAAGGCATTTTCACAGTAACTTCATTGCAATGTTTATGCAAGCCTACTTGTGACACTAATAAATAAGCTTTAAACTTTAAACTATACCCCTGCGCATTGCTTCTATTCAAATAATTGTCATATGCCCTCCTGAATGCTTCAACTGAACCTGCCTCCATCACACTTCCAGGTAGTGCACTCCAGATCCCCATTACTCGCTGTATGAAAAATCATATTTAGAAAAGGGAAAGGAAATAGATGGTTTTGGCAAAGGAGAGGTTTTGTGGTCTGAAGTTCATCTTAGGTTCATGTAGAATGCTGACAGTGTGAATAATCTCATTCAGCCTCAGGCAGTGAATAAAGAGGAATGAAGTTAATGGTTAGGAAACACAGTCTGCTGCAGCAACCAATGGCAATGGCCAGAACTTTCCGGATGTTTAGGCTGGCGGGATCTTCTCATCCCGCCGAAGGCACACCCCCACCACAGGTTTCCTGGCAGCGAGGGGTGGAGTCAATGGGAAATCCCATGAACAATGGTGGGACCAGAAGATCCTGCTGCTGGCCAGCAGCATGCTGCCTCCTGCCGTGAGAAACATGCCACCAGGAGGCCAGAGAATCCTGCTCAATGGCTTTCAACTTTCTAGTATTTAGTTGGAGGAAAGTTACATGCTTCTTTAAGTGTCAAGGTTTTTCAGTATTACTTTGCGCTACCTTGAGATATTTACAATGTTAAAAGCACTAACTAATGTGGATTGGCCATTCTAAATCGCCATTTAGTGTCCCAGGATGTGTGGGTCGGGGGATTAGTGGGATAAAGAAACTACAAACGATTGTGAACGTAGCCCAGTCCATCATGCATTTACTTTTTCTACACTTCCCACTGCCTCGGAAAAGCAGCCAGCATAATCAAGGACCCCACGCACCCTGGACATTCTCTCTTTCACCTTCTTCCAACAAGGAAAAGATACAAATGTCTGAGAGCACGTACCAACCGACACAAGAACAGCTTCTTCCCTGCTGCCAAAAGACTTTTGAATGGAACTACCATTTATAATGTTGATCTTTCTCTTAACCCCAACTATGACTACAACACCATATTCTGCACCCTCTCCTTTCCTTCTTCCCTATGTGAGCTATGAACGGTATGTTTTGTCTGTATAGCGCGCAAGAAACAATACTTTTCACTGTATCCCAATGCATGTGATAATAATAAGAAATCAAATTAAATACGTGAGGTTACGGGGATGGGGCCTGGGTGGGATGCACTGTTGGAGAGTCGGTACAGACTCAATGGGCTGAAAGGTCTCCTCTGCACTGTAGAGATTCTATACAAGCAGTTATGTCCTATTACTTCCTGGGAGTTCTATTATTCAATTCATGTGACGTATATAAATGGGGAATAATTCATAACTCCTCCAAAGAAAATAAAGTGATTGTGGTGTAGTATCTGCCACAGATCCATAGTTGTACTTCAGGCCAAATGTAATAAGAAATGATTATGCTCGATGTTAGAGGTTATTAATCTTCTCAATGCTTCTGGTGAAATAGGCAACTTTTCATTAAATGTTTGCCTCTCTCCAAGTCCACAAAGCCATTTTCATTAAACTTTACCAACTGCCTCCCTCTCTTTCAGGCAATGCTTATTGATTTTTTTTTAGCAGAAGCCTTGAACTCTCAAGGGCCAGTTTTTGAAAACCTTGTCGACTCCCCGAGGCAATTTCAGGGCCTTGATTTCTTTTTGTAAAATTAAATCTCTTCCGTGGTCCTCTTTGCCATAATTTTGTTCACTACTGATTTGGTTAAACCTTTGCTGCAATATGTAACTGCTGGACCATACGGACAGGCAAAATTAAGAGTTGCAAATACCTCCAGGTTATTAATGGCATGCAAACAATGCTTGAGCAAGCAGTGTCATTACAGGTAAGAGAGTGGTCAAATCCAACATTATAAGAGAAGGATCACACTCATAACATCTCAATTTCAGATAAGTTGAGCCTTAAGCCATAGTCACTGTGAATTTCAATTCTTGATGAAGAATTTGATTGTGTTTTTCAGGCAGTCTAAGCTGTTGTGTGGATTATTTTGCTCCATACAAACCCATTCCCTTTGTAAAACCTCCTGCCACAGCACTGATGAGTGTAACTGGATAAATATTTATTTGGAAATTTTGAATAAATTTCACTCCGAATTGCAACGTGCTATTCGCTGAAATTTTCAATTTTCAAGGGCAATCCTGTCAAATTATTTTCTGCATTTTGCACAGGACCAGTGGCATATTCTTACCGATGGGGTTGCCAAAGTTTCTCATCTTGCATTCATCAGGACAAAGGCAAGAATGCCAAATTTCAAATGATCACAGCAATTTACACTACAGGGGAAAAGGGAGCCAATTGGGAAATCAACTCTGATTGGCTCAGGCATTGTCTTGGAGAAAGCAAAAACTGTGCAATTGCTTGAAATTTCTTGAGGCGTAACTTCCAGCCAAAATCCCGGATTAAGTTGATTATGTGCCGCACATGTGCGTGGGACATCATGAAAGTCCTGGCGCATGCACATGTGTGCTGAAAGAGCCCCAATTTTGAACCTCCGATCGAGGTTCTGAAAGAAGTCGCGACTGAAGCGTTAAACTGCAATGTTGCGGAAACCTCCGCCAATCGCGCTGTTGTTCGGTGAGTTTTGCCCTTATTTATTTGCACTTTTTGTTTGTTCTAGCTGCAGTAGACATTCTTTTGCGGGGGGGGGAGGGGTTTGTTTTTGTACATGTCTTAAAAAGGTGTTTAACATATATTATTATAATATATATTTAACATATGCTTGGCACAGTGGTTAGCACTGCTGCCTCACTGCGCCAGGGACCCGGATTCGATACCCGACTTGAGTCACTATCTGTGTGGAATTTGCACAATCTCCCTGTGTCTGCGTGGGTTTCCTCTGGGTGCTCCGGTTTCCTCCCACAATCCAAAGATGTGCAGTTTAGGTGGATTGGCCATTCTAAATTACCCTTTAGTGTCAGGGGGATTAGCTAGGGTAAATGCGTGGGGTTATGGGGATAGGGCCTGGGTGGGATTGTGGTCGGTGCAGACTCGATGGGCCGAATGGCTTCCTTCTATGATTTATGCAAAGCACAGAAAATGAAAGATTTTTTTTACAACTTTGTCATGACAACTAATTCCAGTAAAAATGTTCATTCATATATAACAAAGCAATTTAGTGTCTGGAATAAATTTCAGAATTTGCATTTTGCAACATATTTTAAGCAGCTTTTTAACCTTTTTAACCCTATTTTAAGAGTCTCCCTGATGCAACTTTGATCCTTGTGTAACTTGGTTATTCAAATGCTTTGGAAGAGTCAGGCTACATGTAAAATCCAAACCCTTCCTTCTCCCCTTTCCCCCTCCTCTTTTTCTCCCTTCCCTTCTCCCTTTTCCCCCCTCCCCCTCCCTCCATCCCCCCATCCTTTTCCCCTCCCCTACTTTCCCTCTCCCTTCCTCCCCCACTCTTCCTTCACCTCCTTACCCTTCCTCATATCCCTCCCTCACCTCCGAGTTGAAAGACAACAGAATTGTTGCGTTAATGTATAGATATTTTATTGATTGGTGTTAGACAAGTATATAATTTGTAAGAAACTTGAAAAGAGGAGGCAATTAAACATGTCAGTGCAGCTGCTAAAGTAAAATATTTAGTTAGATGTTAACATGGTATCAACGTTTTGTATTTATAACATTATTTTTGTGAAATAGGCATGTTCCATTAAGCTACAAAAATCTACTAATGCTTTATTGAAACAAAACCAACATGTAAATATGAACTTATACAAATGCTTTTTTGAAACATACAGAGCAGTTAAATATGAGATTTATAAATGAAGTAAGCAAGACAGAACAATATTAACGATAAACAAATCTAGATTTTCCATGGCTCAAAACGTGAACTCCCCTTTGATCAATCTCATGCAGGTATCCAAATCATCGTTCAAGAAATTCTGACCTCTCATCTTCCCATAAAATTTTCAGTTTCCATCATCTAAATTAAAACACTTGGAAAGGTATATAACTTTTATAATAATAGACCCAGATTCAGAATATTCTAGGGCAGCACGGTGACACAGTGGTTAGCACTGCCGCCTCACGGTGTCAGGGACCCGGGTTCGATTCCTGGCTTGGGTCACTGCCTGTGCGGAGTTTGCACATTCTCCCCATGTCTGCGTGGGTTTCCTCCGGGTGCTCCGGTTTCCTCCCACAGTCCAAAGATGTGCGGGTTAGGTTGATTGGCCAAGCTAAATTGCCCTTCAGTGGCCCGGGATGTGTAGATTAGAGGGATTAGCGGGTTAAATGTGTGGGGTTGTGGGGATAGGGCCTGGGGTGGGATTGTTGTTGGTGCAGACTCGATGGGCCAAATGGCTTCCTTCTGCGCTGTCGGGATTCTATATGATTTTAAACTATTACATATGAACACACACAAGCATGTGGGGAGCGACTCTAAACCCTGCCGGAATGAAGTACTCCTGGTGGGGTGGGAGATTCAATCGGGACCGGTAAGTTCCCGATAATTAGATTTAAAATACATTTAAAACATATTAAAAACAGATTCAAATGACTTAGCTGCCTTCCCGCCAATTTCCAGCGTGGTCTGACCGGCGACTGTTCGCCGGCTCTGGGAGATGTGCATGGGTTCCTGGCGCATGCGCAAATCCCGGAACAAGGCCGGCCCTGCACATCTCCCAACCCCGACCCGCCAGAAAAGTTGTGGGTTGGGATTGGAGAATCGCAGCCTCTGAGTACTCTTTTTCCCAGCAAACTTTTCAATGGCCATATTCTAAATTGAAACGCACCAAAACTTAGAATGAAGCTGCACCTATTAAAAAGTTGCATAATAATGCAATGCAGATTTAGGGTGACACAGTGGCACAGTGATGAGTACTGCTGCCTCACAGCGCCAGGGATATCCCTGCCTTGGGTCACTGTCTGTATAGAGTTTGCAGATTCTCCTCGTGTCTGCGTGGGTTTCCTCCGGGTGCTCCGGTTTCCTCCCACAGTCCAAAGATGTGCAGGTTGGGTTGGTTGGCCATGCTAAACTGCCCCTTAGTATCAGGGGGACTAGCAGTGTAAATTAATGAGTTACAGGGCTAGGGCCTGGTGGGCTTGTGGTCGGTGCTGGCTGGATGGGCCAGATGGCACTGTAGGGATTCTATGATTCCAAATAGTACTTTCACGAATTTAAAACAAATAAAACATAAGTTTATTTATACATATTAAATAATACTCATGTTCAATCATTAAAACAAAACTAAAAATTACAGTTTGAGTGAGCCAATAGCATTAGTATTAACTACTTAAGAGAAATAGCAAAAAAAAGTAATACAAATACAAATATATACCTTTCATAAGGAGCAGAGAAATCCTAAACCCTTTTGGAACCTGGACCTCAATGGACATTCCCAGTCTTGCCGTGCCCTAAGTGGGCGTAGTTAGGATTTATTTATGTCGCGCTGGGGCCTGGGGAGATGTTTGCGCTGAAAGTCAAAGGTTGCTGCACCCATCGAGAGTTCCAGCAGAATTTCTCACGAAAGGTAAGCGCGAGAAGGTTTCTTCTATTTCTGGCTGTCCCCATACACTTACGCCGGCGATCGAAAGTCACAGGCCCTTGTGTTTTTCTTGATGAGCACGAGATGAAAAGATTGAGCAACATGTCTCTCTCTCTCTTGTGCAATATTCAAGAAAGAATTTGACTTTGCTGTCGATTCATGGCCTGGCAATACTTGAGATGGATACTTCGGGGACAACTTTAACCCAGAAAACCCATGGGACAGATGGAATGCTGATATTCTACACCCTGTCCAACTGGGTCAATTTTAACTTATTCAATGAATCGGGAAGGAGATGTGACTGGGTGAAATTTTGTATTTGGACTCCATCCAATTTTATCATCTATTGAAGACAACGAGTAATATTGGGCAGGTGAAAGGTCAGCGTTCCACCCAATCCCCCATGTTTCCTACCCACTGAGTTGGGTAAAATGTGCTCCCTTAGTGTCTAACATTGAAGCAATTTCTTTCTTTGCCCCTGCATTATCATCCATCACTTTGACAAGTCTAAAAACAAAATACTGCACAAGCATTATGTTTTCCCATCTTAACAGGGTAAGTAAACTGTCGTATCAAAGCAGATTTACTGGGAATGCATGACTTCTTTGCAAAAATAAGAAGGTTGATCTGTCTGAAATATGTTATTGAATTTGGCTGCAATCATGACATTCAATGGATTAGTATTCGTGGTGGAACACAGATAGGAAAGTGCAAACTAAAAAATGACACACTTGGCCAGTTTATAGAATGCAAATAGGAATCCAATTCCAATTCAAACTCTGGATTTCAAAGGTTTTTGCACCACAGTGCCTGGAGGGAACATACACAGAGATCATTACTGAGGAATCAGAGAATCTCTAGATTCATGGAATCCCTACCCTGCAGAAGGGGGTCATTTGGCCTATCCCACCAGCACCAAAACTCCAAGCCCCCCTCCCCTGCCCTATCCTAGTAATCCCACATATTTATCCGGCTAACTCCCTCAGCCTACACGTCGGGGCAATTTAACATGGCCAATCCACCTAATCACATAAATCATAGAATCCCTACAGTGTAGAAGGAGACCATTCGGCCCATCGAGACTGCACCAACAATGCCACCTAGGCCCTATCCCCGTAACCTCACATATTTACCCCGCTAATTCCTCTAACCTACGCATCCTGGGACACTAAGGGGTAACTTAGCATGGCCAATGCACTTAGCCCACACATCTTTGGACTGTGGGAGGAAACAGGAGCACCCGGAGGAAACCCATGCAGACATGGGGAGAATGTGCAAACTCCACACAGACAGTGACCCAAGCCAGGAATTGAACCCGGGTCCCTGGCACTGTGAAACAGCCAGTGTGAACCACTGTACCACCATGCGCATCTTTGGACTCCACACAGACAGTCACCCAAGGCTGGAATCGAACCAAGATCCCTGGTGCTGTAAGGCAGCAGTGCTAAGAGTGAGGAAGAAACAGAACTTTTCTCAACTTGGAGCGCAAGGATTTGATGATGACTTCAAGAAGGCAAATACAATGATCACAGTCCGTCATTTTAGTGGTCCAGCACAATTGTTTGCACTGTGCTGTGGTGATAAGTACAGAAGATGGACATTGCCTCACACTGTATGGTACTGAAGGGGGAATTTGACCCAAAATTGCTCTTTGTTAGAGCTGCCCACTTTAGTCTCACAACCAAGGTTTCTCCCCAAAACTCTAGAAATTAGTCCTCTTCAAGTACATATCCAACTACCTTTTGAAAATTACCATGGATTCTAATTTCCAGTCAATAATCTTGTTTTCATTATCAGCACTCCCATTGGCATATCTCAATTAAATCAGTGTATTGTTGGACTTTAGCAGGATGGTATATAACTAAGATATCTTAAGCTCGTTTTACTTGAGGGTGCCATAAGTTTATATGATCAGCTTGGAACGTGATCGATTGTAACGTGAATCCCAGTGTGGACAAATTAAGATATCCCTCCATGCTCGGCCTTCAATTATGGGCAGGGCAGAACAGACATTGGTATCTCATGTGTGAAGGACAGCATGCATGTAATGAAGTGCACATGATTTTGCCATCTATTCATTTAGATAACATAGGCTCCAGTACACAATCCTTCCAGCCCCATTCCTTTCCCTGCGTTGGCCTCAGATGGTCCATTATGCTCAATTACTATGAAATTAAGGTGTTCAAATTTCCAGTAGGCAAACATAGACGCGATAGAAATGGCTCTGGCATAATTACGCCGCTGCCCCCTGCAACCACCCCCCCCAAACCCCCCCAAACCCCCCTGCAACCAACTAAAGTTTTAACAGGAATATACACTGGTGGAATCGACATCTTTGCTCTAATGGGTTTGACTTTGCAGTGTTGTACAGTGCTGTCAACACTCAAAGAATAAATGCACTCTGGATCATTCAAATGTAGTTATACCACAATTACTTAACACTATGATGCTGCAGAAAGAAAAGTAATCAGAAAATGCACAAAAACGAACACCAGTTAATAGAAAACTTCAAGACCTTGCAGGTGCACGTGTGAGTAAAGCAACAGACTACAATTTCCAGTCAATCTAAACAACCATATTGTATAAATTTATCACTCAATCATAAATTTACATCCGAATGCCTTTGATAAATATATCTGGAAACAAAACTTTATTGCCTTATTTGTTCAATTCTCTGAAAGTAAAAGATGATATCAGGCAACTTCATGCAATCAGCTATCTTGTCTGCTTTTCATGTTTTTTTGTGTAGTCCAAGGTCATTCGATGGCTGAATACTGAGAATCTGATGCACCACGGGAGTAGAGTCACTGATCAGCTAGACAGTGGCACTATTGATTGAACTCATATCAGCCGAATCGACTTTGACACGGCAAACCTGGTTCACAAGTACAGTGTTTCATGCAAAAATAACCTTTATTTGAATGGGCAACAGAAGAGTTACCGCCACACATTTTGTTTTGCCACGACTGCACTTCCTAAAGTATCAAACAATAAGATGGTATTTGACAGCTTTCTGAATTGATTAGGTGGCTGCGTAGAAAGTTGTGCACCACTTTCATTCCTTTCACTCTAAGTCAGGTAAATCCAATAGAAAGTCACAGGTGAGTCACTGACATAACACTTGAATTGATTAAGCGCGCGTTGATTGCTACTGTGAAAGCTCTAAATGACCCCCCAAAGCCAGCAGTGAGAAGACTCAACCACATTCGCAAAATTACTTAATTGATTGGGACCTAAATCCACTATATAGTCTGGGATATTTACAGCGATTCTAGTCTCAAATGTTACAAGCGCAATCATTCAAAAAAAAATTATAATTGATTAATCCATCACAATCAGCTAGAGTTCATTTAATGGAAAAATAATTGTTGCATGAGGCTGGTACTGCTGTCAGCAGCTGCCTGCTCATATAATATACAATGCCAAATCTTCAGTTGAGGATCTTGTCTCATTGAACGAAGTGTGGTTCTGTCTATAATAGGGCAGTCTTGTACAGTTCCCTCCAGAATCTGCCTTCGCTCTAAAGTGCTGGTGTTGTTTGCGTCCTTCAGTAATCGGTTTCCCAAAAGAACCTGAAAGTGATATATTGGTGTTGCAAACACGGAGCTTTGATAACTTGCTGTTTATTTTCCTGGTGCGTCTGCTACAGTAATAATTGGTATCGGGAAATGCATAAAAAGTTAGACAGCCTTGTTGTCAACATTTTCAGTCTTCATCTCATTCACATAAAGGCTGGCATAAATCTTAAACTACCACAACCCCCACTCCACCTAAAAAACACATTGTTGAGCTGGGATCAATTGAAAATTCCAAAGCTAAAATCAAACCAATTTTTTTAGCAATTGTGGGTTATAAAAACCAGGCTGCTATATGGAGTTACGATATAAATCAGCCATGATCTAAACAATATTGTTAATTGAAGGGCTGAATAGCCTTCTCCTGCCCCTATGTTCTTAATTACCAAATAAGTTAAGTACTGTATGTATAATTTAATGTTGACATAGCCACGAACTAAACCATTAGTGCTCATTTTAATTTACATACGCATATTGAAATAGTTGACTTTGTGATTTACTAGGAGCCACTCCTAGAATCCTTACAGTGCAGAAGGAGGCCATTTGGCCCATCGAGTCTGCACTGATCACATCCCCCCTCCCCCGACCCCATTCCCACAACTCCACATATTTACCCTGCTAATCCCCTGATACTACGGTCAATTTATAGAAATCATAGAAATCATAGAAACCCTACAGTGCAGAAGGAGGCCATTCGGCCCATCGAGTCTGCACCGAACTGCACACAGACAGTGAACAGAGGCCAGAATTGAACCCAGGTCCCTGGCGCTGTGAGATGGCAGTGCGAACTGCTGTGCCACCGTGCCGCCCCACATTGTGAGAGATTTTTTAAAATCCCCCTAAAGAATGAAAGCAAGCAAAATATTTCCTTTACGTAATATAAGGAATGTAAACTTTTTATAGTTAGGGATACTATTAACAGCCAATTAGGCTTGATTTGTGTATGTAAATTGGATTAGTCAAAAGAGATTTCTCTAGAACTCAAAAAATTGCAAGTACTATCTGTTTGAACGTGAGGAATTTAATTATTCTCCTATTAAAGATAATTTCTCAGTTAGTTATGCTAATTGCCTTTGCTTTGGAGCAATATTTTCCATTGGAAAATAACTTGTATTTAAAAATATTAGCTCGATTTCAAGAATTTTAAATTGATGTTTCTTGATACTATTAGAGTTAATTATGTGAAACATAATACAAGCTGTCATACTTATGATTTTGAACAGAGTTAATTATGAAACCTGGTTTTCTTAATAATTACACATTAGCCAAACTCAGGGAATTTGAACTATTTGCACATATCAGTGAAGGGAGGAAAAATTGGCTGTTGCGCTACTTGACATGCTGATGAAATTTGGCATGTCAGCTAGGACTCACCAACAACCTGTCCTGGTCCCCCCATGCCGACACTATAGTTAAGAAAGCTCACCAACGCCTCTACTTTCTCAGAATATTAAGGAAATTTGGCATGTCAGCTATGACTCTCACCAACTTTCACAGATGCACCATAGAAAACATTCTTTCTGGTTGTATCACAGCTTGGTATGGCTCCTGCTCTGTCCAAGACCGCAAGAAACTACAAAAGGTTGTGAATGTAGTCCAATCCATCACGCAAACCAGCCTCCCATCCATTGACTCTGTCTACACTTCCCGCTGCTTCGGCAAAGCAGCCAGCATAATCAAGGACCCCACGCACCCGGACATTCTCTCTTCCACCTTCTTCCTTCGGGAAAAAGGTACAAAAGATCACGTACCAACCGACTCAAGAACAGCTTCTTCCCTGCTGCCATCAGACATTTGAATGGATCTACCTTGCATTAAGTTGATCTTTCTCTACACCCTAGCTATGACTGTAACACTGCATTCTGCACTCTCTCGTTACCTTCTCTATGAACGGTATGTTTTGTCTGTATAGCGTGCAGGCAACAATACTTTTCACTGTATGTTAATACATGTGACAATAATAAATCAAATCAAAATCAAATCAAACATGTCTGCTATATTGTGCCACTTTCCTGGCAAACTTACATGTGTCACAAGACAAATGGGCTCAAAAAAAAAATCAAAGTGTAAAGCTGCCAAATTTCTTTCCAGTCTAGTTATCTAGCTTCCACTGGTTCCCATCCAAGTTGGCATAATTCTACATGAAAGTGATCAGCTGGTAGTATCACATGGGGATGCAGTGGGGTAATGGTATTGTCACTAGACTAGAATCCAGAGAGCCAGGGTAATACTCTGGGGACCCAGGATAGAATCATACCATGCCAGATGGTGAAATTTGAATTCAGTAAAAATCTTGAATTAGAATCCTTCAGTGCAGAAGGAGGCCATTTAGTCTATCGGGCCTGCACCGACAACAATCCCACCCAATCCCCACATCTGTAACCTCACATATTTACCCTGCTAATCCCCCTGACACAAAGAGGCAATTTACCATGGCCAATCAACCTAACCTGCACATCTTTGGACTGTGGGAGGAAACCGGAGCACCCGGAGGAAACCCACGCAGACACGGGGAGAATGTGTAAACTCCACACAGACAGCGACTCGAGACCGCGAATCAAACCCTGATACTGTGAGGCAGCAGTGCTAACCACTGTGCCACTGTACAAATAAGGAACCAAAAGGTTGCAAGTGTTACTGCAAAACCACTGCCAGCCCCTGACTCTTAAGAGATTCCCGACGTTTGATTTAGAGAACTGTACTTGTCAGAACTCACTAATCTTTCAATTGTCAGGCAGATTGGAGACTTGACTTCCCTGCAACACAAAACTGGAGCACAGTGGTGTAAGCATGTGGTATTCCAATAAAATTACATTAACATGCAAATTTTGAATTAGGGGCAATTTATCATGTTCTTGCTTATAAAGGAATCTGAAAAAAAAACAATTTATTGATTGTGTGGGGAGCTATTTATAGTTGCACTATGTCTGCTTGAAGACAATAATTGAACCCTAAACCAATACGGTGAGAAATTGTTTAATGTAAAATGCCTGTACAAAGCAGTTTTATGCGCTGAAAGGCATTATTCATTTACAAGCTGAGATGCGTGTTACCTAGAGGTTATCCGTATTGACACATTGCAGGCTTGATCTGGTCCAATATTTTTCTGTTTGTTGTCCGCTGGTACAAGGAGTGCTTCAAATAGTGTTTCAGGTAAAAGCTTAGAAACCCCTTTTCAGGACTGTGTTGCTCAAGACTACAGTTCGGGTGTGCATCCAAGTCTGACCTCATGCTGCTCTGATGTTGTTGGTGAGATGGAAGATACAAAGGATTGTGAATGTAGCCCAGCCCATCATGCAAACCAGCCTCCCATCCATTGTCTCCGTCTACACTTCCCGCTGCCTCGGAAAAGCAGCCAGCATAACCAAGGAGTCCACGCACCCTGGACATACTCTTTTCCACTTTCTTCCATCGGGAAAAAGATACAAAAGTCTGCGATCACGTACCAACCAACTCAAGAACAGCTTCTAAAGTTAAAGTTAATTTATTAGTCACAAGTAAGGCTTACATTAGCACTGCAATGAAGTTACTGTGAAATTCCCCGAGATGCCACAATCTGGTGCTTGTTCGGGTCAATGCATCTAACCAGTACATCTTTCAGAATGTGGGAGAAAACCGGAACACCTGAGGAAACCCACGCAGACACGGGGAGAATGTGCAAACTGCACACAGACAGTCACCGAAGCTGGGAACTGAACCCGGGTCCCTGGCACTGTGAAGCAATAGTGCTAACCATTGTGTTGCCATGCCGCCTGTTTCTTCCCTGCTGCCATCAGACTTTTGAATGGACCTACCTTATATTAAGCTGATCTTGCTCTACACCCTAGCTCTCACTGTAACACTACATTCTGCACCCTCTCCTTTCCTTCTCCCCATATGTACTCTATGAATATAATGCTTTTTATGAATAGCGCAAGAAGCAATACTTTTCACTGCATCCCAATATATGTGACAATAGTAAATCAAATCAAAGAATGGACAACAGAGAGGTCTTGTATACTCTTTATGTATCATACATTCAATAGAAAATGGCAGGGAAAGACTTTTTGAAGATAATTTTAATACCCATTGAGGATGAAGATTATCAGCAGCAAGAGTATTGTTTACGTGCAATGGTGATGCAATGGATTCTCTAGTCATTTTGGCAGATGAGTGTTCATCGTCTGCATTGGTGCCATCTCATGCATGATGTTCAATGTAATCTTGACTTGAAAATCCGATTACAAATATTACATATGAGGTAAATGCTAGAAGGGTGGGTTGAGGCATTGGCTTTGCAGTCTGCCTACTTGTAACTTCCTTCTACTCAAGTTACATTGTTTGATGATAGAGACTTCATAGAATCAGAGAATCCCTATAGTGCAGAAAGAGGTTATTTGGCCCATCGAGCCTGCACAGACAACAATCCCACCCAGTCCCTATCCCTGTAGCCCCAAGTATTTACCCTACTAATCCCTGTCACACTAAAGGAGCAATTTAGCATGGCCAATCAATCTAATCCACACATCTTTGGACTGTGGGAGGAAACCAGAGTACCCGGAGGAAACCCACTGGGAGAATGTGCAAACTTCACATGGACAGTAACGTGAGGTCGGAATTGAAACTGCGTCCCTGGCACTTTGGGGCAGCAGTGTTAACCACTGTGCCGCCTCCATATGGATCTGTCCAGAATTGTTTTCTTGCCCTTTACACTGGGGTCCAATTTACAGGCTCTGAGATTGGCTTTCAGAACACCTTCCTAATGAAGTCCGGGATGCCATGTGGTGTATTTACCCCTGCTCAACTGGCTATAGAATACCACCTCAGATACGCTGGAATCCTCCATGCAAACCATAGGATCCCTACAGTGCAGAAGGAGGCCATTCAGCCCATCAAGCCAGCACTGGCAACAATCCCACCCAGACCCTATCCCCGTAACCCCACGTATTTACCCGAGCTAATCCTCCTGACACTAAGGGTCAATTTTGCATGGCAAAGCAACCTAATCTGCACATCTTTGGACTATGGGAGGAAACCAGAGCACCCGGAAGAAACCCTCGCAGACACGGGGACAATATGTAAACTCCACCCAGACAGTTACCCAAGGCTGGAATCGAACCTGGGTCCCTGGCGTTGTAAGGCAGAAGTGCTAACCACTGTGCCACCATGCTGACCATTCACCATCTGACTGACCCAATGAAGCTGAGCTCTGATGAGCAAGCACTCAATGCCAGGCTTGTGGGGTCTTCCAAGAGCTTAAGTGTGAGGGATTTTGTCCCACCATTTAATGTTGCAGATAAATCATAAGCGGTGAGCGTGGAACATATGTAAAATATGTGAAATACTGTGGATGCTGGTCTCTGAAACAAGAACAGAGGACGCTGGAAAACTCAGCAGGTCCGGCATCATCTATAGGGAGAGAAAGCACAACAAAATGTTTTGAGTTTTTGGTACTTTGTCAGAAGTGAAGGGAGGGAGAAAGTGCGTGAGCTGTGGGGGATTGCGACAATAAGTAGCAACCTTAAGAACAAAAGACAGATCGCCTGACGTGGGAGAGGGGAAGGGGAGATGGTTTGTGTTAAAAAAATACATGACTGGGATATTTTTAAAAAAGGGTTTAAGATGGAGGAGAAAGGTCACAATCTGAAGTTGCCTGAAGTTATGGTTGAATCCCAAAGGCCGCAGTGTGCCCAATCGGAACGTGAGATGCTGCCCCTCCAGCTTGAGCCAGGATGCATTGGATCACTGCAGCAGGCCAAGGACAGTCACACTTACATGGAAAGTATCTAGTGTGATGCTTATAGTCCATGCCTTCCAGTCACTGAGCGTGTGTAGCATTATATATTTCAGGTCAGGATGTCCCACACGCTGAAGGCAGAACAGTTTTGTGTCAAGACAAATCATGGACTGAAAGCAGAATAAAGCACCATACTAAAGAACTAAAACAGAAAACTTGTTTCATGCCAATATGAATCTGTTCACTGACTGTGCCAATTACCCCATCATTTTTCACAACGACACCATCAATTTAGTCTCAGTTACTGTTGAATTACAAACAGTTCTCAATCATTGACAGAAGGGCGTCCATACTCCATTCAGGCCAGATCTCTGTAGCTCTAGATAAGGAGGCTCCTAATTCCTCATGCTGGGCTGCTTTTGATCTCAGGTAAAAGGAACAATTTTTAAACAAGAGCGAATGTGATTTTTGTGCGAATCAAGGCGGGATATTGTTAGCACCAGGGAATGAAGAACTGAACATTTCCTCACTTTTAGCAACCGTTATAGGCACCAAACATTCCTGCGCTGGGTTTTGTACAGATCAGGTGCAGAGTAAAGGTAGTTGTACTCTGCTCTAACAGAATCCAACCATATGGAAGCATCCTGCACCATATCACATTTTATGGGGCAGCACCGTGGCACAGTGGTTAGCGCTGCTGTCTCACAGCGCCAGGGACCCGAGTTCGATTCCCGGCTTGGGTGACTGCAGAGTTTGCAGCTTCTCCCCGTGCCTGCGTGGGTTTCCTCCGGGTGCCCCGGTTTCCTCCCACACTCCAAAGATGTGCGGGCTCGGTTGATTGGCCATGTTAAATTGTCCCTTAGTATCAGGGGGTTAGTAGGGTAAATAAGTAGGGTTATGGGGATAGGGTGTTGGTGGGATTGTGGTCAGTGCAGACTCAATGGGCCAAATGGCCTCCTTCTGCATTGTAGGAATTCTGTGATTTTCATTTCATAAATTCGGCTTCCTCAGGGCTTTACTGAGACAGACTGACAAGGTGTCACCAATTAGGTGCAATCAAGTGAGAGAGAGAGAGAGGGACAGATCATGAGATCTTGTACACATAGAGGCAGAGGCAAGGATTCAACCTCAGGTACCAAAGATGAATGCATTGTGTCCTCACCAAAGCCACACACTGAAAGAATGATTCAAACTTCCTGCACCACCAATCTATAGAGGGAGTACAGCGAAGGTTAACCAGGCTGTTTCCTGGGATGGCAGATCTGTCGTACGAAGAGCGACCACGTCAGTTAGGGTTATATTCACTGGAGTTTAGAGTGAGAGGGGATCTTATAGAAACTTATAAAATTCTAACACAATTAGGCAGGGTCGATTCAAAAAGAATGTTCCCGATGATGGGAGAGTCCAGAACAAAGGGCCATAGTTTGAGGATAAGGAGTAAACCTTTTAGAACTGAGATGAGGAGAAATTTCTTCATCCAGAGAATGGTGAATGTGTGGAATTCACTACCACAGAAAGTAGTTGAAGCCAAAATGTTGTGTGATTCTAAGAACAAATTAGATATAGCTCTTGGGGCTAAAGGGAGCAAGGGATATGGTGGGGGGAAGGGGGGGCGGGTCAGGATATTGAATTTGGTGATCAGCCATGATCATAATGAATGATGGAGCAGGCTCAAAGGGCCAAATAGCCTACTCCAGCTTCTAGTTTCTATGTTTATGTTTCCACGTAAGACGTCTGACATTCCAAGTGCAATGGAGGAATTGTACTTGAAAATTTCCTTTTGTCTGCAACTCATCAGATTTGATTTAAAGGATAGAGCACTTTGTAAATAATAGCTACCTTATGAAGATCAGAAAACTGGTATGTCCTTGATGTTGGCTCACTGATTGCAGATTCTTATAAAGCGTTTCATTCGTTACATTCTTGGTGTGGAAAGTATGCAACGATCAAAACCTAGCTTTTGAAATTCAAACTTCAGCAAGAACTGGCCTTAAACTGTGATTCTCCTGATAGTAAGTACACAGCATACCTATTCCATAATACAGTGTTTGCGATGTTAGTGTACTTTTGAGAATTTAAAAAAAAAAATTCTTTGCAGTTAAAAGCAGACCTTTTCAGTTTTTTTTCTTGTTGTTGGGCCATCCGGTGGAAGTCCTTTTACTGCTACTTCAATGGCTTAAATGGGTTTTGTTTATATTTACTCTAAGATCTTTCATGACCCTGCATTGTGAGGGGGAATACGGCCATTGCTCCTAACCCACACATCTTTGGATTGTGGGAGGAAACCAGAGCACCCGGAGGAAAGTCATGCAGACATGGGGAGAACGTGCAAACTCCGCATAGACAGTGATCCAAGTCAGGAATTGAACCTGGGTCCTTGGCGCTGTGAGGCTGCAGTGCTAACCACTTTGCCTCCGTGCTGCCCAGCTGAAAATAATTCACCTGTACGATTAAACAAAGTCTGAAATGGTGTCAGAGTAAGGCAGTCCTAAGGGCCTGAGGACTATAAATCAGTGTTTCTATGTGTAACATCAGTATACCTTGTTTCTATGACAAATGTATAATCTTGTCCTGAGATTAAAATGTACAGTTTTGATTAATTTTGTAATGTTAGAAGATGCAGAAATGACATTTGTTTATCAGACAGTATCCCGATTAATTGCTATCCAAGTTGAAGATAAGAAACAGAGTAACATTTGACAAATCTTTCTCTTATGCTTATTAAATTTAAATAAATTAAATAATTTTTATCAAATGATGGTGCTTGCTGGAAAAACAACACTGAAGTCATGAATTGGAATCCTAGCGAGGATCATTGTGAAATTAAATTCAGTACTTTTGCTAATTTGTGGGCAGCACAGTGGCACAGTGGTTAGCACTGCTGCCTCACGGCTCCAGGGACCTGAGTTTGACTCGCGGCTTGGGTCACTGTCTCTGCGGAGTCTGCACGTTCTCCCCATGTCTGCATGGGTTTCCTCCACATGCTTTGCTTTCCTCCCACAGTCCGAAAGACGTGCTGGTTAAGGTGCATTGGCCGTGCTAAATTCTCCCTCAGTGTACCCGAACAGGCGCCAGAGTGTGGCAACTAGGAGATTTTCACTGTAACTTCATTGCGGTGTTAATGTAAGCCTACTTGTGACACTAATAAATAAACTTAAAATTAATTTGTGCATCTGGAACCTGATTGTGTTGTTGAACTAGTTCATTCATGTGAAGGGAACCTTTGGTTCATGCCTATTCTGGCTTGCATGCAATTCTAGTGCCGCGCTATACAGCTGAGTCCCAATGTCCTCTGGAGTTGAACCTCTGGTTCAAAGGAGATCCACTGGCACTTCCTGAGATTGACTAAAGATGGGCAAAATTCAGCATTGACCCAGTCCTGAGAACAAAGGGGAAAAGTCATCGCTTTCTTCTTTTCAACGCAGGGCTAGGCTTTGAACCCTATATGGGGGCAATCACAGAGGCGGGTGAGCATTCACATTCACGTAGCCAGCTGACATGCCAATCTGTCTGCACCATCTCCTTTTCCCAGTCGTGGGATGGTGATTGGCAGGGTTACCCACCAACAGGGGGAAGGTAGCCAATTCTGAGCATTAAATGGCTACTTCAGGCCTCTTGTCAAAGGCCTGGCTGCTGATTCTATTTTCAAATTTAAGATTTTAAGAAGTTGGAGAGAGGGCACTTCAAAATGGAAGCACTTGCTCTCCCTTTCATCTAAATTGCAGAATTTGTCTTCTTTCGAGGTGAAAGGTCTTCTATTTGCGTTCCGAATCAAGGGCCTGTCTCTCATCCTGCTTGACCATCACTAATTGACCAATTTAGGGAAAATCACTGCAGAGTGACTGTTCACCACGCAGTATGTGGTCATGTCCCCGTTTGAGCCCATTGTCAGGACCCCGACCCAAGGGACAACACATTGACACAGATGCTGCTGGGAAAATAATGGCAAGTTCAATGGTGCCGTCTGCTAACAGAGTTTAATAAACCTGGTGGCGCAGGTGACATTGAGTTGCAAACTACTGCAAGTTGCTGGATTGTTTGTGCCTCTTTACCATTGGCATCACAACAATGAGAAATTGTTGCATTTGCAAACTAATTACCCATTAAACTGCACCACCGTTAGTTAAGGTTGGTATTTACCAAATAATGGCAGAGTGGTGGTTCCAGCGCAGAACACGGAAGGGAAACGTAGTCGGCAGGACACGGGTCATGCAAAGGTCCTTGACCTCGGGACTTGGGCGAGCGCGGTCGGAAAGTCCTGCTCTGAGTGTTCCCATCGACTTTGCTTGCATGTTTTCGAGCTGAATCTTACTGCTCGTTAGTTCCTATCCCCACAGACTCACACCACTCCAGCAGCACGTTCCTCCTGATTCGCCTGGCGTGTAACGGCTTAACTGCTACAGGCACTGGGGACCCCCATATAAACAGCTCCCCAGCACACTCAGCACTTGTCCCACAATGACTGCAGGGGATGGCAGCTGAAGTCATCTCAGCCAACAGGGCGTGGAGGTCAGCAGGCGACCTCAACCCCAGCTGTGGATCCTGGGGAGACACCTCGATGTAGTGGGAGGGTGAGGAAGATTAAGAAACTGTACGCACTGAGTGGCTGAATATAAACTCTATTGCAGTAAGGTCACTATTTGGTTCTCAATTTGTCAACAACTTTCACTTTGTTCACCAACAGAGCCTATCTGTTCATGCCACCAAGCTTGGGGGAACCACTGTGCTCACCCGGTGCCTCATCCCTGTGGAGTGTGAGAATGGCAGTGCTCGGTCCCTCCTACCCTCTTGCTAGCCCCCACTAAGGAAGGGCACTCCCTCAGCTGCGATATGGACAGGAACCCAGGAAGGAGGACACAGGAAACATTACCTGTATACCAGCCTTCTCAACCCCTTTAAAGCCAGGGGCACTCTGACACAAAGGGTAGAGAAGTCTTGCAAATGACCCCTCCTGACCCAACTCCCTGAAATGGCGATTCTGGCTGGAGTTTTACTGGTACGCCCGTCCGATTCCAGGGGCGGGCGAGGCTCGGAGAACGGCATTCTCTGTTAGCCTCGGGCTGGATTGTATGAGCTTCTGGTGGATGTGCTGGTAAAATTCCGCCCTCTGGGTCCCACACCCCCTGTCCTGAATTGAAACTATTCATATTCCCCCCCGAGTCCTCTCCGGTGACCCCTGAGCAGTGCACACTGCAGAAGGTGCTGGCTGCCTGAGCGCTAACCTCTGAAACCGCCCTCCCCTCGGAGGTGAAGGCACCAGGTTCACATTTCAGTGGACCTGTTGTGAAATGGCACTAGCGTGATGTCACGCTGATGCCTGCTGATAATTCTGTGCAGGCTTCATACCCGGAAAGAGGGCTCGCTAATGACAAGCTAATGTATTAAAATGAGCTTCCTGCACTCCCGTGGCATGTTTCAGGGCACTCCACGAGCGAGTTGCCAGGAAAGTTGGAACTCGGAAATCGCCAGTGTGTATTGCGCCTACCTGCTCCACAGAAAGTGCGGGCTCAAAATCGCCCCCAAGGATTCAAATGGTGATGGGATTTGTGTTCCTGTTCTGGCCAAAAAATGGAACAAATGAGTGTGGAATCTCAATTCTGCAGGTGCTAAATTGTTCCCAGAAATTTGCAAACTATAATGTTTTATTATTTTTCATTTTCTTTTCCCCATTTGCCTTGCTCTCTTAAGCAAATCTAAAGAATGATATAGTAGAGGAAGAGGCCATTTGGCCCATCAGGCCTGCGACAGCACTTTCTTAGAACTATCTATGTTTCTATCTATCCACCCAGTCCCAATCCTGCTCTCTCCCCTGTATTTACAAAGATCAAAGAACAAAGAACAATACAGCACAGGAACAGGCCCTTCGGCCCTCCAAGCCCGTGCCGCTCCCTGGTGCAAACTAGACCATTCTTTTGTATCCCTCCATTCCCACTCCGTTCATGTGGCTCTCTAGATAAGTCTTAAACGTTCCCAGTGTGTCCACCTCCACCACCTTGCCCGGCAGCGCATTCCAGGCCCCCACCACCCTCTGTGTAAAATACGTCCTTCTGATATCTGTGTTAAACCTCCCCCCCTCACCTTGAACCTATGACCCCTCGTGAACGTCACCACCGACCTGGGATAAAGCTTCCCACCGTTCACCTATCTATGCCTTTCATAATTTTATACACTTATTTTATACACTCAATTCTCAATTTATTTTTCCTTCAAGTTCCTTCAGGTGGCACAGTGGTTAGCACTGCTGCCTCATAGCACCAGGGACCCGGGTTCGATTCCCAGCTCGTGTCACTGTCTGTGTGGAGTTTGCACATTCTCCCCATGTCTGCGTGGGTTTCTTCCGGGTGCTCCGGTTTCCTCCCACAGTCCAAAGATGTGCGGGTTAGGGGGATAGGCCATGCTAAATTGCCCCTTAGCGTCAGGGGGACTAGCTAGGGTAAATGCATGGGGTTATGGACACATCACCTGGGTGGAATTGTGGTCGGTGCAGACTTGATGGGCCAAATGGCCTCCTTCTGCACTGTAGTGTTTCTGCGATTCTATTTATCGAAATTCCTTTAGAATGCTGAATCTGCTTCCACAAATGCCTTCCTGATCATAACAACACAGTGTTTCTCTAAAAATAAAATTCATTTGAGCTTTTCATTCATGTTTTGTTCTCTGCACCTGGTTTGATTTTATTTCCATTCAGTCTTTTGCCAAGATCCCAGATTATCAGCTAGCTTCTCAAACCTTTTGCAGCCCAATCTTTTGAGGTTAAAGGTGAGGAGAAACAGGTCACGCACTGCACATGCCGGGAGTCACCCGGCTTACTCTGGGCCGTTTGGCGCACACTAATTTAGAAGCTTACTCACAACAATTTAACAGCTGCAATCTTCTTCGCGTTGCCACTCAGTTCAGTATTTTGAAAGCATGAACTCATCCCTTTAAGGTCCGCAGAATACATTGTTGAAACGCTCTTCCCCAGGAACACAGTTATGCACAGTGAGAGTTGGGTAACAATCAACATTTGAACTTTATGTCGAGTGATTTTGATGGGAATGAAAGCTTAAAATAAATTCTCAAGCCTTGATTCTGCCGACCATTCTTATAATCCTTAATTGACTTCATATTCTGAATACAGTCTTCACATCTATTTTATGAATGCCTCTCTGTATTCGTCCCATTTCCCTTCTTTCCATCATGGGAGAGATGATAACTTGATATTTTTTTGTGAATGCGTTTCCCAAAAATCAAGGAGCTCTTATTTTTGCACGTCTTCACATGTTTTCCAGTGACTCAGAGATCCTGAAGAAATTGTCAAGCTCCCAGACCTCCAATTGCTTTCCTTTCCAGCTCCCAGCCTCTTAACTACCACCTTCGTGATCTAAACAGACATGGGCCGGAACTCCATCATCTCACCCCGGAATCGGTGCGGGCCATGGTCCGACAGGAGAAATCTCTGTTGACCTCGGGCGGGAATTTTCAGTCTTGCTCAAACGAGGCCGTAAGATGGTGTCATAGAGTCGTACAGTGCAGAAAAGGCCCTTCAGCCCATCGAATCTGCCCCGACAATATGTACCATTAAAGGCATACTAAAGTTTAAAGTTAAAGTTTCTTTATTAGTGTCACAAGTAGGCTTACATTAACACTGCAATGAGGTTACTGTGAAAATCCCCTGGTCGCCATATTCTGATGCCTGCTCGGGTACACTGAGAATTTAGCATGGCCAATACACATAACCAGCAGGTCTTTCGGACTGTGAGAGCAAACCGGAGCAAACCCATGCAGACATAGGGATAACATGCAAACTCCGCAGACAGTGACCCAAGCCGGGAATCAAACTGGGTCTCTGGCACTGTGAGGCAGCAGTGTTAACCACTGTACCACCGTGCTGCTGATCCCATTTTCCTGCAGTTATGCCATATCCCTAAATGCTCATCCAAATACCTTTTAAAGGTTGTAAGGTTTCCAGCCTTCACTACCTCCCCAGGCAGTGCATTCCAGATTCCCAAGACCCTCTGAATAAAAATAATGTTTTCTCAAGTCAAATTATTCTTCTTATTGCTCTCCCCCGAGAACAATGCCACCTTGCGATTGACCCCTCAACCAATGGAACAGCTCCTTCCTATTTACCCTGTCCATCCCCATCATAATTTTATACACCTCAATCATGTCCCCCCTCAGCCTTTTCTGCTCCAGAGAAAACAATCCAAGTCTATCCAGTATCTCCTTATCGATCAAATGATCCATCCCAGGCAACATTCTGGTGAATCTCCTCTGTGCCAACCTAGTGCAATCACATCCTTCCTTTAGTGAGGTGACCAGAACTGCACACAGTACTCCAGCTGCGGCCAACTTTGGAGGGCCAGGCTCACCTTTCATCTGTGAGAGCATCTTTTCAGCTGGGCTGCCTGCATAGCACTGTCACCATCTCTGGCACTGTCCCTTCCAGCTCTCACCCCATCTCTGAGTAAACAGCTCCATTTTAACATCCACATGAAGTTTAAAAGATGAGGAAACATCAAAAGACTTGCACTTGTATGGCCTTTTCCACAACCTCAGGACATCTGAAAGTATTTCTCAGCCACTGAAGTACTTTTTGAAGTGTTGTAAGCCGAATAAGCAGTGACCAATGTGTACCCTGAAAGGTCCAAGTTATGATTTGACCGAATTGTGGAATAGGCTCAAGGGGCTGAATGGCCTACTCCCATTCTCCTGTATCTGTTGACTGATGGATTCTTAGCCAAAACCAATGCTGAAGCAGAATCAACAGGTTAAATGCCACGAGCGATCAAAGGAATGACCTCAGTAATGAAAAGGGTGACACGGTGACACAGTGGCTCATGCTCTAAGGACCCGGGTTCAAATCCCAACACGGAAGGTGGTGGAATTTGGTTGCAATAAAAAATATCTGGAATTAAGAATCTACTGATGACCATGAAACCATTGTTGATTGTTGGAAAAACTTCACTAATGGTTCACAAATGTCCTTTAGGGAAGGAAATCTGCCGTCCTTACCTGGTCTGGCCTACATGTGACTCCAGGTCCATAGCAATGTGGTTGACTCTCAACTGCCCTCCAAGGGCAACGAGGGATGGACAATAGATGCTGGCCAGTGATGCCCATGTCCCACGAATGAATTTTTAAAAAAACTCTGAAACTCACCAATTCCCTCTCTGCTTCTTTTAGAGATGGCCTCCAAAAGAGAGTTAGGGTGATCATTACTCCTGAAATTGATGTCCAGTTTGCAAACCTCAGCATTAATTAAGACATTGCCACTTTGTTATTCTCTGAAACTACCCAGATCTTTGCTCACATTCTCCTTTTATTTAATATTCATCATGGGACCAAAAGGAGCAGGAATGCTCTGCCAGGATTTAAGGAAAGTTTAGGTGCCCTTTCCTCTAACTTCTCCGAACCAATTGATTTATTTCATAAAGGCAAAATATCCCCAAAATTTTTTTAATTCATTTGTGGGACATGGGCGTCGCTGGCTGGCCAGCATTTATTGCCCATCCCTAGTTGCCCTTGAGAAGGTGGTGGTGAGCTGCCTTCTTAAATGGTTGCAGTCCATGTGCTGTGGGTTGACCCACAATGGCATTAGGGAGGGAATTCCAGGATTTTGACTCAGCGACTGTGAAGGAATGGCGATATATTTCCAAGTTAGGATGGTGAGTGGCTTGGAGGGGAACTTGCAGGTGATGGTGTTCCCATTTATCGCTGCCCTTGTCCTTCTAGATGGAAGTGGTCGTGGGTTTGGAAGGTGCTGTCGAAGGATCTTTGTTGAATAGCTGCAATGCATCTTGTAGATAGTACACACTGCTGCTACTGAGCATCGGTGGAGGAGGGAGTGGATGTTTGTAGATGTGGTGCCAATCAAGTGGGCTGCTTTGCCCAGGATGGTGTCAAGCTTCTTGAGTGTTGTTGGGGCTGCACCCATCCAGGCAAGTGGAGAGTATTCCATCACACTCCTGCCTTGTAGATGGTGGACAGGCTTTGGGGAGTCAGGAGGTGAGTTCCTCGCCACAGATTTCCTAGCTTCTGACCTGTTCTTGTAGCCACTGTGTTTATGTAGTGAGTCCAGTTGAGTTTCTGGTCAATGGTAACCCCGAGGATGTTGACAGTTGGGGATTCAGTGATGGTTACGCCATTGAATGTTAAGGGGTGGTGGTTAGAGTGTCTCTTATTGGTGGTGGTCATTGCCTGGTATTTGTGTGGCGTGAATGTTACTTGCCACTTGTCAGCCCAAGCCTGGATATTGTCCAGATCTTGTTGCATTTGAACATGGACTGCTTCAGTATCTTGAGTCACGAATGGTTCTGAACATTGTGCAATCATCAGCGAACATCCCCATTTCTGACCTTATGATGGAGGGTAGGTCATTGATGAAGCAGCTGAAGATTGTTGGGCCAGGACACTCCCCTGAGGGACTCCTGCAGAGATGTCCTGGAGCTGAGATGACTGACCCTCCATAACGACAACCATCTTCCTATGCACCAGGTATGACTTCAACCAGCGGAGAGTTTGCCCCCTGACACCCATTGATTCCAGTTTCGCTAGGGCTCCTTGATGCCACACTCGGTCAATGCAGCCTTGATGTCAAGGGCAGTCACTCTCAACTCACCCCTCGAATTCAGCTCTTTGTCCATGTTTGAACCAAGGCTGTAATGAGGTCAGGAGCTGAGTGACCCTGGTGAAACTCAAACTGGGCGTCACTGAGCAGGTTATTGCTGAGCAGGTGCTGCTTGACGGCACTGTTGATGACCCCTTCCATCACTTTACTGATGATCGAGAGTAGACTGATTGGGCGGTAATTGGCCAGGTTGGATTTGTCCTGCTTTTTGTGTACAGGACATACCTGGACAATTTTCCACATTGCTGGGTAGATGCCAGTGTTGTAACTGTACTGGAAGAACTTGGCTTTGGAAGCGGCAAGTTCTGGAGCACAAGTCTTCAGAACTATTGCCGGAATGTTATCAGGGCCCATTGCCTTTGCAGTATTCAGTGCCTCCAATCATTTCTTGATATCACGTGGAGTGAATCGAATTGGCTGGAGACTCGCATCTGAGATGCTGGGGACCACCAAAGGAGGCCGAGATGGATCATTCACTTGGCACTTCTGGCTGAAGATTGCTGCGAATACTTCAGCCTTATCTTTCGCACTGATGCGCTGGGCTCCTCATGGAGGATGGGGATATTTGTGGATCCTCCTCTTCCAGTGAGTTGTTCAATTGTCCACCACCATTCTCAACTGGATGTGGCAGGACTGCAGAGCTTAGATCTGATCCGTTGGTTGTGGGATTACTTAGCTCTGTCTATCACTTGTTGTTTTTGTCATTTGGCATGCAAGTAGTCCTGTTTGGTAGCTTCACCAGGTTGATGCCTCATTTTTAGGTATGCCTGGTGCTGCTCCTGGCATGCCCTCCTATGCTCTTCATTGAACCAAGGTTGAACCCCTGGCTTGATGGTAATGGTTGAGTGGGGGATATGTCGGGCCATGAGGTTGCAGATTGTGCTGGAGTACAATTCCACTGCTGTTGATGGCCCACAGCGCCTCATTGATGCCCAGTCTTGAGTTGCTGGATTGGTTCGAAGTCTGTCCCATTTAGCGCGGTGATAGTGCCACACAACACGATGGAGGTTATTCTCAATGTGAAGGCGGGACTTTGTCTCCACAAGGACCGTGCGGTGGTCACTCTTACCGATACTGTCATGGACAGATGCATCTGCAGCTGGCAGATTGGTAAGGATGAGGTCAAGTATGTTATTTCCTCTTGTTGGTTCCTTCACCACCTGCTGCAGACCCAGTCTAGCAGTTATATCCTTTGGGACCCGACCAGCTTGATCAGTAGTGCTGCTGCCGAGCCACTCTTGGTGGTGGACATTGAAATCCCCCACCCAGAGTACATTTTGCGCCCTTGCCACCCTCAGTGCTTCCTCCAAGTGTTGTTCAACAGGGAGGAAGACTGATTCATCAGCCGAAGGAGGACGGTACGTGGTAACCAGTAAGAGGTTTCCTTGCCCATGTTTAGCCTGAAGCCATGAGACTTCATGAGGTCTGGCGTCGATGTTAAGGACTCCCAGAACAACTCCCTCCCGGCTGTATACCACTGCGCCACCATGTCTGCTGGGTCTGTCCTGTCGGTTGGATGCTGGAATCTGAAACAAAAACAGAAAACGCTGGAAAATCTCAGCAGGTCTGACAGCATTTGTGGAGAGAGAATAGAGCCAATGTTTTGAGTCTCTCTCGACAGATGCTGTCTGACCTGCTAAGATTTTTCAGCATTTGTTAATTATTTTAAAAGTTTAAAGTTTATTTATAAGGCTTACATTAACACTGAAATGAAGGTACTGTGAAAATTTCCCAGTTGCCACACTCCGGCGCCTGTTTGGGTACACTGAGGGAAAATTTAGCACGGCCAATGCACCTAACCAGCACATCTTTCAGACTGTGGGAGGAGACCGGAGCACCTGGAGGAAACCCACACAGACACGGGGATAATGCGCAGACTCCACACAGACAGTGACCCAAGCCGGGAATCGAACCCAGGTCCCTGGTGCTGTGAGGCAGCAGTGCTAACCATTGTGCCACCGTGCCGTGCCATTGAAACAGATTACACTGCCCCATTTCACTGTTCTTCCTGGGAGCTTGCTTTGCGCAAATTGGCCACTGGTGGGATCTTCTGGTCCCACTGAAGTCCATGACCATTTGTGTTGTGCGTCAGCTGTGCCGCCATGGAACCCACCACTAGGGGGAGAGGTGGGGCTGTCATCTTTGGTGAGACCGGAAAATCCAACCCACTTTCTCCCTTGCATCGTTGCATTTTTAGGCCTCCTATTCATGAAATTATTTGTGACAGTTTAAAAGTTTTGCCTTCCTTTTCAACTTAAAAAAGCATTTCTGGTTGATTAGGCAAAACTGTGGCAACATTTATGACATTCATTCTTTGAGAAATCAGCTGATTTAGGAATAGGATCGACACAAACTCATGTTAGTTTCTGTTATTTTATTCCTGAAAGCTCATTATTAAAGATGTCAACGAACAATGTTGGAGAAGACACACCAAAAGATTTCATACTTGCGTGATTTAGTTATATCTCTAACCTTTTGTGTAAGGTTACCTTAATCTCCTTGGGAGGATCTTAGTGGCCCTAGGAGGCGCAGTGACATAACTGTACCAGACACTGGAGCCTAGATACGCCAATGTCATGTGCCATCTGTCAGCCTAAGAGTCTTGATTAAACTATCAGTAATGGCACCTGTACATTTTTCTCATCAAAAGTTAAATCTCTTTGCCGAAAAATCAAATATCTTTATCCACACACAACCCCGTGAGAACGAAGTGACGTAAGTAATGAGTTTGATACCTTCTGGTGTGTCTTTCCATCAAGATCTGGAAATTTAGCAAATTATTGCTTTCTTCCAGGAGGTCACACTTTTTCCTTTGTTAAATTGCTAAAAGATTAAACATCTCAGGTACTTACAAGCTGCATTTTTCTTCCTAGTCTTTAATTACGTTCAAAGTCCAACTATGCCAGTCATATTTCTGAGAAATTTCAACACGTTCCAGCAAGTCTTGGGACTTGAACCCTTCCCATGCAGGAAACAAATTATAGAAATCCCATCATCCCACATTTTTGTAGAGATGAAGAGCAGGAGGTGTGTAGAAGTTGGTAATATTTATTTTTTCCTCCTCTTTACCCACCCCTTACTCTTGCTCGCTACTCCTATTTTTATTGCAATAGACCTTGAGTGACTGTAAAGGGACAAGCCACAAAACTGATATGAACTGGGCCAGTGGAGAAGCTAAGTTTATTTTTTAATTCATTCGTGGGACATGGGTGTCGCTGGCTGGCCAGCGTTTATTGCCCATTGCTAGTTACCCTTGTTCACAGGGTAGTTGAGAGTCAACCACACTGCTGTGGCTCTGGAGTCACATGTAGGCCAGACTGGGAAAGGACAGCAGATTTCCTTTCCTGAAGGACATTTTCCGCCAATCGACAATGGTTTCATAGTCATCAGTAGATTCTTAATTCCAAATATTGGCCGCGATTCTCCTATCCCGACTCGCAACTTTTCTGGCGGGTCAGGGTTGGGAGATGTGCGTCGCCGGCCTTGTTCCGGGATTTGCGCATGCGCCGGGAATGCATGTGCATCTCCCAGAGCCGGTGAACAGTCGCTGGTCAGACCACGCTGGAAACTGGCGGGAAGGCAGGTGAGTATTTTGAATCTGTTTTTAATGTGTTTTAAATGTCTTTTAAATGTAATTATCGGGAACTTACCGGTCCCGATTGAATCTCCCATCCCGCCAGGAGTACTTCATTCCAGCGGGGTGTAGAGTAGCTCCCCATGCTCAGGGAACAAGCGGGAGAACCCCGCCAGAATGAAGGGGGCACAATTGGGCCCCCCCCCAGGGTCGGGCGGCAGGGGTTGTGCCCCCTGAGCATGGGCATCCTGGCAGTGCCAGCCTGTGCCCCCTGGCACTGCCCAAGGGGCAAAGTGCCCATGCCCAGGGGGCACCTTGGCACTGCCCACCAGGCATCGGGCAGTGCCAAAGGAGTGGGGCCTAGTGTGGGCAGGCCCGAGGGGCAATCAGTGGGGGTGGAGGGTCCCGCTACAGACAGGATCAGTCTGAACTGGAAGGAGGGCAGCGATTGGGGGGGGTCTGGGGGGGTGGGTTGGGGTGGGTGGTCTGCCGGGGGGGGGCCTGCCTCCCGGGGGGGGTGCCTGCCTCCCGGTGAGGGGTCTGACCCTGGGGGGTTCAGCAGGGGGGAGTCTGCCAGGCTGAGGGGGGTGGGGGGATTACGTGGGGGGGGGGGGGGGGTGGGGGGGGACTGGACATCGGGGCGCTCTGGGGCGGGGAGGTTAAGGCTGGCCCGGGAATTGTTGTGGGGGCTGTGATCGGACCGTGAGGGGGGCCGGAGGGGCGGCACTGCAGGGGTCCTGGGCTGGCCAGCGATCGTACTGGTCAGCAAACAGGTAATCTGACAGATCGGGGCCACTGCGCATGCACAGAGTTCCAGAACTGTCAGACTCTGGCGCGAATAGGCGCCCCCCCCCAACGCATAACCCCCCACCCCCCCCCCCCCCGCAGGTTTTTAATGAGATTCACAATTGGAACCTCTGAAGTCCACAGTCCAGATCTAGAACAGTTTTCCCGCCAATTCAGCGCTTTTGGGAGAACCTCGGCCATTATTTTTCATCGGAGTCAAATTCCACCATATGCCGTGGCGGGATTCGAACCTGGGTCCCCAGAACATTAGCTGAGTTTCTGGTGCCAATTGTGAAGTTGTTGATGCAGGAATACATCACTCCTTATTGTTACACTAATGGGGGTATTACTGGGTGTTTTCACATTCCTGAGTCTGGTCTGATCTTTACAATTGGGACGAATGACTCTGAACTGCTCACCTCAATCATTATCCCACCTTCCTCAATGCCAGCAGCTGCGTGCTCCTTCCAACTCCCTTGAAAATGACCTTCCCCTTCTTTGCATGGACCTTCCTTTGATCTTGGAGGCAAGTGAAAGGAGGGGAGAAGACAGAAGGTGGGATTTTCTGTCAACCCCGCCTGGAATCTTGCCTCCTTTTACGCCAGTGGAATTTTCCAATCCCGCTGCAGTGAATGGAGATTTGGCTGGGCACCAAATTCTTCAACCTCGCTGCAGCAGGAGCGTGGCATAAACGCCAGATAAGATCTGCGTGTTTTCCAGCAACTCGCCAATGACTGCAGATGGGATATTTCAGTCCCACCAATGTCTCCCGCGTTTTGCATGGCTCGCCCGTCCTGCCACAGGGAATCCCACCACAAAGGGGTTGCCGGAAGATCTTGCCAGTGGGCGGGACATGCAGGCGTAAGACATTGAGGAATTGCACAAAGTTGGGTGGCGATGGCCTAGTGGTATTATCGCTGGACTATTCATCTAGAAACTCAACTAATGTTCTGGGGACCCGTGTTCGAATCCCGCCAAGGCAGGTAGTGGATTTTGAATTCAATAAAAAATATCTATAATTAAGAATCTACTGATGACCATGAAACCATTGCCGATTGTCAGAAAAATCCATCTGGTTCACTAATGTCCTTTAGGGAAGGGAATCTGCCACCCTTACCTGGTCTGGCCTACATGTGACTCCAGAGCTGCAGCAATGTGGTTGACTCTCAACTGTCCTCTGAAATAGAATATAGAGCAGAGGGTAATATAGCACAGGAACAGCCCTTCGGCCTATAATGCTGTGCAGAACATGACAACAAATTAAACTAATCACTTCTGCCTGCCCTTGGTCCATATCCCTCTATTCCTGGCATATTTATGTGCTGATCTAAAAGCTCCTGCCTAGCAAGCCGCTCAATTGAATTATCATTTCAAGAAGGCAGTTCACCACCACCTTCTCAAGGGTAACTAGGGATAGGCAATAAATGCTGGCCAGTCAGCGACGAATGAATAAAAGAAATGTCTCATTCACTCATGACTCTCGCGATCATTCACCTACATTGGCTCCCAGTCCAACAATATCTTGAGTTCACATACTTAAGGCATTAAGTATCTCTCCTATCTCTCTCCACCCCCAGCCCCGGAACCCTCAGGGAAGTCTGCATTCCTCCAGATCTGGCCTCATACACACCTTGATTTCCATTGCTGAACACAGGCAGTCATGCCATCAACTGCCTTGACCCTGAGCTCTGGGATTCCCTCTCTAAATCCGTGCTGTATTCCCTGAAAGGTCGATTATTCTGATGAAGGATGTGGTGCCCAGAACTGCTCACAGTGCCCCAGGTGCAGCTGGACCGGGACTTTGCACAGTTGAAGAATTGGTTCGGTACTCTTCAGGCTGCTGGTCATCTCCTCAGTTCTGTTGTGTGAAACATGGCCGGGATTTTCCAGTCCCTCCCATGGTGGAAATTGTCGCGAGAATGAAGCAAAATTTGACGGACCAGCCAAAGGTCTGTTGATTTCAGGCAGGGGTCACGGCCCATGTTTTTACATCACAATGGTGCAGCTAATGGGAAAAATATGATTTAGAATCAGCAATCCACATCAGCATTACGATTCCTGCAAAATATCAATGTTTGATTTGGACTCCTGCTCTCTTGGGAAGCAAAGAACCAAAGTCAGTCCATCCAGTTCAGGATAAAATGTACATTATTGGCACAGTGACTAACACTATTGCCTCACAGCGCCACAGACCCAGTCTTGATTCCCAGCTTGGTCAATGCCTTTGTGGAGTCTGCACATTCTCCTTGTGTCTGCGTGGGCTTCCTCCAGGTACTCCTATTTCCTCCCACAGTCCGAAAGACGTGCTGGTTAGGTGCATTGGCAATGCTAAATTTTCCCTCAGTGTACCCAAACAGGCCCCAGACTGTGGCGACTAGGGGATTTTCACAGTAACTTCATTGCAGTGTTAATGTAAGCCTACTTGTGACACTATTAAATGAACTTTACATTTTAAACATTTATTTGATTACAAGAAATACCTATTCACATCAGCAAGGTACACACAATTTATTTGTAGATAAATGGCTATGAACCACTTAACATACATTGCTATTTCCATTGGATTCTGAAACTAAAGCAACAAGTGTATGAATCCTTTATCTTCATTCCAGAGTCATAGAATTACTACTGTGCAGAAGGGGACCATTCAGCCCAATGAGTCTGTACCATCTCTCCAACATAGCATCTTACCCCAACCCATCCACGCCCGATCCCCGCAACCCCATGTATTTACTCCGCTAATCCCTCCGAACCTACACATCTTTGTACACTAGGGGGCAATTTAGCATGGCCAATCCAAATAACTTGCACAACTTTGGAGTGTGGGAGGAAACCAGAGCACTCAGAGGAAACCCACACAGACACGGGGAGGACATGCGAACTACACACAGAGAGTGATCCACACCAGGAGTCAAATCCGGGTCCCTGGCACTGTGAGGCAACAGTGCTAACCACTGTGCCACTGTGATGCGCTTATTCAGACACGAGGCTCGAAGCTCAGTAAATGAAGGCTTTTATTTACTGTTAATGAAGCTACCAGAACTTATATACACTATCCCAGACTGAAGGGGTCCCGGCCAGAGCAGGGACTCTTATACCTCTCCCAGGAGGTGGAGCTCGACTAGGATGTGCCACAACACTACAATACAAAGGTGTAACAACCCCACCCTAACCCAACAGCAACAATAGCACAATCCAACAGTAACATATGTACATCCTTGTAGTCCTGGCCAGCCCCTGGCTCAGCACTATCCAGTGGGAACCAACGATGGTTCACCACACACTGTACCACCCCTTTTTAAAACATTTTTTCACATAACTCTTGCCTTGATCATGCCTCAGCTGCAGTGTTCCACATCACCACCATCAGGCAAATCTGTGGATCAAATAAAAGAACAGAACAAACATAGAAAGAAAATATTACTTCAGGCTGGAAGACCAGAACGAAAAACTGCAAATGTTGGAAAGGCTCAGTGGGTATTTCAGCATCTGCAGAGAAAGGAAGTGAGTTAACATGTCAACCTTCCATCAACAATCAATTTCTCCACGTTATAGGATTGGTTTCTTGAAGCTGCATTGCTGAGTTACAGACACAAAGGGATTGAAATGAATGGGAAAGATAAGCTTCAGCTCAATAACCCTGATTCATTCCACATTTTAGATCATTAGTGAATTCAGTCTTTGATTTGATTTATTATTGTCATGTGTATTGGGTACAGTGAAAAGTATTGTTTCTTGCGCACTACACAGACAAAGCATACTGTACATAGAGAAGGAAACAAGAGGGTGCAGAATGTAGTGTTACAGTCATAGCTAGGGTGCAGAGAAAGGTCAACTTAATGCGAGGTAGGTCCATTCAAAAGTCTGATGGCAGCAGGGAAGAAGCTGTTCTTGAGTCAGTTGGTATGTGATCGCAGACCTTTGTATGTTTTTCTCAACGGGAGAAGGTAGAAGAGAGAATGTCCGGGGTGCAAGGGGTCCTTGATTATGCTGCCTGCTTTTCCAAGGCAGCGGGAATTGTAGACAGAGTCAAAGGATGGGAGGCTGGTTTGCGTGATGGACTGGGCTACATTCACAACCCTTTGTAGTTTCTTGCACTTTGGACAGAGCAGGAGCTGTGATACAACCAGAAAGAATGCTTTCTATGGTGCATCTGTAGAAGTTGGTGAGAGTTCATAGAAATCATAGAAACCCTACAGTACAGAAAGAGGCCATTCAGCCCACCGAGTCTGCACCAACCACAATCCCACCCAGGCCATACCCCCATATCCCGACATATTTTACTCACTAATCCCTCTAACCTATGCATCTCAGGACACTAAGGGGCAATTTTAGCATGGCCAATCAACCTAACCCGCACATCTTTGGACATTGGACATTGGACAATCAGTTGTAGCGGACATTCCAAATTTGTGACACGAATAAATAAACTTTAGAGCAAAATGTTCTTAAATGAATGGAGGTGTCTATCAATAATTTCTGATCGTTACATTTAACTATAATAATTCAAAATCAGAAAATGCTGGAAAATTGCAGCAAGTCTGACAGCATCTGTGGCGAGAGAATTGAGCCAACGTGTCAAGTCTGGATGACCCTTCGTCATATAAATAACTATAAATTGTCATAATTTATACAATTATAATGATTGTTTGGCTCAGGTATTCCTCAAAATTGATCTGATATGGGCTGTATGGATGACAACAGTTTGAAATAGAAGATTATCCTTCTGTTATAAATTCATACGTACTGACACTATTTCAAATGAATGCACTAAAATGAGTGTGATTTATTATTCAGAGAGAGGACTTGGCCAGTATATCATTGGGGATGTTATATGATGCTGTTCTTTATCAGTCACACAGAACCATAAATGTTCACATTGGTACATATTGTCAGAAATCCAGAAAGCTTCATCATAGCGAGGAAGAGCCGAGTGCATTGCCATGAATCGCTGCTGTCACAACATTGGCTTGTATAAGTGCAAAAAAGATGCATTTACAACAATAAACATATATTTACCATTGCTATGCAAGCACTTAAATGTCACCAGTGCCGGCGCCTTCTGGAATGAGTAAGATTCCTTCCACAGTGAAGTGTTATTTCCTCTTGAGAGCTGTGCTCAAAGAGTTGAGTATCAGTACCTTGACAGAATCAATTTGCTTCTGAAGTGAAACATGATCTTATTGGAGAATGATATGACTGGAAAAGCAATACATCACTGAATTCTAAGAGGTATGTCTCAGCTATTGTTGCGATTTTATGACATAATGTAGCAACAATTTTGATTTTAAATTGTACATGCCCACTGCGTAAAAGGGGTCTATGAAATGATGTTCACCAAACATGATAAGGTGTAGTGTGAGGCGATGCCTGAAAATAGATTGAGACTCTTCAGTTTCGTATCTAATTTCCTTTATCGAATGCTGATTGTCTAAAAGAAATTATACAAGTCCGTGCCACCCCAAAATTAAAGTGGAGAATGCTCACATTCTCCACTTTGATTTTGGGGTGGCACGGTGGCACAGTTGTCAGCACTGCTGCCTCACAGCGCCAGGGACCCAGGTTCGATTCCCTGCTGGGTCACTGTCAGTGTGGAGTTTGCACATTCTCCCTGTGTCTGCGTGGGGTTTCCTCCGGGTGCTCTGGTTTCCTCCCACAGTCCAAAGATGTGCAGTTTAGGTGGATTGGCCATGCTTAGTTGACCCTCAGTATACCCGAACAGGCGTGTGGCGACTCTGGGAATTTCACAGTAACTTCATTGCAGTGTTAATGCGAGCCTACTTGTGACTAATAAATAAATCTTTTAAACTTTAAACTTTATTGATCTCCACAACTTCAAGAAAATATTTGATAGATAATCACTGAAAACAGAAAATATCCCATGATGCTGTAACTACCGATGGTGGGTGGGGTGCGGATTCTGTGCCATCAGTGACAGTGGTGGGCGGACGTAAACATTACAAGAGTCGGGAAACCCGGTTCTCGCCGGCGAGATCACGTTTTCCAATTGTCCCTGCCCTCCCACCTCCCCCACCATTCGCCGCTGACGGAACGAGGTTCCTGCCCAGAAAGGATGGGGCAGAAGGGAGAGGCCCAATGTCTGTGAAGGAGGTGGGGAGAGGCGAGAGCCCCAATGCCTGTGAGGGGTATGGGGAGAAGGGAGAGCCCCAGCGTCTTCGATGGGGTGGGAGGGGAGGGAGCCGGAGAACCCTGATGTCTGCGAATGGGCAGGGGCAGAGGAGAAAGCCTCAATGCCTGTGTGTGTGGGGTGAGGGGGGGGGTCGGTTTCTGGTTGGCAGTGGCTGGGGAGGCAATGTTGGCATTGTGATGGGGAGGGCATGAGCCAATGTAGCTTGTGCTGTGGTGATGGAGAATGGCCCAATTCATCTTGGGGGGGGGTGTGCGTGGGAGGGAAATGGGCCCTCTTTGTCTGTTAGGCATGGGGGTGGGTCGGGGGGATTGCTGGGGGCATTTACTTTCAGTGTTGATCCAGACACTCTTTATAGATGGCATCCCGATCTCCGCGAAGCTGGCCTTGCCACCTCTATCAGGCCCCGCCCAGCCAGAATGATGATGTAAACCACGCCCACTCATTTTTTTTTCAGAGCGCTGGAAAATCTGACCGGAAAACAAGGCTGGAGAGCTGGAGAGATGCACGCCAGTTTTCGGTCAGTGCTTGGCTTTCTGAAAAAAATATGGGAACCTTCCGCCCTGCGACTCTGTTCCTTGCGCGGCTCCCCAATCAAATCCTCAGAATAGTTTTTATACCCATGGACAATCCCTGTATTTTCTGTACTTGCATGGATGTGAAATGAGGCATTCGAAGAGTTAAGAATATCCTGAAAAAATAAAAAAGTGAAAAATATTAGATTTGATTTATTATTGTCACATGTGTTGGGATACAATGAAAAGTATTGTTTCTTGCGGCCTATATGGACAAAGCATACCATACATAGTATCATCGAATCATAGATTCCTACAGTACAGAAGAAGGCCATTCGGCCCATTGCATCTGCACCAACCACAATCCCACCCAGACCCTACCCCCATAACCCCATGCATTTACCCACTAATCCCTCTAACCTATGCATCCCAGGACACTAAGGGCAATTTTAGCATAGCCAATCAATCTAACCTGCACATCTTTGGACTGTGGGAGGAAACCGGAGCACCCGGAGGAAACCTACTCAGACACGGGGAGAATGTGCAAACTCCACACAGACA